>NC_088204.1:83097221-83438329 GCF_037126465.1 Ornithodoros turicata
CGTAAATTGCACTCCCACGGTCGGACTACTCAAACCAAAGAACTGTCTCGATTTCTTCGTGCTCCGACCATGACAAAGAAACTGATAAACATTGAAGGTTACGCAACTCAGTAGTCGCGCTATGAAGGCCAAGAGACGTTTTACTTGGCGCGGGACCCTTTCAGTTGCGTTTGAGACAGTCTGAGGAAACTGACGGAAACGCATCATAGGCGTTTAAAGTTGCGCTTACGTAAGATATGAATGCGGCAAAAATGACACATACTGTTGAAAGTTTCACTCAAAGTGCAACAGCACCTTTAACGGAAAAAATATAATGACCTGCACCGTGCGCTGTACAACATAGAGGGATACCCTACAAAAGTATACCCCGTCTCGGCATGCCATGGTACAGATAAAATGGTTAAAAAGCAAGCGAGCTGGTGGCTAAGATCCATGACGAAAACCCGAGACTGGGGAAAAGACGAAAAACAGACGACACAACACAAAGTCTCAGTGCTCATTGAGACTTTGTGTTGTGTCGTCTGTTTTTCGTCTTTTTCCCAGTCTCGGGTTTTCGTCATGGATGCCATGGTATACATAAAGCTACAACATTTGGCTAAGCGTGAATGTGACAGCGGAAAACTTTGGGTATTTCGATGGTCAAGTGAGGTCAAGAAAAACATGCAGAGAAGAAGGAAGACTACAGTTTCTAAACCATGACTGAAAATGAAAGGTGGTACGTGTGGCATGCTAAGCAATTACTTGGTGCAGACGGAATATTGTGAAGGACATCGAATCCTGGTAAATTTCAGAATGATCGAACATCGAACGTCCAAACGCGGGTGGACTTCATAGTGGTGAAAGGGCTTGCCGGCATCACAGAGGTGGGCAACGTCACGACTTCTAAGGACTTCTTCACTACTTCACGACATATGTCTAAGTAAAACCCAGCACCGGGATTCGAACCCCCAGTCGAACCCTCGACCTCCCAGTCGAACCCTCCCAGTCTCGACGTGAACCACAGAGCCACGGGAGCTGGTCGTCACCATGCACTGTAGCCAGAAATGGACGAATCCCGTATTCAGAATGACCAAGACCAGTTGAGGCGCTACAGCCCAACCATACTTAAGCGACTGTCATCGTAGACCTTCGCACCACCGCCATCTTGATTGTTCTAAACACGGAATTGGTACGTTTTGCATCATAACTACGATGCTCAATCGCTTTGAAATCTACCAGGATCGAATCGCATGCCAGCACAGGTATATAGACTTTTATAGGCTCGTAAATACTGAATAGCATTTCATGTGCCGAACTAAGGTCTGAAAGCCGGGCAAACGTGAAAAAACGTGAATGTTTTGAACCAAGAACTTATTATAACTCAATCGTCTATTGTATCCCAGGTGAAAATGGTCTGCAATCCCAAGTGGTTTATGTTCCACTTGAAACCACTGTGAAACATTTTGTACGTAAGTGGTTTAAAGTGGAAATGGTTTCATAAACCACACTTTTCCACCAGGGTACGTTAGTGTCGCTTATCCGGTCTGATCGGCATGAGCTGGTGGTGTTCCTATGACGAACGCTTGTTTGACGCATTCATCTCAATATTGACACGATTGCGATGTTGATATTACACTAAGAAGGAAAGACGAAAAACCCGCTATATAGATGAGTGCTAGTATCGATTTTTCCTAACAAGGTAATCCCTTAAAAAGTTTATCGCCACCAAACAGCACCGTTAAAGAGAGCCTTTCTCCGTGTGTTTACAATATCGGCCGGGTCGTTTATGACTCTTCTATAGCACACTCGACATGCAAGAGATAAATCGTCAGCTGTCAACTGAAATGCCATCTTGAAGTAACGAGGCTTGCCTTCATTCGTATTAAAGTAACAATTTATAGGCTTACGTCTTTGCTTCACACGGTTTCTAACCTGTTCTGAGAGTTCAGTTGGTGGTGGTGGTGAGAGTTGAGTTCCCTCGTCGTCATCCTTGATAGGAGTCAGTGGGAGGGCTTCGTGAGTGTCGTAGACAACGATAGACCCGTCACACAAACATACGAGCCACTGCTCAACTCGATAGTGACCAACGCCATCACCCTCGTTATTCTGCGCTAGCACAGCGAGGCTATATGAATAGGAGCCCACTTGAGGATCCCGTCTGGCTGGGATGCCTGCCGGAAAAACCAAACCCTCCGGCCATGATCCGCACTACTTGTGTTCGCCTATGAGATTATCTGCATGGTCCCAACACCGACGTTTTTGTTAAGCTCGTCCATCGCTGCCAAACAACATCATTTTTGCTGCAGGGTATTTTCCTAAGTAGCGCACGTGTAGAGGTAGGTATTTTCCCAGCGCCCCTAACAGCCCCATTTCCAAAATACTGGCTAGAAAGGCCACAAAAGGTGCAGATATGGGCATCCCCCCCCACACACACACATACAGACACACGGGTCACCAATAGCCATGCTTAGTTGACTGTATGGCAGAAGGGCAAATTTCTCTGGCAAAAGGGCGATCGCTGTGATGCCTTTCCTGATCTTAATAAAAATCACAAAAGGTGAACACGATATTCACAAAAGGTGTTTGTCGTATTCTACCATAACTTTGTGAATGCCACAAGCCATCGAAAATGCAAGCTTTCAGTTCACTTAGTAAACAGTATAGTTACAAACGAATATACAACGGTTACGAATACAAGTTACAACGGTTAATAATTTGGGCAGGCTAATTTATATTTCTTTTAGAATGGGTTCAAATACTTGTGCGGCCCCTGGAAAAAAAGTCATCAAGTTGGGGGGAGGAGTTGTTCCCCACGGGGGTGTCGGCCCTTGTTGGCCGCACTCAAGTGGGGTTCCCTGGTCTATAGAAGCAGGACTGCAACCAATAAATCGCGCCCTGCAAAGCAAACACATTGCCAGGAACTCTGGGGCACGAAACAACTCCTCTGTCAGTTCGCCCTAGGGATACCGATTTTACAAACGAATGCAAACGGCATAAAACAACACGCAATTGTCCCATTTTCAACTGTTGTCATTCAATTGCGATTCATTCTCAAACTTCTTCAGACCAGCTCTGCCATTAATTTACTTAATGGGGTAGAGAAACCCAGTAGATGTATGACTCCGTTTCATACGCTGTACTCCATGGACCCGACACGCACTCATTGGCATAGACTGACGTGCATAGACTAAAGGTGGCGCTTTGCGCGGCCACGTAGCGGTGGGAAAGCGAACTTTTTGTGTGAGTCGTCCGATATCGAAACCAGTTAAAAGTGTATGTGGCGGGCGTCATGAACATCGAAATTGTGTGTATCGGTTGTGTAACTTTGTGGATTTCAATCGCTTTAACTCCGAACGACTACTTTAGGTCCTCAGCCGTCATAAGATTAAAAGGCATAAGACTATACGCAGAAGCAGGCATGTGAGCGTTATTCCAATTCTTTTAGCTTTTCTTCGTGAGCACCGCACTTGCGTATGTGTTCTTTTATACTTTTTTACGGCAACCTTGCAAATGTTGCACCTACAGCGGATGCAGAATTCGCATTAGCTGAGTTGGAAAAAGCGACTAGGTCCAAGCTAGTTGGAAGTTCTTCTCTGAATGGAGAACACACATCACAACACGAACGATATACGGTCTGATTATGGCAACCAATTAGGCTCATTGGCATAAACGAAGACAGATAGAATCCACGGAGTAGCATACGTTTGACATTCATCTTCTACACTTCGTGTGGATTTGTTAAAATTGGGAGACATAGTTTTTTTTTTAAATTAACATTTATGTTAATGAACAATAAAAGCTGCACGCCATTCAATGAGGAACATAAAAGCGATTACATTCGCTGCACCGGTTGTACTGAGCGCAATGCGTCTGTTCCTCCTATTCCTCTCTCTCTCTTTTTTCTGCAGTACAGACAAAGCGATGTCTTGCAGATAGGTCGGGATAATGGTACCCGCATTCTTTTATAACAGGACGGATTACAGAGGAGTAAGCAAAGAGGCACATTACCTTCTGTATTCGTACCAATAAAATAAAGCACACATGCTTTACAACGCTTTACACCGTAAGCTCACTAGCCTGGCTCCGCGACCTCACACTCTCTGTACGGGGGGGTCGTTGGGTGCAGTTCCCAATTCAACCTGGATGCTAGTGTTTTCCTATTGTTGGTCACATAGGTTTTACAGTTGTTCTGTCATACTTTCTATGTCGATGAACCATATCTCTAGCAGAAGCGGAGTTGTAAAGCCAATGAAACAACGAATGAGAAGACGACAGCTTTTATTGTCCATAAATATCACCACGGAAAAGATGCAGGGGACAACTGTAAAGCTCGTGTCTCATTTTTCTTTTTACATTCAAGCACGCGTGTCTGACCACCAGTAGAAAAGTACTAGCATCTAGCGAACGATATCGTTAGCGATCTAGTGCAGCGTAAGTGTCGCTTTTATGTTACTCATTGAATGTCGTGCAGATTTTATTATCTACTAACAGATGAAAAAGGTCTATGCCTCATTTTTCAACAAATGGGGAGAGCGAATGGTAACACTCGGTCGGCTGTTTCGTCAGTTCCCCCATCCGCACCCCTGTATTTTTGGGCGCGCAGGAGCCATTTTTCCGCCTACACAACCTCTTTTTTTCATAGCCCGCATTATCATACGTTTTTGTGCACCCAACGACGCAACAGTTTGTGTGGTACGGCATTACCTTTAGCAGCTTCAATCAATCAATCAATTCAGGCGCGGCGTCACCGAAGCAAGGTGACGATTGAAAGCGTACGAATAGCCCTCGAAAACGGAGCGGACTCACACAACAAGTTCCTATGGCTGCCGCCAGGATTTTCCGTGTCGCGGCGGACGCTTTGCACGAAGCGTAAGGAAATGTGAGGGAAAGTGCGTCAGGACGAGAGCCGTCGTTCATTTGAACGTCGTTGAGTTTTTGAAAGTGCGATTTTTTCACGACATCGTCGACACGTGGGGCCGAAGAGCGCTGAGATACGTCAGCAGACAAACGGCAAGTGACGTTTTATCCGTGCACGCTCGCTTGGAGGTGGCGTTGCCTGAAGTACAGACAGTTTTCCGGCGGCCAGCATCTTTTTTGAAACCGTCTCCGTCGTCATGGAGACGGAAAAGCGTGTACTTCTTTCTGCATGATAAAACGTAACTCTAAAAACGGGCGATGAGGTGGGTCTTAAAGGCAGAATCCCATAACACGCTACATATTTTGTGACTGTAGCCACTGTCGCTGACGCAGGTCTATTTGCGAGGTGGCACCAGCTAGCGACAAAACTGTATTTGCGAAAGAAAAATGTCTAATCGACTGTGCGGCGTACCAGTCTCAGGGAAACTCACGCCACTGTGATTTATTGTTATCACATGTGCCAATCACAGTCATAAACTGAAGTTGTTGTTTGTTATCGCAGGTGTGTCTGTGTAGTTCTATCCGTTACCGCACAAGTGCTTTAGTTCCGTGTTAGCGCCACGAAGCAACTGTGGCTATATGACGTGTACAGTTGGAGAGAGGACAGCATGAAGACGTGGTGTGCGTCCTGGGCCGACTTCAGGGGGAACTATGCCGACATACATCTGGAAAGTCTTGGGAAAACCTGAGACAGCACAGCCAGTGACAGGATTCGAACCCGTGTCACCTCGATCATTCTAACCACTATGCGACGGGAGCTGGTACCACACAATATGCAAGAGATCTTAATCGCACGTGGCAACAAAAGATTCCAGTTGTTCCTTCCCACCTACAATCCCTCATTGGTCGCACCCGTTACATGCCGTCAAATATAACAGATTTTAACAAGCGACGTCCTTTGGCGACACGCTACAAATATCTACTGAAGATTTTGTAGCCGCGACACAGGGGCGGCTACATTCGGAGACCGGCGGCTGAATTCAGGGGACCCTAGATCCCAACCGGCGCCCCCCTTCCACCACCAATTCACGCCCGGATCCCAAAAATTCGAGGCAGTCTGAATGAATGGGTAAAACATCGTGGAACCCGTGAACACCTCCAGGTCATGTCTACCGCATGAGTTCTACCGCATCAATCGACAAAGCCTTGACTATGCTGGCAATTTGATCGATTCTGACATTTTATTCGCAGGCGGCACCTGAGATAATGGAATTTTTGTGTCCCCGTCAGAAGGTCTACAGTAACCCCTGTAACCCCTTCCGCAGCCCCTGCCGCGACATCGCTTGTTTGTCGCTTGAATCGAGGCGCCGCCGCAGGGGTTTTCTTTTCTTTTCTTTTTTGCTTGTAGCGTGTTGCGAGATCGCAGAAACGTGGCGTTTTCATGCGCATGTTTAGTACAGTATACTAATAGTAATGTATAGTACAAACGTTATTTCTTGAAAAGTTTGGACATAGTTTGGCAACCCCTTTAAGCATAGCACTGCAGCGCTTAGGTATAAGCAATAACTACTATAGCTTTGTCAATTCAGCACGGGCTGCGCTTAGGAGCTAAAATGGTGGCCACTGTAGCAGACGACGCAATAGGGGGGGAAGGTTCCAACACCCTGCTACGGAATAGTGTCCCGATGGGAGGGGAAGGAAGAGAGAGAGAGGGGTGTGCTGTCCCTCTTGCTCTGGGATTTGGGTAGCTAAAAAAACTACCCACTACAGACAACATGCGAGTATCGCTCAGTAGCCATCTTTGGGATGCTCCCACGGTAACCGGCAGGATGATTGGCGAGGCTAACCCGTCACCCTAATAGAAGCCATGCGTTGAACCAGACAACCAGACGTAACAAAACCGCCATCTGTGGGCTGTGCATTAAACATCGATCGGCTAGCTTAGAACTAGCCGATCTAGAGCTAGAGCTTAGAGCTTAGGGTGGCGCATCGCAGATGGCAGCACGAAAACTATTCCACCCTATATTCCACCGATGCAGGGATTTCGCGCTCAATAAGGATTGTCTGCTATGCAGAGTACCTGTTTATGTAGAAGGGTAGTTGAAGGTTGAAGGCGGCTTTTGCTCGAGAAACATCAGTGAGAACGGAAGACGTGCACTGCTTATCGGGTCAGCGGTACATGCAGCAGCGGCAGGGACTATAGCTGCGTTGCATAATCAAGTCCCTCGCAAAAGGAGAACAGCTGAGATTTTGCAAAGATTACGCACTATACGGAACAAACGATGCCAAGGGGAAGAGTTTGCAGACAGCACGGACGTTACCTGAGTCCATGTGCGGACATCAGTCGGACACGTTCGTCCGACTGATGTCATGCGTTGAGCAAGCCATCCTCGAGAACCGGTGAGTAACAGTTCGGGATACTGCATAATATTAGTGTCGGCAGTGTAAAGAGAACTTAGGGGATGTCCTTCGCAACGACCGGGCGCGCGCAACCAGGATGGTTTATATTCGAACGGCGGAGAAGGTGCTCTGGCACGAACACGCTGTTTGCCGTTGGAGTATAAGCAGGCCTCTATTGTTGCTGAAAGTCTATGCAAGATGGGTTCTATGACACTTCACTTGTGACCAGAAGGGAGCGCGCATGGCAGTATCTGAGCAGATTCAAAAGCAACCGAGGGGAGTCAGTCATCACATGTGCATCATTTCACCCCAGAGACAAAAAGAAGCAACATGGAATGGCGACATCCTCGCCGCCTAAGAAAAGCAAGATGCAGCCATCTGCTGGGAAGTCCATGGGAACTGTCCTCTGGGACATGTCACCTATGTGTACTTCTTGAGGCAAGATGTCACCATTAAAGCCGAGTACTACTCCACCTACTACTCCAGTAAAAGGTAATGACATCCAAATGCAGTGGATACCTAGTCGCTGTGACATTGCAGGCAACGAGGCTATGGACGGTGCTGCACGCCGGGCTCTTCAATTCAGACGCGTCCAAATGATGCCCATTTATTTCGCCAAAGGTGACGGTGGGTGAATGCTGAACGAATTCAAGCAACAAATGCGCAGCACCTTCTGGCTAACAGGATCTGCTCGGGATTCGCTTCTGTACAAGGACGACGCTTTCGAGTACCACCCTATTCCTACACGCGAAAAACGACGACTGTCCTACATATAGGCTACGGCTCCTCTTCAAACTTGGAAAGCGAGACTCTCCGGACTGTAGTGAGCGTGGCGTCGTGAGGACGTAGAACACATCCTTATCGGATGTCGGAAATACGTTGATGCTCGAAGGGTGTTAGAGACAAGCCTCTCTCGTGTTGACGCCCGAGCCTTTGACATCGCGAAACTGTTAGATCCTCCATCGTCCGACAAGGCGCTGAGGGCGCTTAAAGATTTTTTACATACAACCGGGATTGTGGACATTCTATGACACGCTGAATGTGTGCTGTGTGTGCCCCCAGCGATTCCGACAGTTTACAGTCACCTGGTCGAAACGTTTGAACTACATGTTCAACTCCATTATCATCTGTGTTCTTCTCTGGTCATCATCCCTTAGCTTTCTCATCATCACATCATATGTTTGTACTTCCTGTGTGTAAGCGTGCTGGGGTAGCCAGTTGGACCTGGTCGAAACTTCCATCATTTTTTTTTCTCTTTATCACATCACATCATTAACTGATGAGCAATACGCGGCCCAGTTCTCCCAGGCCATAGACAAAACAGTACCTGCGAAAGGAGGGAGTTGTAAAGCATCGTACTCTATCGCCTTTGCGTACGTAAGAGATAGCGTGCGCAATGCGCGAATCTCTCTTTTTATGTTTTGCGTGTGCGCAGAACCCCCAACGCTATACCACAAAAGGCGATCGCGTACGGTGCACTAAAACTCACTAATGAGACGATGTTTCCCAAACCGTCGCTGCTACCAAAATTTTGGCTCGAGACTGGACGCAACAATGTTGATATTGAGGACCTGGCGAGTCTCCGTGCAGCAATTAATGGCGCCGACTAGCGAAGTATATACGTGCAAGAACTTAGAAATACATGGACAACACAGGAGGCGGCCAAATCCCTGCTGCGCAACGTTAACCACATGAGTGGCTGAACCGACGGCAAGCTCCGTTGGTGCGCTGCACAGGCTGCCAACCTAAGAGGGCACAGTATTATCCGCATTTTACAGCAAACCGTCGGCGATCATTGGCTTGCAAAGGGAAGGGTGCTGAGGTCAGTCAAACCGAGAGCTACTTTCTACAGCAAAACGATTGGCTATAGAGAAAACGAACACAAATATGTATGGCATAAGAATATATGGGAAAGGTATCTGTGTTGCTTTTTGGCCGCCTCCTGTATTACATTATTGTAATGCAGATCAAATTGAAATGTAAATTAGATTGAAAGCTCCGCTTCGAAAAGCAGCCAAACCCACTTGAAGGCGCTTTTCCCCTGACGAACGCTCTGTCGTTACGGTGGACTGAGAGTGCGCACTCACGGACTTCTCACGGAGCTGGGCCTGCTGAACGTCAACGGCGCTGCACCACGTCAAGTATCTACTCTGTGCGGAGGCTAGGAGCTCAAACCGGTGCTCAGGTCCGGTGCGGAAACTAAGAAACAAAAAAGGGCCGCAACCGAAATTAGCAGAAAATGAATCCGTACAAAAGAAGACCTACCCACGGCCACGCTCAGGTGATACATGACAAGTCTCAGGCGCGACCCCAGACATTCAGTGCCCGCTATTACACGCAAGAAAGCACGCTTGGAAAGAACGGATGAGGGCAAAAAGGGAGCACACAGGAAACTCGCGGTGGTACTGCTATACCAACCCTCCGCGCTCATCCCATCAGCGTAAACGATATTAAAATACGACTTACGCGATCACACAACCGGTTATTAAAATAACACGCAGAAATTAGGGAAAGAAAGCGCGTTGCAATTCCATAGCGCTGCCGCTATCCAAACAACCCGTCACGCCAATCCATAAATCAAATGCAATAACCACAAATACCTTTTTCAGTTTTTTTTAACAAACTGGTTCACCCTCGCAACCAGACAAACGAGCAGGCCCCACGTTGGGCGCCAATTGTGGAAAAATGACTACCATCCCACACTCGGGGCGAAGTCCGTCTGCCCAGCGTACGAGAGAGACACCCAACAAAGCCCAGCTTACCCGAAGGTGTTCACGGGTTTATTACACCCGAACGCCGAACCAACAGCGCAGCCTCAGCCCCGGCAGGATAATGGCTGGATTGGCTCGCTGTTGTTGACCATACAGAAGTCACGACAGTAGCCAAAAGGAAGGAAAGACGGATGGATTATAGAGGATGAAGGGGATGGAGATACGTAGAGCCCGCATGAGTTCGTCGGGGGTAGCAGAGTGTTAGAGAGGTCGTTGAGCAAGACCCGCGTTCCTGCACAAAGTTCTGCAGAAAGAGAACAGGTTTCTTGCTTTAGCGGAACGTTCGGCAGAAGAGCCACCGGGGTAAAGGATGTCCGCTGGTGTGCCGGAACCGGAGTGAGGGAGATGGGCTTCGCGCGCAGAATGGTATGCCCGGCAGTCTCGCAGAATGTGCTTTATCGTTTCAGGTTGTTGACAATGGCCACAGCAGGCGTCACCCCTGAATCTTGAATAGTTGAGAGCTGATGAACGCAAATCCAGCGCGGAGCCTATGGAGCATGATCTGTATGCCTCGAGGAAGGTTATTCATGGGGGGGCGATGATGGTGCATCATGTCCCGTATACCAACAAGCTGCTGTCACTGTCGTCCGGAGTTGGTAAACTACTGCTGAGGACGTCAGCTGATCCTCTCTTTTGTTGCCGCCGATACCGACGTGGGACGGGATTCATTGGAAGACTTCTGATGCTTCGTGCATCGTGCTTCCGTCAGGCTACCTTTTCTTTCTTTTTCTTAATTCCCCCCTCCCCTGGTTCTGTGGGTTCAGTACTCGTAGAGGATATCGGGTCGCGATGTTCTCACTTGCCAGGCCACGTTCAATGATGGGATGTAGAACGCACGAGTAGCAAATGCGAGTGGTAGACATGGCTAACCTTTTCAGTGACTTTCATTTTTCATCATGTCTTGTCAAGTTCTCAGCCGCCACTCTATAACGACCAGGATGCTACACTCCCTTTTTTTATGAATGCCTGGAATGCAGAGCCTAACACTGCCAGGCGCTACCTGGTAGAGTTACCTGGCATAACGCGATTCTATAACGTTGTTATACAATCTTGTTGGTTACTGCCCAGCACGTTATGGCTTCAAATATGCACCCTGGCGTCAGAACATAACCATACACTCTCGAATACTTTGTGCCTTACGAAACGTATAAACGCTTCATAAGAAAATTTTATCTTGTATATAAGAAGTATCTTCCATCACGAAACTATATAACGGGCCCTCAACTGATCAAATATCAATGAAAAAGCGCCATCCTGTCGCTCTAAAATCATTTAACAGAAATACTGTCTGAATAGAAGCTCAAGAAATGTATCCTAAGCTGATGTAGAGAAAACTCAATTCCATCGTGCTAAGTGAGTCTCAAATTAATGAGGTGGCGCATGTGCTTATAAAGGCTGGCAGAAAAATATTACGTGAACACAACTTCACTTGCTCAGGGACCTATCAGTCATAACAGCGGGCCAAGGCTGAGGCTAGTGGGTCCCGATTTATCCCTCAACTTGCCCAATCGGCTGCCTCCCAACTTTTTGCCTCAGTGTCGCCTTGCCGTACTAGCAAACATCCAGCACGTCATTGTGAACTTCCTCCTCAGAGTTCGACGAGAAAGGTTGTGAAACCGACTGAAGCACGTTCACTTTGGTGACAATCCTTGGGGCCTGGACCGTCCTGCCATGCAGATTTTCCTGGATTTTCTTCAAGACGTCGGCCTCCTTTGTGTCCTTTGGCAACATCCCACTACATCGTCATTACTTATTTGTTGTTGTTGTTGTTATGTCATTTAATCCTGATGTGCGGCCTTGCTCTGCCACCCCCCTCATTGTCATTTTACATTTTCGTCATTGGGGTAGTGGGCCACGACCCAGTCGGCGATATTCTCCATTCATTGTCATCAGTGTATTTTTGTTGTTGTTGTTGAGGAAGGAAGCCTTCATCGTTCTGATTGACACGGCACATTGAACACAGGTTAGTTCCTATACCTAGAAGAAATTACGGGCTTCATTCCAGTTGCATTCAAGTTTAGACTGCCAGGAGAGCAACTACACACACTGCCTAGAAAGAAGCTATGGGCAATGCTGACATAAGAGAGGTACGAGAAGAAAGCTTATCACCTAGTGAAGTGCTGATTAAATCTTGTTTATCTGTCTCATTTCTGCCGCTGATGTTGTGGGGAGGACGATGCTTTTTCTCCGCCCTTCTCACATCTAGTAATATGTATGTACTTGTAAACGAGGGAAATGAAATAAAATTATAGCGAATTCTGGTGGTAATTTCATGGCAACACGGCATACCTCTAGGAATTGCTGAAATCCACCACATAGCACGCTCCGCGCGAACGATTGCCACGAATGGCAGGGTTATCGCTTCTGATTCGAAGAGAGAGGTTTTTTGTCAGTTTGGATGTACGATAATTGCCACAAAAAGCCGTACGCCTCCATCTCTCCTGGAATCAGAAGCGATAACGCTATCATTCGTAGCAATGGTTGGCGCAGAGCGTGACATGCGGTGAAGCTCTGGTTTTAGAGTGTAGGGGGCTCCCGTGTTGGATCACGTGACCGTTGCCACCCGAACACATGAGTGCCAGGAATCTATCGGTTTTAGTCGCCTAGATCACGCTAGGGGCACCGCGGTCGCTCGTCTTCGGGTTTCGTCGTCTGCTAACCCACGTGAACTTGTACGTTCGGGTGCGGGCCAATGAGGCGGGCCGTCCCAGTGCGGATGTGACGACACCGGATATAGTCGGGAAACCCGCTGCCCGGTCCTACCGAGCCCGAGCGAAAAAAGTGCTAGCTGGCAAATTTCTGGCGCTCGGAAAGCGACACACGAACATGAGAGATGTGCTAAGACTGTCCAGAACAGACGAGATCTGGCAAAAAAAAAAAAAAGAAGAAGAAAAAGTTGCGATGAAATGATGACGCGAATTCGCCAATAAACGTACACTCTTCGAAATGAACTTGACTAGCCAACCATCATCCCGAATGACAACGTTCTCGCCCCTGATTCGTTGAAAACGGAGCCTGTTCTGTGCACGGCACGAAATAGGCTCCGACCTCCCGTTTTCATCAAATCTTGGGCGAGAACGTTGTCATTCGGGATGACGGTTGGCTTGTCAAGTTCATTTCGAAGAGTGTACGTTTATTGGCGAATTCGTGTGGCTATAGTCGTGACGCTTGAGTGCGGCCAACAACGGCAAGCTATACCTTGACGACCTCAAACGACCTCATTTTTAAGAGTGTATGACCGCAAAAATACATACAGACATTAAAAAAGACACGGAGGCACTGTCACCCTCAGATACTTTGAGCACATGAATGTACAAATATTTATATAATGTAAAGCTAAACAAAACACGCTGTCATCGCTCCTAACTAAGAGATGATTTTATCACAGTGAGTTGCAACGATTTTATCATCATCAGTATATCAAAACCGTCTTGGAGATATAAACGCAGTAACAACTTTCATGGACGCGTTCAAGACAAAATGCAGCTATTACGTTTGGAATCTTGAGTGTATGTCTGCATAGCCTTATTGGACATGGCAATTGTAGGCAGCGACCTCCTGCGTCGTCTCTGCGGGTTGCTGACCGCCTGGACCTGAAATCGATTCATGAGTTCTTTGAAGACGTCCATTACGTTTGCACCAACGACGGCAGCACACTCAACGTACGAACACTCCCAGTCCACGCACACGACCGTTTCCGTTATTTCACGTTGCAGGTGACGCGACGATGACAGGTCCAACTTATTCCCGACGACGATGACGGGCGCGTTGGGCCTAGCACAAGCGATAGCCTCACGTAGGTCACGAACCTCGTCGAAAGTAGTGACGTCGTTCAAGGCGTAAACCAAGATGAAGGCATCAGCGGTAGAGATTGCGAGCCGTCGCATAGCTGGAAATTGGAACGTACCGCTCGTATCCAGTACTTCCAATGTGAGGTTACCGTCGTATTGGGAACGGTACAGTTCTTCGACGGTAGATTCATACTGGGACGGCGTCCGTTCAAACAGGAACTGGTGGATCAAGGTTGACTTTCCGACGCGAGCACCGCCCATGACGGCAATACGAAGAACATTGGGTGCATTGTTTTCGTTTGTGGAGTTTGCGTTCTGGTTGTTCTTAATCTGTGCATGTGATGGGCGGCGGTTCACGAGGCGAGGTGAGCACCAAGTAGGCATGGTGAAGATTGGGGACCTGCAAATAAGACGAGTCTTTCATTAGGATTATACAGTCTACTTGCAAACAATCAGCACGGTCTACGTCCTTATGAAAAAAAAAGAAAGCCCGAAAACTACAGTGTTAGAAACTCACCGGAAAATCGGCATTGTTGCAGCCCAAAGTTTAACACCGACAGAACACACAGTTTAGCAGAGGCAGAACGAACCAGCATCTTACACGGTTTATATACATCCCCCTTTCCTGAGCACCCGTATCGTTGCCTTCTCACCTACAACACCAGAGGTCACCGACCTCGTTCGTCCCTGAGCTTAAACTGTCTCGTACGCTTACGCTGGTCTAACGTGATATCGCGAGACCAATCGGGGATGCTAGTAGTTTAATTGTTGGTTTAAGGTTTAACTGCCCGTATAAGGCTCCTTTGGGCGCGACGGAGCGTGCTTTAAGAGCGGGGCTCCGATTGGTCGTTAACAACATGTGTGTGGGGTGGAAGCGGAAGTACGTAGATAGGAGGACTAAGATTAGAGTAATTCGCGGAGCTTGTTGTGTCCGGCAAGAGGATTTCAAACTTTTTCTCTCACTTTCTATTAGCTGGAATTGAAAAGCAGCAAGTGGTACATTCCATATTGGATTATAATATATTTCAACGCATCCGCCTAATAATTGGCGTAGTGATCCCTTCAAGCTCCATCTTGGGCTCTTTTCCCAACAGTTCGGGGATGTAAACAGTCGACTTATCAGCGTGGCGCCATCACTTATGTTTCCACCCTTGCGGTATCTGTTGGTAATTTCGGTAGATACTATAACTTGACGGTCACGTTATCACCGGTCGACTAATACGCTCGAATGACATCTTCGACTGGCAGCCACCGATTAAAACGGAGCGCTGTTGCTTCTTTCTTCCTCCAGCTCGGTGCGCTCTGGCTTAGAGTATTGGTACCGCCAGTCGAAGATACCATTATAATAGTTGTCGCTATAAACGCTAAGACACTGGGCAGCTACAGGTTGAAAAAGGCTACATACAGGGTGGTTCACCTAAAGCGACCAAAAAATTCTAGAGTTATCGCTTTTGATTCGAAGAGAAAGGGGGTGTACGCCTTTTTGTGGCAATTTTCATATATCCAAATTGCCACAAAAAGGCGTACGACCCACTCTCTCTTCGAATCAGAAACGGTAATCATATCATTCTTCGCAATTGTTGGCGCACAGCGTGCTGCGGTGAAGTTCTGCTTTTAGAGTGTACTCACGTGCAGACTCTACAGTCAAAAAACAGAACTTGCCGCGAATAGATAGGGTTATCGCCTCTGATTCGAGGAGCCTTTTTGTGTCAGTTTGGGTATATATGGTGACTGCCACAAAAAGGCGTACGCCTCCCTCTCTCCTCGAATCAGAGGCGATAACCCTATCACTCGCGGCAATGGTTGGCGCTCGAATGTGTGAAGGATCACAAAGTAGCGTATGCGTTCATTTCGAGGACATTGCAACATCTTAATGCAGCAGGAAAAATTTAGCTGTCGCGGTAGCGAAACAGGATATAAACGGAATCATTCCAAGTACGACCTCGTTATGATATGTGATGCTTCCAAGCACGAAATAAAATGTATAAAGAGCCCAAAGTTTCCTTACCAGCAAGGTATCGCTTGGGAACCATCCACGAATCCACGATCGTTCTACGTAGTCCACAAGTGATCGTCTCTGTTGACGCCGCCGATCCGAGATACTTATACGATGGACCTGGCTTTCTTTTTTTCTCGCATTCTGCCAAGCTCACGTTGCACGCACCTGTTGGCGGTCTTTTGTTCGCTGCTTTTGTAACGCCCCCTTATTGGCTACCTTTCATCCAATCCCGAACAGGGTGTGAAAGCGGCTGTTTCGTCAACACTCGATTTTTTGGTAGTACGTGTTTGTTTGTTTGTTTTTTAAACACTCTTCCTGGATTTTTTACTACACCGCTAAGTTTGCAGCATTATTATGGCAGTCAGCGCAATGCATGTATAAGGTGCTAAACTATTGAAAGTTTTTCTTTTTCTCAGTTTCGTAAATAATATTTGCTCGAAGAACGGATTCTTGCGTGACGCAATATTTTGTCAGGTGTGTTCTGCCGTTGACAGGTCTTTTTTGTATCCACCTCGTCCTTTGGTTCGGGATAAGATAGATTCTCTCGACATTTAAAATGGTCATTGTTCCGCCAATACCTCGTTGTGCACATGACGTAACTATGAATAGGAAATAGACATATCTGTGCTTTCAACTGCTCACACTTGTGCAGTAACATCGGCAGATATCCAAGTTAAATACTTTTGCGCGTAACTTGGTAAATACTTTCAAAGGGTCATTATATGTATAGCAATCTAATGTAAATACTTTTTCAATAACTTGCGCTCATTTTGGTTGGGTAAGTTACTTTGAAGATACTTCTCTGTGCGTACCACGAAGTTGGTTCCTTCTCTCTCTCGGGTATGCGCTGTGTGCTTTAACGTCTGATATATTCGAGACGTCCCTCCTAGGAGCCTCGCGTTTGGGAGCCTCCATGAGACGATATGTCGTTCTGAAGGGAATGCGGATAAACCGTCCCTACACTCTTAAAAATTAACTTGACCGCATAGCACGCTCCTAGCCAACCATAATCTCGAGTGATATCGTTATCTGCCCTGATTTGTTGAAAACGGGAGGCGTACGCCTTTTTTGTGACACTTATGCTGCTCATAGTTGTCACAGAAAAGGCGTACGCCTCCCGTTTTCAACAGATCGGGGCAGATAACGATATAATTTGAGATGATGGTTGGCTAGGAGCGAGCTATGCGGCGAAGTTCATCAGACAGGATGCGAGCGCGAAAGCCGTAGCGATGTAAAGTATTAATAACTCTTTAACTGTGACGCCAAAGAGTAACGAGTTCCTATTATGATTATTTAATACTCTATGTTAAATACTTTTCAAAATTACGTACTCATAGTACTCTGCTTAGTTTTCTTCACTTTATTTCTTGTTTTGCCCGGTACTAAGTAACTAAGCTAAATACTTTTTGTGATTATCTTTTTACGTTTATTACAAGTACGCAACTGCGAAGCTAGACCAAGCATTCTGGACCAAGCTGGAACTGGCTGTTATCACGTCAGCTTATGTTATGTGTCTGTCCTGCTTTTCGGCTCAATAGGATTACCAATGGCCACTGTTCTTGCGGAGTCCGTTATATGTATATCCTATATGCATAACGTTCCCCTAACGGCAGATGGAAAATAGCTGCTCGGAGGAACAAAGCGGGAGGTCTTAGTCGCCAGTTAATTGAGCTCCATCACACTAAACAAGCACGCCTTACGGACCGCTTGCCAAGGAGCCTGAGTGTGCTGCTGTTCGGTTTTTCGACGGCTATACCATATGTATTTCAATATAACTAGCAGCAGCATTCCCGTGTAAGATAGTAGCCGTTGGCACGCATAACCGTCGAACTTGTGGAACACTTGAGGACGCACCTAATGGTGTCCTGCAGGCGTTTGACGTCCCGCTGACCATCTGTGAAGAGTGCCAACGGTCAGTGGACGTAGAGTAGGTGCCTGGCAAAATCTGCGCTTTCTGAAAGACATACGTATGTCATCAAATTTTAAGACTCAATGCTCACAATGCGAGGGGTGCTCGATAAGTTTTAAGACTAAGAACACATTTTTAGTTTTCAACCCAGCTCCCCCGGACGTCAATGCGCACATCGCTTTCCAATTTGCTCTGATTCGTAAAGAGAAGAAACCTTTGTCGCACCCCTAGATATAGTGTTCAGCTGCCTGTTTGAGTTGATCATTTAAGGGCCCATTTAAGGTATGCCCACTCCTCGTGATAGCTAAAATGAGGTTCCTTCAATAGGTATCCTATTTCTCACGAATGTGTTCCCTCGGAATACGCTACGACAGTACGTCTCTGCGCATGAGAGAGAGAAAAAGGCACGTGACGAAGCGTCTATCCACTCAGAAAGCAGCAATAAGCGAGTATTCGCAAACGGGCTGCAACACTATACGATGAAGCAACGTGGTCCTCACGTGTTTGTGGTACCGTATTTGGATCCAACGAGACCGTTCTACGTCCACAAGGAGAAAGGGAAGAGCTGTGTGGCACCTTGTAGGAAAATATACACCTTCACCATGAACAACAAAAACGTATTCACGTGTGCGAACTTGGAGCGATACTTGGAACGATAAACACAATGACAATGCGACAACATTGAATGTTCACCTGTGGACAGTAATACCCTACCAAAATACTTTTTGGAATCAGTCATTTCCGCGCCTTTTTCACTTTTGGTGCCGAACGTAGGTGAGAATGTGGTCTCGGTTTGACTTAGGAGGATACCCGAAAGAACAGAAAAAATCCATATTTTTCTTTCCGTCCGTCCGTCCGTCCGTTCTTTCTTTCTAGACACAACTGATTATAACTACACTAAAGGGAACATATTTCTGGTTTCTCTTGCCAGTAGGTGATGGTCAAGTACTTACATAGACACTTGAAATGCTAAAGTGGTAATTTGAAAGCTGCCAACGTAGTAACGGCGTAGAACGGAGGCATAAGTAAAATAACTGACGTAAAATCGTTTTCTTCTTGCGGCTTTGCGCAGTGCTTCTTTCGCAGTGCATTAAGCTAGAAACGATTAATTAACGTGACCAGAATGTTGTAAATACCAATTGGTTCCTGCTTTACCCAGAGGCATCTTTCCTGCACGTGTGTCCTCTCGTGACTCTGTTGTGACCCGCTTGTGACAGATGCGTGTCTTTCTTTGTTCATACTTCTTTGTCCTCTGAGAAAGCTTCTTTTTTTTTTTAGCCCACGTTGCAGTCAGCCACAGGTGTTCCTCCACTAACCGATTGCGCAACAAGGTCCAGCGAAGGGCTTTGATGTCTCACAACTAAAGTATATTGTGAAAGGGGTTTATGCAAAAGAGGGCATGTAAAGAAAAGATACTCTCGATATCGCACGCTTTGGAAAAGAGTCTGATGTAAGCTTGGAAATCAATCATTGTAGTTCGAATATGTTTATGTAAGTTCAAGCGTAACGTTCACAGGCCCGACCCTCTTGTTTATTTATTTACTGCTCGTCTTCATCCTCACATAGTTGCCATCCGACAAGCTCAGGCTCGGATGAAACATTTCAAATAACGGCGACGTTCCCCTCGTTGCAGGTAACAATTCTGCACGCAGTTCGTACGTCCAAGACTTTCTCTTTTGTGAGTCTTGTTTTCTCCCTTGGCGATAGGAGTTGTCTTCGTTTGTATCTGTATTTTACTCTTCTATTTTCTTGTATATTTCCCTCCCTTTCTACATGTATCGTACACATGCAGTGTGTATTGCTACTCTATAAGCTTCCCAAGTGCAGTCTCTACATGAAAGTCTCGTTTGAACGTTTCAAATAAAAGTTGCTCCGAGCCGCCTTCTCATTACTACATATAGGAACGCGGATTGTTGATATCTCCTTGTTATTTATACTCTTGTGGAACGGTTGAATTTACTTCAAAGTGTACGCCTGTGCTGTGAAAGTGCTCGCCTAGGTCAAGACTAGAAAAAGATGTTTCCCAGCAAAAAGTCGTACATGAACAGTAGACAGAGATTCCTTGCTCTTATTTTTATTCCAACAGAGTTTGTGGATTGTAGCGTTTCGTACGTTGACGTCACAGTGTGAGGCGTCACCGGACGGGTCGCCTCAGTCCGCAGATCCCCCATTTCACGCTAATGAATATAGGTATAAGGGAGAAAACACACGTTGGCGTCCTACAAAATCGCCTGACGTGAAAAGAACCACAGGGAATAAAAAAGGTATGTTCCAAGATGTCCTTTTTCGGTGTCAGGCTCATTTTACACTTTACGTTAAAATCTTTCAAATACCTCCATTACCTTACGCCTAACTGTAATGGCTGTACTAAGTAGTACAATGTTTCTCAAGTTCTTCAGTAAGTTACGTACAACGGAGGCTATGTCAATTGCAAATGCAGTAAACTAGCGCAGAAGACTCTAACGCGATTTTTACGCTGCAAAAGCTAAATAATCTTTTGTGCGTACTTGCATACTGTCTGTATGGAGGAGCACGTGTCGAGACACACAACGAAGAGCACGTTGACAGAAACGTTTTTCCCCTAGGAGGATGGAAATAGAACTTTACGTAAAGCCCCCTCTACTATGATGGCTTGTGTTGCATGAACCTCCAAGATAGCAGTCTCGTTGTCTTTTAGCCGGCCGTTACACGCGAGCTGCAATGCTATCAACTCCTTGATAGTCGTCAGCCAAAGCCTGACCATTCGTCATCGAAACATTTCTCCTAGTGGAAGGAAAAGTGTCGTTACCTTCACAACAATATAAAAGGAACGGAATTTATTCTTGGCGTTCTTCATGGTTGAAGGAAGCTGTGCTTTCCCTCTTTCTCGAGAGTTTTTTTTTTTTTGAAACCGATGCTAATCCCGTACCGTATGTATTGCTGGCATGGTAGCGGGAACGGCATCTTCTTCGACTTCCTTTAAGTGATGTGGATATGAAATTTCGTGTCAACATAAGTTCTCGTCCATGATGTCTTCGAGACTTGAGTTTTAAATGCGGTAAGAATGAAAGTTCGGTCGCACAAAATAAATGAAGGAAAGTACAAAACGTTAAAAGGTACAAGTGTTATGGGTAGGATGTCTACGTTAATGCAGAGTCCGAAGAAGGCGGAGCTGTAATGTATAGACGTAGACGTAACCCAGTTTACTACCTTCCAAATAGTGTAAGTGTTGCTTTCCTTATTTCTCCCGTCCGTATCTCATTTATTTTGTACCTCTATCTTCCAAATAGACTTAGTATAGTGAGGCACACACGGTAGTCTCCATGACGCAACGTACGAGGCCCAATAATTTCATTCCGGGACTGAATTTTCTGCCGGAAACCATGAGACGCGAAATAGCGTCTGGCAACCCTTTGCACCACAGCTGGAATAATTTATGCTCGTGTTGCTAAAAACTATACTTGTTTTTCTTTTTGAGCAATTTACATTTATTTGCTTTTATATATGAAATTGATGAAGGGACGCGACGACGACAACCACAATACAACAGCATAGATGATCTTATACTGCGCTTGCATTTAAACGGATGCATCGAGACTTTACTTGTGTCTTTACACACTTGGACGTTTCAGCGACAATCTCATTTCAGCGGCTCTGCTCATATAAAAGGGTTCAAAATTAGGCTGTTCGGTGGTTCATAATTAAGTTCCCCAGTACGTTTTTTTTTTTTAAATCGATTTTAAGGTCTGCTCATATTCTGTCTACGCGCTTCAAGTTTCGTGTAGCATACTTACATCGGTGTCGGAAATTGGTGGCGCCGTTTCTCGTTTACTCTCTCGCCTTCCACGCGCGTTAACCCTTCCACACAGCATTTCCCGGTGTGATCTGTTGATCGATCCTTTCGTCGCCAACGCGTCCGTCCAAAGAAATCGAAAGTTCGTGCGACACATTTTAATCATGTACAGAGGATGCAACTTCTTTCGCTAAAATTTTGTTTGGCCGTTTGAGCGCGGAGCAGGCTTGCTAATCTTGATTACCCACGCTTCTACTTTGGTAGAAATAGCGATAGGTGGCGGTGGGAGGTTGACGATGACGATGCGATTTCCCACCACTTTCCATGACAGCTTGAGCGAATTTCCGAGCAGGGTCATCTCAGTGGTAGTGCCTGGAGTGAGAGCTCCTAATCGTAACAAGCCGCTCGCTGGCCACTCAAGCAGAAAGGCGTACACCACTTCCGGCGTACCGTTGGCATCAGCAGCACCACTTGCAGTGTACCTGTGGTATATAAGATGTCAATACACGTGTGTCAATACACGTGTGTTACAGACCAGACGTCTCCAGTTACTGTGTCGTTTTGGAACTCCCAAGGCCTTGTACCGTAGATGGCCTCTCCGACTGTGGCTAGCCACTTTCCCAGGGTTATGAGACGTTCTTCGAAAATGGCCGGGATGCGGCCATCATGAGTTGGACCCAAGGTGATGAGGATGTTGCCTCCACAACTGCGGACGAGAAACATGCACAGGTGTTCTCCCGGGAAGTACCCATACTAATCCTGACTGTTTCATAATTTCTACTTTGTGAACGATAATAAGCGTCGTATTTTTCGAAACGTAATTTTATTTTTTCAGAAACTAATGCATCGTCCGACAGCTGCCAAAAACCAGATTCTATCTACCCATGCCGAAAGGAATGACTTCCATAACGACGCTGTTTGTCGTTTTGGCCTGTAGTAGCCGATAGGATCGGCATGACGTCACACACACGATGCGCGGCGGATCTGTATATATATCGGCATGCCTGCCGCGGCCCATTCAACAAGTTTCCGCCTAGCTTCCAGCACAAATGGCGACTAAGATTGTGGTACGACACTACGTCGGTTAGGGAGACGGACCAAGTCGCTTTCGATCCCTGAAGGGATCCTCCTTGTCCGTTGGAGATTGATTGTGCATCCAGGGCCACCAGCTCCCGTGGCATAGTGGTTAGGATGATCACTTTCCACGCCGAGACTGGCTTTTCCGGAGACGTTCCAGACGGCTCAGTTCCCCCTGAAGTCGGCCCAGGATGCATACTAACCCCTCTGTTTCCCACTCCCATCTGTACGCCCCTCATAGCCACAGTTTCTTCGCGGCGCTAACACAGCATCCAGGGCTGACTTCTCTCAAGGGGATTTAATTGTCCCCTTACCTCATTGCTCGGTAGGATGCTGCTCCGTGGCCACCGCACAGCATGCTGCCGCGCAAAGACGCCATGACGACCCCATGGCAACCATGACGCCCCTGCGAGAAAACGGCCCAGGACTCCACGGGGTAGCGTTGAGAGAGGACAATCTTTACGAGACATCATGCCACCGACGCAAATAAATCCCCTTGAGAGAAGTCAGCCCAGGATGCACAAACTCCACGGGACACCATGAAAACAGACGTCTATCGCCACGGAAGTTAACAACGGCTGTATAACAAGAACTCAAATTTTAACTTTCATTTCGCAGTCAGCTGGGGACATTTTGTCCGGGGACCTTTCATCCGGAAAAGCACCTAAGTAACAGTTGAGTTGTCCACTCAAAGTTGTGGGCGAAAAGTTGGATACACGGATGACCAGATGGAATGTCGTACCTTACAGTTTCGATGAGTGTCTTAATGAGAACATGATCCGAGATGAAATCTTTCAGCTGAGCATTACGTCTGTATCCCCACGATGGCTTGTCCAGGTTCATGACGTTTTCGAACTTTCTCTTCTGAAGCACCCCTGACACATCACAGAGTAAGTATCACACTCGTGAAAAGAAATAGTTACAGCAGTTGATGGAACGAAGAATACTGGTAAAGCTTCGTGCAGAACGCTGCACTTCGTCAGGTGAGGTGCACCCGAAGAAGTGCAGCCTTCTGCACGAAAGTCATTGAAATTTAGATGCTCTCAACAGTCTTCTTTCTGTTGTGAATCTCTATCACCGGATACTTGCACATTGCTTTTCTACGTACTGCGACATACTCCTTTTATGCAGAACATGAATCAGTATACACGAAAGAGCACTCGATGTGTATATACTTCCGAGATACAATTTGCGACGGACCCATTAACCATTGCTGTTAAAATAAATTACCTTTTCTTTGAAGGTAAGACAATCAAGTTTCAACGTGGACTCATGGCACTTCCTCATTAAACGACGCCGAAAGAATGAATGCGGATCAACTGTCTCCTAACTTTCCTCTGCTGGCAACTCTTGGGGAAACTAAACTCGGAAGTATTTCCTCTTCACTGGCGTAAGACGAGCTCGCAGGGAAAACATAATTACGGTCACTTCGTGGTTGTCTTTTGTGTTAAACTCTCGGCGAGAAAAGAGCAGCTTAATTTTTGTGTTATGCCAAGAATTCCGCAATTACCGCAATTATGCGTGATCCAACACCTCACTTTTTTGGTTACACGACATCTTGTGGTAGTTCCGTAGTACATGAAAGGAGTAAGCTTTTCCATGTCCACCAATGAATTGCGTCCTTACACCAATGAATTACACCAATGAATTACGTCCTTTTGCACTTCGCCGCGACAAAAATATGTAAACCGAAACTAATTAATTACAGCAACAAATGACCCACTTCGGTGGCAGATTTTTCTCTAAAAGGTGTCCACTGAAGGTCCCAAAAGGGGTAGTACCCATTTTAATGCCGACGGCGCCCTGCTTTAGAAGTTATGTTTTTTTACCAAACTCATTTGAATTTTTATTTAAATAATGAGCGCCTCCCACTCATTCACACGGTGCACAGGTTGCAGGTGGTATCGGACAGATACTTGTAAAAAAGAAAGTTCTTCCATTGGTGCACCGGTTCGTGAATTATTTAGCCCGGGGATTTAACTGAGACACCCTGTATATGGCAAGTTGCTATTTCCATCCAGTAAATTAACTTGCCCTTCCACGCTGGGAGTATTAATTAGCGCAGTTTGTGCCGTGTGACTTACTTGGATTGTGACCATCCTTGCAGTTTCTGAAGTCACCGTGTTTGCACCATAGTCCTTTACCCCAGCGGTCATTGGTTACCACGTTCTCCTTGACGGTGCTGCAAATCGCACTTTTCACAATTAGAAACACAGCCTTAACTGTGGCCACGACTCCAGCGAGGCTCAAACAATGATTTTTTTCTTCTTCTTGATTTTGTTGCCTCGGTACGCCAATCATCCTGGCGGTGCATCAAAATGAAAGCTGCAAAGGGATCTCTTGGTGCACGGAGCTGTCACCGCAAAACATTTAAACACTCCCCCTAGAATTTTCACGACGAGAGTATGAGAAATAGTTTCCTTCAGCTGGTTCGTAATGTTTTACTCGACCAACTTTAGATTCTTTCAGACAACGCAGTTGGTGATGTTAACTTCCGGTCCAGCATTTTCGTACAGTTAATTCGATCATCCGCGAACGAGGAGAAAAAAAAAAGGATTATTAAGAACAGGCATTTACGTGTCTTCGGGCCTTTCCCGCTCGTTGCGTTTCGAAATTTTGGCCGCGTTTTATTGTTCACGTTTTACCATCGGTATCGTCGAAATGAGGACCGAGAAAGACTGCAAGGATGGGCAGTTTTCAAAATGTAGCTAAATGAATAGAGGCTCGAGTGACGAGCATAAAATAAAGCTCCCTCTTTTTGGGTTACATTTCAAAGGGGCAGTCCAAATGGTGAATTGGACCGAGTTTTGCGTTGAGGTAACCAATAGCATGGCGTACGTCACGAGGTATTTTTTATACGCGCTAACGAGTATTTTCTACGGCAAAAAGCGCAATGACCAGATGCACAGAAAACTGCCTATCTCATCGTAAGGAATGCCTTTAAACAGCTTATGAAATGAACCATTCTGATTGAAAGAAATGGCGCCCTTGTTTCCGAGGCGTTCTCATGGGAGCCCGGCCTGCACAACAGGAAACCCGTAGCAACAGGAGAAAGGTCTCCCGTAGTGAGTGATCATCGACGGGGGAATGCAAGTTAATGGCAACGTTTCAGAAACTGGCTGCGACGTCCATTAGGGGAACCAAGATACTATATTTATCGACGAGGAAGAAGGTTTTCCTATAGGCATTCGAGAATCATGTGACGCCACCTGTTCGTGTAGAGCCAGGCGAGGAATCTGGTGCTATCCCAGTAACTGTCAGGTGCCTCCCAGTCACCATCTGCCCAGACAACTTCCGGCTCGTATTTCTTCACCAGTTCGTACAGTTCCGGGATCACTTTTGTCTGCAATCAGTGGAAGAAATACAATCTCCACCGACGTCTGTCTGGGTCGATTTAATGCATCTCAAGATTATGTCTATTACCGAAACATCAAAATAGGATATGATCTAGAACTCAAATCGTAAATCCGTCTACACTCTTAAAAATGAACTTGACCGCATAGCACGCTCCTAGCCAACCATCATCTCGAGTGAGGCGTACGCCTTTTTTGTGACACTTATGCTGCTCATAATTGTCACAGAAAAGGCGTACGCCTCCCGTTTTCAACAAATCGGGGCAGATAACGATATCATTTGAGATGATGGTTGGCTAGGAGCGTGCTATGCGGTCAAGTTCATTTTTAAGAGTGTAGCACGCTCCTAGCCAACCATCATTCCGAGTGACATCGTTCTCTCCCCTGATTTGTTGGAGGTGCACACCACCTTTTTGTGACACTTATGCAGAAATAATTGACACAAACAAGGCGTACGCCCCGCGCAAATCAAGAGTGATAGAGGTATCACCCCCTTCAGCGTGCTATTTGGTGAGTGCAGGTGTTTGGACCAAACTAGAAGGCGCTGTTTGTGACATGTGGCTACACACTCTAAAAATGAACTTCACCACATAGCACACTCCTATAACGAACCATCATCTGGAATGATATCGTTATTTGCCTTGATTTGTTGAAAACGGGAGGCGTACGACTTTTTTGTGACAATTATGAACAGCATAAGTGTCATAAAAAAGCGTACGCTTCCCGTTTTTAACAAATTCAGGCAAATAACGATATCATTCGAGATGATGGTTGGTTAGGAGCGTGCTATGCGGTCAAGTTCATTTCTAAGAGTGTAGACCGTTTACGGCTTTGTCTTTTTATTGGTTCTTGCGATGTCGTCCTCCTATACACTCTTAAAAATGAACTTGACCGCAACCATTGCCACGAATGATATCGTTATTTGCCCTGATTTGTTGAAAACGGGAGGCGTACGCCTTTTTTGTGACACTTATGCTGTTCATAATTGATCAGGGCAAATAACGATATCATTCGTGGCAATGGTTGCGGTCAAGTTCATTTTTAAGAATGTACACTCCTGAAGGTTCCAGAATATGAGAACAAGGCTCAACTAAATATCATTTGACGTGGCACACAACTCTGCGCACGTGTCAAACAAAACTAATCCCGTCAAGTGATAGGAAAGCAACTGACAGTTACGAAAGCGTCCGTCTTGAAGTTGTTCTCTCTGTCGTCCAGAAACAACGGATTGAACCATTCGTAGAGGGAATAATAAATGCCAAACTTGAGTCCCGTTGTTGTCTTCACTGCGTGTGCGAATTCGCCTGAAAAAAATCACGCCGGAAATTATTCGCTATATACTGGAGCGATTTACGGATCCTGGATTGCGTCAATTAAATTTTATTGCTCGAAAGCGCATGCTTCTTACCCAAGAGATCTCTTCGTGGCCCAACATCGACGCTGTTCCAATTCCAGGATCTTTTCGAGGGCCATAATGTGTAACCTTCGAAGTGTTTTGCCGTAAAAATGACGTACCTGGATGGAAGACGTAATTTGTTAGAGAGAGAGAAAGAGAGAGTAGGACTTACTTAGCTCCCGATTTCTGGACGATGTCAACCCATCTGTCTGGGTTGTAGAACTCGCACGTGAATTCGGGAGCAAATGCTTGATACGTGAAGTTAGGCCGATAGTGGGCGTTCATGAATTCAGAAAAGAGGCTATTTTGTCGGCCGTTCCAATGATACCATAGCCATTCTGAGCCGAAGCTTGGCACGGAGAACACGCCCCAGTAGAGTAGGATGCCCACCTTTTGGAAGAAAATAATGATGACCGCCAGTTTGTACATGTCACGTGGTACGTGCACTATCAGAAAAAAGGGTGCGAAAAGGGGGTAACTTCTATAGTTACCACCTAGGTCAACATATAGCGTCTGATAAAGCATGTAAAAGAGTGGTAAAAGCAATTATCATATATCCAAATTGCTATAAAAAGGCGAACGCCTCCCTCGCTCACCGAATAAGAAGTGGTAACCCTATATCATTCGTGGCAGAGAATGAGGTAGCAGGTATAGAACTTTGCAACCATTCAGGCACAACATATGCGACAAATATTACCCCCTGAAAGGTACAACTGCTCCACCCTTTTTTGGGAGGGTAGAGGAGAATCTTCACCGTCCTGACCGTGCTCCCTCATTTAGTGTTTTTTAATGCTTGGACCATGTCTCTGAATAAGTATCCTTTAGAGTTCCCAAGTCTTTGTTGAGGTAGATTTCATTACGTACACCGTCAGATACCGGTAGGTTCACCACGAACGCCCAAACGAGGAAAAAAACAACAACAATATCGCCGGCAACTTGGAAAGCAACAAGTTTGATTGACATTTTCTGGCTTTGGGTGAAATCCCGGAGTGAAAAGCAATCAGTTCATATCCTCAATAAAGAAAAAAATGCCTAAATGTTGCAACTGGCGTTATTTGCAGGCACTCTGCGATAGTTACAAATTGTCAAAGTCCAGAACGACAATTCGGAAAACTCATCGAATAGAAGCTACTGAAAGTGACGATAGGTGGATTTTGATATCGAAATATAGGAGGATCTTCGAAAGCTAATGCAATTTCGTGAATTCTCGCGTGTCGTAAAATTACCTTGGAGTGTTTCCTTTAGCTCAGTAATCTCGTTCGAGAGTCTCGGTCAACGTTGAAATAAGAGCCACTCCATGTATGCCCAGCGGTCTTTATCCCAAGTTCCTTACAAATCTCATTAACCTTCTTAAGGGCAAGTTTTACCGATTCCCTTTGTCCAAGATCATTGCTCATTTATAGCGCTGTTGAGGAGAGTCTTTTCCTGAACGGTAAAGGAAAAATCTTGACAATAGGGCATCCGCTGTGCACCGTTGCTCACAGTGTGTATGCGTCCAACGGAATCCGATATTCGCACCCAGGTACGTAAACTATTTCTTAAATTTAGCGACTGTATACAAAGCGTCGCTTTGGTGGAGACAGCTTGAGACGACAACAATGGCTTCGCTCGCTTCGTTCTCGAAGGTACACGACAGGCCATGCACATTTACTAAAACTGCCACGAACGTGTCGTTAACTGTTAACGCATATACAGGGTGTTTCAGTTAAATCCCCGGGCTAAATAATTCGCGTGACGGTGCACCAATCGAAGAACTTTTCTTTTTTACAAGTACCTGTCTGATACCGCCTGGCTCCTAACAAGCTGCGCATCGCGTGAATCAGTGGGTGGCGCTCATTATTTAAATTAGTTTCGTGAAAAAAAAAAAAAAAACTTCTAAAGCAGGGCGCCTTTCGGCATTAAAATGGCTATGTAAAATGGGTACTACACCTTTTGGGTACAGTGGACACGTTGCAGAAAAAAATCTGCCACCGAAGCGCGTCATTTGTTGAAGTAATTAATTGGGTTCGGTTTACACATTCTTGTCGCGGTTGGTTGAGGTGAAGCGCAAGAGGACGCTCTTCGACTGTCTTATCCACCAATAAATTACGTCCCTTTGCGCTTCGTCGCGGCCAGCCGCAACAAACATATGTAAACCGAAACAGATTAATTACTGCAACAAACGACCCGCTTTGGTGGCACCCTGCTTTACAAGTCATGTTTTTTCACTCCCACTCATTCACACAG
Source organism: Ornithodoros turicata (assembly GCF_037126465.1). Lineage (NCBI taxonomy): Eukaryota > Metazoa > Arthropoda > Arachnida > Ixodida > Argasidae > Ornithodoros > Ornithodoros turicata. Next base: position 83,126,752 of record NC_088204.1, read on the forward strand.
TGCGCAGCTTGTATATCGGAAAGATACTTGCAAAAAAGAAAGTTCTTCGGTTGCTGCACCCGTTCGCCAATTATTTAGTCCAGGGATTTAACTGAAACACCCTGACACTCTTAAAAATGAACCACATAGCACGCTCCTAGCCAACCATCATCTCGAATGACATCGTTATCTGCCCTGATTTGTTGAAAACGGGAGGCGTACGCCTTTTTGTTGTGACAATTATGAACAGCATACGTATCACAAAAATGGTGGCTAATGATGGTTGGCTAAGAGCGTGCTCTGTGGTTCATTTTTAAGAGTGTACGCAAGCACTCTACTAAAACTCTCGAACGTGTGTCGTTTATTGTCGCTATATGTTCAGTTAGAGTAAATTGCATGATGACGATCCTGCTGATGACGTTTGCAGTTTTCGAGTTTGGACGTATTTCAGCCGAACACCAATGGGGACACACGTAGCTTTTTCGTATCTCTGCACTTTGCACTGAAACTGGTCACGTCAACAGTGCGTCGCTGTGGTGCAGAGTGCGTGCAAAAGTTGGTTTCTATGCTGGCCGTAAGCAAAGGGACAGGAGTATCCTGAGCGCAGAAACACACGGAGTAACACATCTCTGCAAACATTCGTCCACATTACCTTTGCTTGGTCATACCATGCAGGCACTGGTCTCGTATCCAAGTGGTCCCAACGTGCATAATATTCTATGTTTGTCCCAAAGGGTGAGGCTCCAGTCACAGGCTTATCGCAAATTAACAATACCACCAGTGCAAGAGTTAACCGTAACATATCTCACTTGACAACAAGAAGTGGGCTTCACCTTCAAAAGAAGTCCACAGAATGCGCAATGTCTGAAAGGAACTTCGTCCTTCTCGCACATTGTCGTTTCCTAACCTTGTCATTCTAATCTCAACATATATTCTTTAGAATTATGGGACAGGGAAGTCTCAGTCAAGAACTAAGGTATCCATAAGCAAAGAAGTGACGTTGACGTACTTTTTCTCTTCATTTTTCGCACTTACAATTTGCAACTTTCTTCTCTCTCTCTTTTTTTCTTGTTTCGAGATCACTTCGTGTTCCACTTACAACGTATGAACACAGAAACATATAGAATCAATGTCTTACACTGAACGTAAACCATTTCAACGGAGCTATAACGGAAGGGCAAAAACGAATGGCAAATCCAGATTATCTAACCCTACCCTGATTCAGATATGCAGGCGTATCGTCGTTTGCTCTTTTTCGTTTATCTTGTTATCCCATTGTTTGGCCCTAGAGTGACTGAACTCTACTTGACTCAGTGGCTCCACATGCCCCCCTTTTTCTTTGTTTTCTTTTCTTCTTTTTTTTTCGATGCTCCCGCATTACACTCCACAAACAGAACTTCACCGCATAGCACGCTGTGCGCCAACCATTGCCGCGAATTATAGGGTTATCGCTTTTGATTGGAGGAGAGAGGGAGGCGTACGCCTTTTTGTGGCAATTTGGGTATATGAAAATTGCCGCAAAAAGGCGTACGCCCCCCCCCCTTTCTCTCTCTTTTAATCAGAAGCGATAACCCTATCATTCTTCGCAATGGCTGGAGCACAGCGTGCTATGCGGTGAAGTTCTGTTTTTAGAGTGATACTATTATCACCTCTTCCGTCAGGAAAATCTGTTGGAATTTATCGGCGTGAGACTAAACTAGATTAGACGAGAAAGAGTGTCTTTTTCATTTATCTAAGCCGTTATATCAGTTTGAGCAGCGCGAGTGGTGGAACTGTCATGTGAAGCGAAATGCAATACCAATATGACGGCCTTCGCGGAATATAAAGTGTTTTAAAGTAAATGTGGATGAGCATTCACACTTATTTCTCGCGCGTCCTTGTCTATAGAAACGATAGTTCTCGGTATAGAAGACTCGAGGTGGTAGCAATTTGGAAGGAAATGACTTACTTATCGTTCTGGGCATATTCTCCGTCCATTCCTTTCTGCGTTCCTGGTGAATTTTACTCTGTTTCGGCTGGCTCGCAAAATCCTTAGACTTCTCCGTACAGCAGAATCTCGGTAAAACAGGGCTGAAACAGGGCCCCGAAACTGATGAAGCGTGGTCCCCCCACGCGAATGCTTGTATGTATTAAACTAAGGAAGCTTCTGTGTTGCTTTTTGTATTGTGCTATATACTTCTCCGTACAAAAAATATCAACGGCACTCAGCACTGAGACCAGTTCCCCCCCCCCCTTTTTTTTTCTTCCCACGTTAAAATGAACGTTTTTTGGTAGTTGCGTATTTCTCGGAAACGGAACCTCTCCGTAAACAATGTGCGTGTTCTCACAGGGGAAGCGTTGGATCAGCTCATGGTAAACAGTTCACGTTTGTTGTTCTTGTTCGTTACAATGGGAAGGTACAAAAAGGGCATCCCAAACAGAAAGTCAAAGTCTCGCATTGGGAGTAAAGGGAAGACGCGTCTCTGGAGATGTGCAATGAACAAAATAGAGAAAAAAAATTGTGTTCCTTCACAATTCTTTATCGGACGATCTATCGGACGGATTTTTGTTCTGAAACGGTTACGATATCAGGTCACTGAAGAGACCAGACATTCTCATTGAAACAACTTCGTAGCTTTTATAATTACAAAGTTAAATAATGAAAGTTAATTAGGACATTGCCTTCAGCATATGTTATATTTCAACTGACTTCATGTCGAAAAAAGTCATATGTATATATTTTTAAGAAATGTTCGCGCTTAGCTAGGCACCCTGTATAAGTGTCTTCAATGTAACTCATGACTTGATCGGAGTATATAGATAAATTAAAGTGTCTTCTATCAGAAACAGTGCAAGTCCAATCTGATCTGTGTTTGTGCTTCTTTGTGGAGAACCATACCTTCGGAAATGGGACAAAAAAGGCAGTGCAGAAAGCTTACATGCACCGAATTCCTTTTGCATATGATACATTAAGATACTTGACAGAGATATATTACACACTGACACATAGCAGATCCCACAATCCTCTGGGAACCCTAAGCATGTGACCTGCTTGACAAAAGTGCTCCTACAGAAGCTGGTTGGTGTACGTCTGGCAGAGCTATCTCAAAGGGCAACTCAGGAAACATTGGAACCACAGAGGCGGTATGCCTTATTGACAAATGTTCCAAAACATGCGACGCGAAACCCTTACTGCACTTGAGGTCCTGTAAGGGTCACGTTACTCGAGAACGCCAATGAGGAGGCTCCGCACACGCCATGCACTTTGGAGGAGACACGATACAATCGCACCTCTCGATGAATTCCGAAACTATGCGATACAGGCACCTGGAAAACCGAAACCGGAAGACTAGCAGTGACGTCACACAGCTAGCCCCCAACTGTATCTTGACTTTTCGGTGGAGATTCCTTCCTTCATGGATGCTACAAAGCATACAGCAAACGTGAAAGAGAGAGCACTGCTAGCCTGAGTATATCCTGTGCAATGCTGGGAGAGTGGTGTTGATAACCACAAGGATTTTTATACCCTTCTGTATCATCAGGCTCTGTCGCGTGAATGGCTGACTTGCATTAGCGCAAGTAGAAGTTTATTGATGCATCCCTGCGTAACCGCAAAATGTGCTTTGTGTAGAGAGCACAAAAAGCTACCTGTCAGAAGATAATTATTCTGACAATCCAGCAAGCCATTCAGTCATTATCATCGGACCTGTACCCGCTGTGAAGCCCTAGTCCAGATCCAAAGCAATCCAGTGTCCAAACTCCCATCGAAGACGGGTCAACGCCCTTCTATTCCAAAATTAGTAAGCGGATAAGTAACAGAGAGACATCTGCGACTGTTTTCTTCGGTTCTTGTAGTTCGAAGGAGTTGACCAAATTAGGGTTTCGTCGGTATACCGAAGAATAATGTTGGACGTCATCAAGAAGAACACGGCTTTTGAACAAGGAGAACAGATCGTCCCGGAAGTCCAGCATAACTCTAGCCTACAGTGCAAGGCGCCATCGACATCGAAAAATCGTCTTCAAGAAGTCGTATCTTTAACCTCTGATGAGCATTATACTCTAGTGAACACTTCAAGATCGACTCTAAAATGCCAAGCGTCGACTAAGAGCTCCATTCGTAACATTCGATGCATTTCGACGGTACCCCTCCTGGTGTCGGACTCATTGATTACAGAACGGCCCCGTCCCTATTCTGAATTCGTGGAGGTCATCTTCGGCTTCCCGTACGGTCCTGCAGAGCGGCTCAAGTTTCCTTCTTGTACGCTTCTGTGTGAAGTGCGCTGGTGCGCTGAGTCTCAAATGATGGGTCGGAAGATACCGTCGTGTGTTCCAGCTATCCTTTCGTTTGGAGACCACCATTTGTCCATCAGCGATTATTCGAAGACACTACGGGAGCTAGGCCTAACCGGCACCGCTGTCATACAGGTGCGTCCACCAGAACGGAAAGACTCGTCTCTAAGCTGCCGGCGCTCGCTCACTGGCTTCGGTTGGAATTTTTTCCTCAATATCGTTACGAGTCCGTTCCATTACGTTCGTGATTTATTTGTGCGATGATAATTTCCGTACTGTAGGAGCCACTTGGAAAACTTTATTCTTATCATAAGAGATATTAAACGAGCAACACATCGGTGTCTTTATATTTCGTGCAATAAGTGCAGAGTCTATTCTGTGCATGCAATAAGTGTTCATTAAAGTCTCTACACATGGTAATGTTGCTGTTCACTGGAAGAAATCTCGTACCAGGTTCTATAGAATGCGGACCGAGGGCGTGGAGGCGTGCACACTGGTCACAGCAAGCCTGTGCTTGTGTAAGAGGACGCTACAGACTACATACTCTTAGTCCGCGTCAATAGATAGCCACATGTCGAGCGTCTCTCCTGACACACAGCATAGCTCCGCTGATTCTCATTAACCTTGTAGAGTTATATGTGGAATCATGTCGGGGCTCACTCAGGGCTAGCACAGGAAAGTTGTGTCTGAACACTACGAAAGTCTCCCATATCTTGCTTCGCAAGGCCACTGGCATTCCACAAGAATATGGTAGTACTTCTAACTCTATCGGTCACTCCCGAATAGTGTAATACAATTTCCAATTAACGACTCCACTATGTGTAACGCTTGCCCTTCCGGAAGCTTTGTTGCAGCTGGCATTGCATTGCTTTCAAGATTGAACGCAAAGGCAGAGTTAATAGTAGCTGGCATTTACTTGCCTCTGATGAAGTCGTGAACGAGAGGAACTTATGACCTGACGCCTAGCTCACTCCAGTACCCTCAATGGGGACTTTGCGAGAGGTATCGTTTCCCTCTTCTGCAACTTGGGCTTTCTTTGGTAGGGATCGCTTGCGACTGTGTTCCTGGCTGCGCATTGCTGTGTCTATGAGGCGACTCGCTAGGCTGCGGCTTCAAGTAGGCTTAGTGCGGGCTAAACCTTTGGATTTTGTTGAACTACTAACAATCATTTGACTTTGTGAGGCGGCCTTCTTCACGCTCCGCTATACACACAGAAAAAAAAGTGTAAAGTTCTACCTTTTTGGGTAGAATGGCGTTGATACAGATTTCGTACCTTTTTTTGGTAGAATTGAATGGGGTAGAACCATTCTACCCCTCCATTTCTATACCCTCTTAGGAAGAACAGTTGTACCTTGATGGGGGTTGTTATTTCTACCCCCATTGGTAGAATTGTTCTGCCCCCCATGTGAACTTTTCTATCTTGCCAGAGAAGAATAGTTCTACCTGTTGTGAAGAAATATTCTCCCAGATGAGGTGGAAAAGTTACCACCTCTCAGGTACATTAATTCTACCACATGTCGCTGTTATTTCTACTCTGTCGGGTGAACATTTCTGCCATCGATGTAGGATTTTTGTACCCCATTTGAGAAGAATACTTCTACCCACTGGGAAGAAATACCCCACCAAAAAAGGTGGAATAGTTCCCTCATTTCTGGTACATCCATTCTACCCTAAAGGGCAATCGTATCTACTCCATCGGTTGAATATTTTTGCCATTCCTGTGAGATCTTTGTGCCCTATTCGAGAAGAAGAGTTCTACTTCTGGGAAGAAATACCCTACCAAAAGGAAATAGTTCCCTCATCTGTGCTGCATCCGTTCTACCTACTCCATCGGCTGAATATTTCTGCGTAGAATGATACAAGGGGCCCATCCCTACATGCAACAAAATTGACAAAAGTGCTTGCATGAAGTGTGAACAAATAGGCCCTCTTTATTGTAGGGAAACACACATATGGGTGTTAGGAGCACTGAAGAGTTGTAAGAGCAACTTTTGCTATTGGCAGTAGTTTTCCCATGACGTTCCCGCGGCTTCAACTATCCCTGTGACGTTAACAGTGACGTCCTCAAAGCAGATGGAAGCCTCCAATGATTCAGAAATTTTCCCTGATGTACACGTGATCCTTTCCTCCCTGAAAGTAAAGACCATGCAGTTAAGGTCTAAAGCTGGATCCATCTACATTTGCAGTATACATTTCTGTGGCAACCCGCAATGCTGTGATGCTTTATGAATGTCCATGACTGTCACAGTAATTGATACCAATGTGAAACATACCATTTGGATCCTCCCGAGAATCAAATGCTGCCTACAACTTTTTCATCTGCTTCTTTTTCTTTGCTGTTCCCAGAACTGTCTCGCTGACCCTTGCAATTGCCATGTGTCCTTTACGTTGATGCCAGTCGTCAGCTCGAATTCAAACATTATCTGGGAGAAAAGAAAGACAAGTACTTTGAACCCTGCATGTAGTTCAGTAGATGTCATTGCATCCATATGTAGAAAGCTTTCTTCCTCGTGTACTTACTATCTTAGGATCATGGAAGGCAGGATACATTGCGAAGACATCTGCTACTGATGGGCACCCTGTGAGCCATATACGTCTGTCATCGAACGTGCACTTCAGGCTGTGCACCAGCACATCTGAGGACGTATCAGGTTTCTGTAGTTCGTCCCTCATTATTCTAACGTGTTCGGAGTACTGGAGGAGGCAGTTTCCTTACCTGTTGCGACATTGGCAGTAGCTTGTGCATGCACTAGACCGGTGCCCACAAGTCCAAATTATTGTTTTTGGCATCGTGCGACAAGCAGCGGCGTATCTGAGCTGTCGCGTTGTTGCGCGCCTGGACCGCGATGCTCGCCAACGCTCTCCCTCCACCGATGAGAGCGTGCGCCTCCGCGTAGTATGTTCTGCGAAAAAAAATATTTTCTCGCGCTTATCAAAAAGTACCTCTTCAGTTTTTTTATATGTTTTGGCCGAGGGTTGACTGTTCAAAGGGGGCGACTGCTACGCCCCCTTGCTACATAAATAGTACCGGGTAACCGCCTCCTCCGATGAGGGGGTCTGCATAGGCTCCGAAACGTCTGTTGTTAAAATTTTAATTCGTTGTGTACATCGTGTGTATTTTATCGCTTTTATCAGAGTCCTTCAAAGAGAGCTGGGATTTCTGTATTGGAGGTCCCACTTTTCTTGATTTATCGACGAAAGACAATATGTTTGCTCAGGTTTTAACTATTCGGCTCTTGTATAAGTTCGTTCGTGTGTGCATCTACCAAACATTTTTTTTTCCCATTGTTTTCAGATTACGGTCTCGCGGGGTGGACAACTATCTACACTCTACAAACAGCACTTGATCGCATAGCACGCCGTGTGCCAACCGCTGCCAAGAATGATAGGGTTATCGCTTCTGATTCCAAGTGAGAGGTGGGCGTACGCCTTTTTGTGGCAATTTTCATATATCCAAATTGCCGCAAAAAGGCGCGCACAGCCAAAGCGAAAATTTTCAGTCAACATACGGTATCCTGGCCCACAATAATATTGTGCTTCCTTCATAATTCTTGACACTGCAGTTCATACAGGCAGAGACACAATGAGGGAACGCATACTGATCCGAAACTCTCATGTTGAATGTGAGGCTAGCGCGAGAACGCCGTAACTTTTGAGCAGTACCTTTGATAAAAGTTACTTTGCAAACAAAGAAGAAAAACAAACGAAGAAAAAGCAGTCGTGGTTCTCGTTTAGAAGGTATAACGCCCCTATATATATAAAGGGCACAATTATTAGTTACAACAACTGGATTTGGGCTAGACTCAGAAGTAACCTCTATTGCTCTTACAGTGTCAGGTTACGAGTCATTTTTAACCTCTACGATATTTTGAAATCTACATCTACTATATAGACGTTACACGTCGCTAAAAGTTACAATAAAGGGTACCGAACTATGAGTGTACTCGGGGAACATTATCTTCTGTGCTAGTTTGCCGTTGCGTACTAATCTCGTGAACAATTTCCTTGAAATTTGTCTTTGGGTGGCAACGTGGATCTTTCTTTTTTTTTTTTTTTTTTTGTTAGTCGTATCAAACCCGCATAGAACGGACTTGCATTTCAGAAGAAAATGCGTTCAAAAATTTTTTTCTTTTTAGAAAGGAATTCGTGGCCAAACTATTCTCGTTATAAAAAAAGTCATGCTTCGCGCACATGATCAATCTGGAAATGCGGCCAATGAAAGGCACATCAATGTCACGGCAGTTTTGCCTTCATTTTGTCGTCGGAGAAAGCCTTCCAAGGGTCTGAAATGATTTCCTGCTGTGGAGAAACAGTTCCACTAGATGGCGCGCAACTGTCGTTTGTCCCCAAACTAATGACGCAAACAACAAGAAGAAAGAGATAGAACCGAAACTAGGTCAGTGGCTCCGGGTGAGCACATCGACCCGCCTGTACTGGGTCCCTCGGACGACAGGAGGATGTGGCAAGCTTGTGAGGGCGTGGGGTAGGCTAATATAGGGTCATTATAACTGGCAGGATAATATGGTGATGCAATGCAGCCCTATAGAAGGAATAAACGCTGTTTGTGCCTTTGAAGCTTGGTGGTCTACTTTCATCTAAATACATGGGTCGTAGACTACGTCATTCACTAAGAGCAGCGGACAATGCTCACGGTGTTCTGGGAATTATATTGTGTCATATGTTACGTATTAGCATTACCAAGCAACTGTGTGCGTTACACAGACAGACGAAGAGTGCTGCTACTATGTATCTTGGGCCTACTTCAGTGGGGCGCGAAGAAGACCAGGGAAAACTTCCGACTGCAGAGCTCGCGTTCTGCTACCAAAGAGCAACATTGGTTGGCTCACAAAGAGAGCATCTTCATAATTAGTATGGGGATGTTTCATATCCTGCAAATATAATGCAAAATAACTCATGTCATGTGACTCAGTTGATTGTGCGATGAATTTGGCCACGTTTCGTTCACAAGGTGTACACTTTATTGCTCGCTCAGAACTTTACGTATATCCGGAGACAAAGATGCAGAATGAAAGGGCTTCAGTCCCACGAGATAGAGCCTGAGCTAAGCGCCACTAAATAAGCGTCTGTCATACGACCGGATGAAGACGAGCCTCCGATAGTATTCAACGGCAGCTATATTTGGCATTCAGTAGCTGTTCTGCCAAGAAAGCACGTTCCGACGGTAAACCTTGACCGTCTCGCGTCTATCGTTAGTGGGAGGCTTTCACACGGAATCCCTCCATAATGCGCGAATGGGCGAAAACACTTTCGATAAACAGAGACCAGCTCTCGTGGCTGATTGTATAGAAATCCATTTCAGGATACGCGACGACGCGTTTAACGCATATGGAAAATGTCGCGTATCTTATGCCAATTTAAATTGGGCATTTATTTATTTAGTTCCTGATGCGAACTTGAGTCGAAAGTGAAACTGTCGCGTCAAAGGAATAACAACGCAGTCCTGCTCCGCCGTGGATTGTTGCGCCAAGGAGAACGACCTGGCAAAAGCATTCCACAATAAATGATGGCAAAAGTACTCCTATTGACCGAGATGGGTTCCTTCCCTGCTTGTGAGTAACGCTGAGGAATTTCGCAAACGTGTACCGCAAACTTTGTATCTGTCTTAATACGGATGTAAAATTGTGTGTCTACACGCAATGCTCCGGTAAGTTCAATCATGGTAAATTTTGGAGCAGTTGAGCATCGTAGTGCAGTTATTATGCAACATGTACATATCTCTTATTCAGAAGGATCGAAATTGTGGTTGTTGCGACGAAAAGTTGATACGCTATATACTCCCCAGACACACAACACTCAAGTGCAGCTCGCTGTGGTTGAGTGTTGCGTGCCACGACGCCGTCTGGGGGGCAGCGTTTCAACACATTTTATTTCGGCACTATCGGCAAGGCCCGAAGATACTCCCACTGCGCATGGAAACAGCATGAGAAAAACACAGAAGAAAAAAAAAAGGAGGACGGGAACTGCCCAATCAAGATTATCTGTTCGTAGCCATCAGTTACTGATAATCACCGACATCGGTTGTTCTGCGGTTGTTACGTGTTTCCGGGTGGTCAAATTTTTCTGGCAACATTGTCAAAGATCCTGTACTTGAGTATTTCTGACTGGAATGGTGTGTTGTGGCCATGGGCTTTCTAATTAACGAAAAACAAAAAAGTTGCATTGCCATGGCAAATTCTCGAGTTCTTCAGCTAATTAAACTAATTAATGAGGTTCCCTCACACCTGTTTGGGTGTCAAAAACCTTCGCAAGTGCCGTGCACAAGGTTTCCCATTTTCATGGCACGTAGATCGTTTCTGCATGGCCGTGACATAGTTCTTACGTGGATCCCTGGTCATTGTTACCTGATACCTAACGAAATGGCTGACAGTTTGGCGAAAATGTGTGGCGAGATTCTCGATGCAGATGATTGCTGAGGTTGTACGTTCCAGATACAAGCGCTTTCTTGTCCTCTTCGGTACTCTTTGCCCCCGCTTGGATATCAAGCCGAGCTGCTGCACCTCCCGCCAGCATGATGCCTATCTCTGTACCTTATCTCCACCGCTGCACTCATCCCCAGCGTGCGTGAAGACGACGAAACGTCCCCGTTATGACTGCCTTCGTGACACGCCTCTAACCCAAATGTTGCAGTATTATCAGTCGGAACGGCCCATAATGGTAGGAGGTGCTGTTGCCGCTGGCATTCTAATATTTTCTATATGAATCACTCGGTTTCTAGCTTTGTTCAAAGAGCGAAAGTGTGGTGTGTTTTCATAAGCCCTATAGTGGTTTGAACATGACGAGGCGAATCCAGGCCACTGGAGGAAGAAGAAGAAGAATCTCTGGCGTTGGGACCAGTACTGGAGATGTTGGATCCAATGTACTTCGAGAACTACGGGGAGCCCGTCGACTTCGAGGTGAACGAGAAGGAGAAAGAAAACGTGCTTGTCCCCAACTACGTGGTCAACATCTTCAGTGCCATCGCCGTCCTTGCCACCTGTGCCATTGTATCAAAGGTTGCCGTCAATTCCTTTTCTAGGATTCATCATGCCAAAAGGTGAGCACCTGTGATACGACCCACCGCTTATTCAACGACCGCTCGGACGTGCGGCTAGCATGTAGAGAGTTTTTCCAGTCAGGAATTCTACGAAAATCCCGGAGCAGAAAGAATGTTCTTTCATTTACGGTAACAAGTGCAGCGTTGTTTTCTAGGAAGGAAGCGCCAAGGCAAGGTTTTGTGCAGACATGAACGAGTACGTAAAATGTTCATGCAGAGACGTTGCCGCTACCAACGACAGCTCTTCCAGCCTTCTTATTCGACTGGACACACCGCAGGATCTGAACCCAGACTTGATCCACCCTGATTGGCGTGAAATCCTCCCGAGCCCTCGGCCCATCTTCTGCTTCGTGAACCGCGAAGGTTTCATTCGTCTCCCACCTGACCACATCGAGCTTGCAAGCTTTCCAGGCTACTACTGCACGCACATGATCCACAAATCACTTTTATGGAGCAATGACACTTTTGAACTTTACGCAGACGCCATCGACGATGCCATCCTAAGACAGTTAACGAGTGTTCGCCACTCTCTCTACCCTCATTGGAATGTTCTCGCCAACGCTTTCGTCGGTAAGAACGGCTCGTCCAAGCTACAAGATCCGGCACTATTCATAAATCTTCGTACCTGGCTGCAAGTTCGAAACCTTGATGGCGTTAACTTGGATTTCGACCAAGGTTTTTTCGAGGATGACCCAAGAGCAGCAGCGCAGACAGCATTACGGTTTTTCGCAAACGTCAAGAAGAGTAGCCTGTGGTCAAACATAACCGTCACAGTTACGATACCACACAATGCTGCTGTCATCCTAGCGGACGGCTTGACAGAGTACGTAAGCTACGTCTTCATCAAAACTCACGGACTTCTCTCCGACTTCAATGGAAAAACCCAACTGGCTGCTCCTCTAGATGATATCAGTTTAATTCACCACGTTTCAAGTGCTAGGACAGTCATGTCGGTTCTAAACGGCTTGGAAAAGTACCTAAATAAGAAGACCTGTTTTACGGTGGCAGTGTCTGGCATATCTTTTACGTTGTCGGACCCGAGGCACTCTTCCGTTGGGGCAGCCGTTGATCAGTCACCGCCTACAATGGTGTCATTTTCCGATGTGTGCAGTGACGGTCCTGGTAGAAAAAAGGTGGTTGAAGACGATGCCGTCTATTCTGTGACAGGAACCAATTGGGTGACTCACGAGGATCAGTTCACGGTGTTTGAGAAAGTCGCAAAGATTCTGCGTCATTGGGAGTTCATGTGCATAGGTGTGATGGATGTTGACTTGGATGATGTGAGAGGATCCTGCGGGAGAGTATTTCCTCTCTTGCAGAGGATTTATGAAACATCTTATATTTTGAGGTATTATTGACATCCGTCGTCAGTTTGCAGTAAATGGGTCGTGATATTTATTAGTCTTCCAAGTGGGTCTCTGTTAGTGTCAGCACTAGCGCGTTACGAGGGGGTGCCGTAAAGTTCTCGGCCCGACAAGGAAGAATGTGGCTTAAACCTTTATTCACCTCCAAGTTGAAAGTTCCTGACTCTGACGTCTGCTCTCTGAAAATCTCTTTCCTTTCAAGTTCGGAAACAAAAGAGTAGTCGCCACTCTAGACCCGGCGAATACGGCGGATGTTGAAGACGTTCAAATCGCAGTTCCTTGAAAACTTGCGTTACCTTGCCTGCAATAGGAGAACGCCTTTCCGTAGCAATACTTCCATGCTTTCTTTGGAAACCTCCTATAACCGGCAGAGGTACAGTACTATGCTGCATTAGCTCTTTCACCCTTCTGGAGATACGATACTTTAATATTAGCAGTAAGTGAATCGCGTATTATGAATGTGGCCGTACAAATGAAAGGAATAAACTTGGCCCGCCATAAACGGAGGTGTACAAAATACTGCGGGGTCTAATACGGGTCTTTCAACTTCTGGCGCGTGTTTATGTTGCTCTGGCAACAAAGGAAATAAGTGGCGGGCTTTTCATTTATACCTAATCTTCTGGGGATTCACCTGGCAATGTGAATATGGAACCGTTTTCTGAAGAAGGACCTGATTTATCCTGATTATCCGGATTTATACGCTCGCCGTTATCCGACAACACCGTGCAATAAACACAAGAGACCTCCGCCATCTTGTCGTCTACTCCTCTGCACAATTCCTCCGCAGAATTCCGTTCTCAATGACGAACTACGGTAATAAAAAACTATCCTGTTAAGGGCTGCGATTTTAAATAAATTACATAAATCGATGTAGAAACTTCTAACGAACAAATCGGGGAGGTCGTCGAGGTGACCAGGCAAAAAAAAAAAAAACCTAAACGAAGGTTGATCGTTTCTTGATTTGAATACCGACTGCCCAACTTAGAAGTCTGATGTTGTACTCTCTTTTTTTTTCCCAAGTACAGAGCAACGAGGTTGTTCCAAACGAGTATCAATCTTCACTCCTGTCCGGACAGCCTCGGAAAGCTCCATTTTATGGCCCTAGCTCGACACGTTGAATGGGAGCAATTAGTTACTGGCAGTCTTTGAATGTCTAATATTAAGACATATAATTGTTCTCTCATTTGTCATGACGCATCGGTTAAAAAAAAAATGTTACCACTGATTTGGGGAAAAGGACTTCCAACCTCGTTAATAAGGATACTGCCACAAATCGAACATGGGCTTGGAAAGTGGCGACGCGCCGGGACAGGGGCTCGAAAGATGAAGACGAGATGGGGGCATGCATAGTGATCGGACAGTGTACAGTGTGTATTTTTGCGGGATTTGGACGTTCTCCAGGTACCGTTGTTTTTCCACTGAAACTAATATATTTACCAGCAGCCAAGGAAGTTCCTCCCCACATCGAGGACGGCGAACGCATTCTAGTTCAAAGTGTTGGTACAAAAAGAACGTTCGATATACAAAAATAAGAATAAAATAAGAAACAATACCAAATGAAACGTAAAGCAGAATTACTCGAAGTATACTGCTACGAAAAACAGCTTCACCCCACTTACTTGAGCAAGCAACATCGTGCGACGTCTCATCTGCTGTCAAGCTGTCCATCAGGGGTGATCATCATGCTAACTAGTTTCGCTATTACTGGCGCATTATGACAATATTCGCGTATTATCACTACGCAACGAAATTTACAAAAACAGTCGGAGAAAGACAAAAACTTGCCCGTGCCTTTCTTCATTGTTCATCGGGCTTGGGCTGCGCTCGTCTGCGTCACGGGTTCCATTCAAGGAGAATATGGACATACCATCTTTCCAAAAGTGGAGGATTTTTTAAAGGAACCTTCCGCTTATTTTATTCGTTGCTGAACACGCCGCAGCAAAAAAACAAAATAACTTGGAGTCACTTCAATGGTTACCTGGAATAATTATAATCCATGCCTATGTACGTGCGAGTCTCGCGCATGCTTACATCATGCACACTGTCGGATCTGTACGCGTGAATGGGGCGGTCGCCCACCTTCCGACGCCCCTGCTAGGAGCATCGCTGACACAAAATACCTAGTATGTCTCATTCCGTGAAAGAAAACTCTCGCGAATTATTTATCAAAACTATAAAATTATCTATACAAAATTTAATTAGTGAGCGTAGTGGGCATCCAATATATTAGTAGCACCTCACGCATAAAGCTTCTCAGAAGCATCCTTGTAAAGAAAAAAAAAAGAGCCGCATCTTATGTTAGATCTTATCTTATCGCATCTTATGTTAGTGCTGAACAAAAGTTTACGGAACACGGTCCGGCGCATTCCTTCTCCAGAGTGACACGCTGTCAGCGAATGGTACCATACGGACTTCCAAACAGGTGACTGTTACCTAGGCACATGTTTGTAAGTCCGTTCCTATTCGCTGCTAGTATGTTACTCTGAGGAAGGAATGTTCCGTAAACTTTTGTCCAGCACTGTACAACTTCTACGCGCTGCCGCGAAGAATAAAAGCAAAGCCTAAGCGACGAAACTCAGCCACCGGAGAGGTACTGTACCAGAAAACGTGCACACAACCGAAATGCTCGTTGACCGAGATGACCACGAACCAAGATGTCCGTGCATAGTCCTAGACCCGAGAGGATGCTGTTCAGCTTTGCTGTCTAAAAGATATCATACCCTCATCTAGACTTTCTCCAAGAGGATGTCCACCTGGCCTCAACTGATGCGTGTAAAAAGAAAAATATCATATGGTCTGGTTAACGATGGCGTTTCTATCAAACATGGTGATGACCACAATGTCATATACACACAGAAGGAAATTTACCTGAGCAGTTGTCCAGCAAATATAGCAGGCTGGTGAGAGCAAATGTCTTTCAATGTTGTGACAAGCATGGCCATGAGTGTAGAAAGAAACAATATATGTATGATTCTTCCATCAATGATACAGTGCTTAGTTATGTCCAAGTATCTCGGTGTTGACATCAGACACAAATGTGGGATCCAAGTTTTTTATAAGGAGGGAAAGAATCCCGGTGTCTAAAACGTGCCGAAAAATGTGTGCGTGAAGGTTTTTGCACGATTTTTTTTTTTATTGTTCGTTCCGTTTTTGTTCTTCTCGTGAAGCAACGCGGTGTTTCATTAGGGTCGAGCTGCAAGAGCGTCCGGGTGAAATTTTCATTAAATCTCGGTAGAAAATTCCAAGTTTGGTTCAGCAATTATTGCTCGAGATAACGACTGTTGCGTCCCTCGATTTCATTTCGCAACAACAACCAGAAAAAATACAACCAACTTTTCTGTCTCCTTTTAATCGACGTGATCATTTCAACTTCCTTTCTAACCCCGTCGCTTTGATCGTATCCTTCCGAACCCCTTCAACTGGTGAACTGTTTCCAAACTGAACCAAAGCGGCACACCGTCGAAACGCACGTAATCAACTCATGACAAGAAAGAGAAAGATACCCATCATGAACAAAGACCAATGAACTTCAAGGAAAGGATATTTGTCTGCCTCGGCTTCCTCACTTCGGAACTAGGTCAGGTTAGCCCAAGGGCTTTACAATTTTATGGCTAACGAAGGGTTCCTGTCTCGTGAGTTTGAATGGCGCGCGGTTTGCGCTCCAGTCACTCGGGATAATTAGGTTGGTGCTTTTGAAGCACAAAATGAGTTATTCCGAATACACTCACTACAAAACGGAACAAAACTGTGTCGAGAGTAATTGTATACGAACATTCTTTTCGCCTGCACTGCCTGCACCCACCAACCAATGGAGTAGAGTATCGCCCCTGGTGGTTGTTATTTCTTGTCATAGACCTCGCTGGTGAATGAACATATAGTGCTTCTCACCTGTGAAGAGGTTTCGTTTCTCAGACTTGAGAAGCTTGGGTGCAGCACGTGTCAAGTGTTGTAAACTTCATATTTTATACTGTTGTCGCGGGACATCGTGGGATGACTTTGTAGATTGTGGGCTTAATTATATATTGCGGAAACACGAAGACGCATTTTTTTGTGGCAGCCCGTTATATGTCTCATTAACCAGCGGCTCATGAAAGGGTCACCTCCCGTGCTTATAATACTTAAAAAGAATATTATAAAATTAAATATAACGTGAGAAAGTCATATCAGCCTCAGCCTCAGTGTGGTAACCTAGCCTCGGTGAAGAGCAAGGACGATGGCTCGTGGCGAATTTATAGTGCCTCGTGTTGGCGCGCGGTGCATTGTTGGTGCACACGCAAAACTAGTTTCTAATTAACTGCAACGTATTACCGCCACTCGAAAACCACATTATGTCCCCCCACACACACACACATGTCTTTGCCGGATAATGGTAGTGTACAAAGGTGAAACATGCTTTGCGTCCATCAACCGGCAGCGGGTACGAGAATCTCGGTCTTCTTCGTGGGTATTTTTCGTCGTAGGACTGAGTGTGCGTAAACGAATAAATTCCGCGGTTTGAAATAGCCACCAAGTAATGAAATTTTTCTTTGGGAACTTTTCCAGATCGCTAGTCCGAAACACTGGCATGGTGCGGAATAAAAATGATCGGCATTCTCAAGCGATGAACCCGCTGCTCTAGAATTTCTTTTCAAAATCATAACCATAAAGTGGAGCTTATGTCTGAATTGAGTTGCACGTCTTCTGGGCAGCTGAGACTAAACTGGAGCAGTCAAGTCGATCGACGCCTCGCTGAAAGCTCATCGACCTAAATAACGGCGAGAGCCGGATGTTTCAAGTAGACGCGAGCCGAGCAAGATTGGTTTGTTTTGTCAGCAGTTTTGTGTTTCCCAATAGGGGGTAACTACATGACATGCACTTTGGTGTGTTATCGTTAGCGTGCGTTCCTTGATAAGATCTGCAACCGATTGTTATTGGAGGAGGACGAGAATTGAACCAGTAAGTAAGACGGTCTCAGCCTTGCTATTGCAACTATGTTTGCTTGGTTGGACCTCGATATTCACGGTTCCGAAATCCCTGTTCTCGAAAGAACGGGCGACTGCTTCCGATGACTGTCTAAGTCTTTTTGGTGAACGAAAGTCAAATTTTAGCGGCCGTTATGCTTAGCAGGGAAGACAGCAGGGAAGACACAGTTTCGCGCGTGCGACTGCGCATTTATATGGTCAAATAACCCTTATTTCCGTAATTTATTTTGTAGCGTGGATTTCGATCAGAGCTCCAAAGAGCTCCCGCTATTTTTTCCCTTGTACACTTGACTGGCTTTGCATTGGGCTTTCAGTAGTGTGTTAGCACACCCTGACAGGAGGAATCATTTGCCCACAGACCTTCTGACGCCATCCGCTCAAACGTGTCCTGCCTCGAAGAGGTCCGCGAATATAAAATAAACTACAACGTTAAACACGTTTTTGTTTTTGTGTGTTTGTATACACGATAGGAGTTTCGCTTAAAATGCGGTCTGATCAAGCATAGGCTGCAACGGAAAAAGAGAAGTGCCTCCGTCTTGACGTGACACGCCTGAGTAGGCAAAATGGGACTGCCTGGCACATAACATTAGGCGAACTGCATGGGACAGTTCCAGGCGAGGGAACATGGTGAGGGAGATAGCCCGATAAAAAAGCATTTGGCGAAATGGGAATAAATGTTTACAAAATATTGACGTCGGATGGTACAACAGCGCCGACAACTTGGTGGAGTGGAACTACTATAGCAGAAAATCAACGAGAAAGCCACGTTTAAGTATGGCTTCTTATATTGTAAGATTACGCGTTATTGGTTGTTTGGCCTCTTTCCGCTCCATTCTACCGGTCTTTTCAGAGACCTTTTCGCTTCCATCTTCTAGGGCGTATCTCGGAGTGCACGTGGTGTCAAAGCAATCGCGAACTATGCGGTAATAACAAACCGCGGAGGATTACGACATTATACCGTTGATAAAGATATCGTGCCTATCGGAACCAATGGCACAATCGACGCGAACCACTTTATCAACGGTCTGCTAAAACTCTCTTCTTTCCGTGAAACGCGAATGAAAACGTCAACTCATTTGTTTGTACACTCTTAAAAATGAACTTCACCGCGTGGTACGCGGATTAGCCAAGGCGTACGCCTTTTTTGTGACACTTACGATGTTCATAATTGTCACAGAATTTCAACAAATCAGGGCATACAACGATATCATTCGAGATGATGGTTGGCTATGAGCGTGCTATGCGGTCAAGTTCATTTCTAAGAATGTACCACCAATACAAAGAAGCGAACTTCATGAAGGAATACGGTGTTCTCCACTCGCGCGGTTTCTCTATGTCTACGAACGTCACGCCAGGGTGACGTTTCTTCGGTAGATGTCTATAGGCCAAGTGGGTAAAGTGGCTTCTTTTTTCATGTAGTTTTGCATTTATGTATGCGGGCGATTAGTATTACCCACGCAATACCATTTTGTTTCTCTTACAGTAAGAAAGCAAGAACGTAGAATGTAGCGCATATATTCGCTTCTCGTGACTATTTTCGTGTCTGTACGATGCATTACGTATCAGGATGTCGAAATAGTCTCCCTGTACGGTGTACTTTTCACGTAGTTAAAGCCTCTATTTTCTATCCCTTCTCCTATTCATAGAATCTTCCTATAACGTAAGGATCGTCCTTAAAGATTCGGCCTTCTAGAGTGAGTGGTTTTGATTTGCTAATTGAAGGATAAAAAGAGCCAACCCTAAACTCCGCGGTCATCCATCTCAATGCGCGGTGGGTTCGTCCAAAGCGGTCTTGTGCGCATTGTTTCACATACCGCCCTTTTCAACTTTCTCAACGTCTACCTTCTCGCTTTTATCGCCAAAATGACAGCGCCTTTCAATTTGGACGGACAAGCTCGGTACCAAACTGCATGAAATGTTCCAGGTGCCTCCTTTGATTAGTGCGAGCGATACGCACTTTAGACAGTTCATTAAGGGAAAGTGCAGAGTTCCTCCAGTGCAAACTCTGGTTTCTTCGCAGTCGCTTCAGTGAAGGGGTGTTTACGATGCTTGGAGAGTTGGTTTCAAGCCCGTGTGCTGTTCGCCGGTGGACGGTATTGTCACGAGAGAATACCTGATATTGTGTACGTTTACCGCTAGTTAACAACGACGAAGCAGTGAGTAATTTCAGTAACGTACCAATTGAGTTTGAGTTTGCATATATGTATATATTAAAAAAGTGAAGAAATTGAATTCGTCACCCGACGAATTCTGCTACTCCCACAAAGCCTAAATGTATAAACCCCACAACGTGGAAACAGAAAAATTAAAAGATGAAAGGATGAAAAAGTTACCCCCCCCCCCCCCCAACACATCAAAACAGAAAAACAGACTAGACTTTGACTAAACGAAGCCTTTAATTCTGAGTGACACTTCCGTTGCTTCGCTGTCGACTATTGGAAGAAAAAAAAAAGGAAAGAAAAACCATTTCCGCGTTTTAACTACGGACGAACGTGAACTTGGATGAAGCAGTGCGGCAGGCACAGATATTGCGAGTGATAAAGTACGGCGTCGTTCAGTAAGTGATCTTAAATAATGTATCCACGAATAAAATGAATTTTCTGGGAAATATAATTTCATTGAGAAGATCTTCTTCCGATGAAAAGATACACTTTGACAGATGGTCAGATGGGGAATGTGAAATGGAATCGGCGTTTCTTCTTCTTCATCCAGCTTCATCCAGGACGGCTTCCCCACGCACTCGGCTTGCTTGGAAACTTGTTCGGATTCGGTGACGAGCTTTGACGCAATTCTGTGCTTGCTCTTTTCCGCTAGCTTTCGTTACCAGCGACTACGCGGCTTAAAAATTCGGCGTCTGAAAAGCACTGCAAATGCGTCGACACGGCATTCCGTTATTTCACGTGTAAGGCTTCTGGGAACCCATCTTGCGGAGACCTTTGCATACTGCAGCTTCCCCCGTATTATGAAATCAGCTGGACTCACACCCATTGAGTCGCCCAGCTCCTCTTTGACAGTGATTAGTCTGTTTTGAAACCTGAGGCGGGGCAGCCATTTTTGAACAGTTGTCCCGCTCAGCAAAAAAACAACATACAAATTAAAAGACCCGCACTACCACCCGAAGCAAGAATATTAGCTTGGATAGATTTATTCAACTACCCTCGTTTAAGCAATTATCCTAAAAATGCACGATGGTGTCACAGTACGTTTTTCCTTTTTCTTTTTCCCGTCAGGTTCTTTTTGTTCTTAGTAGCGCCTCAGTTCAGACAATTTTTAAAAAGACTTTTTTTTAAGGTTTAGCCTAGTTCAGATACGTTCGACAGACCACACAGCAGGTGTACCCGAACAAACCGAGTGAACATTCACTCGGTTTATTCGGGTACACTTGCAATGTAGTCTGTTCCAGAATAAACCGAGTGAATCATTCGTGGCTTCGTCAGTAATGCAAATCGTGGTCTTTCTTCGTCGGACTCTACGGCTAGCACCGGCTTCTGTCAGATGTCTTGCATATCAGACTTTGGTCCGGCCCAAACTTGAGTATGCTTCCAGCACCTGGGACCCACACCAAGCTAATCATGTCGATCTCCTTGAATCTGTTCAGAATCGTGCTACCAGATTTATTCTTTCTCGTATCCATCCAGTATCACCTTCGTATCTTGGCATGGTGGCTGCACACCAGCAGCGTAGGAAACTTTCTCGCCTGTGTCTCTTCCATAAACTATATTCGTTCAGCCACGGTGTCTGTTTGGGGGGCATCTCATCTAGATTAAACGATCCCTGTACTCACTTTCCCCTCAAACAACGACTCGTATCCATCTCCGATCATGCATCATTTCGAAGCTACTTACCTTTATTGTTAATAAGTGCACCGTTGTCAATTTGTATTAAGTGTTGGATGTTTCTTCCCCTCATGTATCGCCCCAGGAGGGTATTTCAGGTACTGAAAATAAATAAATAAATATATGTATATTAGAGTTAGTTCTTCCCACTTTGTGAGTCAACTACAGAACAGATTATAGACGTCCTCAAAATAGTGCGTAAAGCTAGCATAGTCGTCGACGACTTGTTTCGCTTTAGGCGATGCAGAAGCGCTGGCTTATGTTCGAAATGCATCATTGCGAGGCAACGTCCCGTCAACGCGTCTGTAAAGCGTGCTCTCCCGCACTGCGATCACACGTGTGGAGAAACGTACCTTACATAAGTTGCAGCTTTTATGGGTGGGCTCGAGAGATGCCTCCTTTTGGTAAAATAATGACAGTATTCGTAGAACGCTTAAAACAAAAGTTTCATTGTTGAGCAGCACCTCGAATGTCCTATTGTCCAAGTGGTCTAGACTCTAGACCACTTGGACAATAGAGGAGTGAGGTCTTCCTTATAACACCACCACCACGCTCAGCAAACTGGACAGTGTGTGCAACTGTAGAAGTACATGACGACGACGATACCTTCAGTTTTATTTTATTTTTTCTATAAACTCCTTTGGGTGCATATCTTGTGCAGCGCTCGGGGATGTGCTTCGTTTTGAGTTTGTTTATAGAAAAAATAAAATAAAACTGAAGGTATCGTCGTCGTCATGTACTTCTACAGTTGCACACACTGGCCAGTTTGCTGAGCGTGGTGTGTGATGTTATAAGGAAGACCTCACACCACGCTATGCAAAACTGTTGGAATATGTCGCGGTATACTGGGCGGAATTTCAGCTCCGGGTCTATGTGGAGAAACGTCGCAAACATTACGTTTTCACATCTGGCTTTGTTTGTCTCTCTCGATAGGTTTGTTTGTCCACTGGATTCTTGTGTGCGGTGAGAATGTCCCGTACTATTGTCGGCATGCATCCACTTCCCAAGGGTGATGTTATGGCTTGGACACCGTGCTCTGAAGCGCAATGTATACAGGGTTTTTTTTTACACATTTTTATTATTTATTTATTTATTTATGATTGTACCTCAAAAGGCCCTGTGGGCGTTACATGAGGGAGGGAAGGCAAAAAAGAAGAAAATCACATCAATGCAACAAGACATTTACAGTGAGTACAATGAGAGCAATGTGCTACAATATGAGAAATCACAAATAATAATGAACCCTAGGTATTGAGAAAGTACATTCTTGAAGGTTTCAAAATGTGTAATGGTGACCAGCGCCTGGGGAAGAGAGTTCCATTCGGTTATGGTCCATGGGATGAAGGGATCTACACCGGAGTCGGGTGACTTTTAAGGTATGATCGACCCTGGCGGAGATGTATGAGGCAGGTTGTATGAAGTTAGGGCGCAATTGGGGATTGTGGAAGAATTTGAAAAAGAGACGGAAATATCTTGGGCGTGTAGAGAGTGTTTAAGGGATGATACACTGGAAGGGAAGTATTTGTTACGAATCGAGCGGATTCAAGAAGACTGGTTAAGTTGACGTAGTGAGCATCCCAGACAGAGGAGCAATATTCGAGCTTCGGCCTGACCAATGTAGTAAACTTAAACGTAATTAAAAAACTATTAGGGCTATAGACATGCTGTTTTCACTTGTACCATCTCTGGGCCTGCGGACGTTCTTAGCCATATGTTGCTCAACCGTCAAATGACTAATTGCATAAAAATGCCAAGTTGTCCCAATGGGAAGATCTGTTCCTTTCGGTGACCTGATATTGTAGCGTTTTCAGAACAAAAACCCGTTCTGGATGTACACCAGGAACAGCCGTGTTCTACTGTCCACGGAGGATAGGCTGCCGTTGGTGTCAACTGTGTTTGTGATAAAGCAGTACCGTTTATGGAGTATTTGGACGTGCATGCCACCTTCCTTGCATAGAGCTGTTTGTGATGCCGCATTGTTCCTTGTTGTCCTCGTACATCTGATGGAAGTTCTCTGGCCTCTGCTGTAGTTAGGACATTTGAAGATGCACAATGTACACCGAGGCAGACTTTAAGCTTTTTGAATGCACGTTTTGCAGCGTCGTCTCTGACACAAGAGGAACACAAAATACAACAAGTCAGTACTCGACTCGTGCTCCGGTCCCTACCACCGCCTCAAAGAAATGATATCATCAACGTCGTTACACCAGCTTTCTTGCATTTTAATGCTTTGTTCATCATAGAATCCAGGAGCCATTTAATACAGGCGGCACCTGGAATAATCCAGGCGCCATTAAGTTTAATCCCGGTGCCATCTGAAATAATCCAGGTGCTGTTTAATTTGATCCGGGTGCCATCTGAATTAATCCATGGTGTTTTTATGGACTATAACCCTGTATTTACACGAGGGACATCCCCCCAGAAAAACTGCTGTTGGAACTCAAGTTCTGCCGTGTGTTATGTTGATAATTCGCACGGTGCCGAGATCGGGAGTTGGAGCGGGAGTATAGCAGACAACACCATTGGTCCTGTCGTCTGCTACGGAATATCTTTTGACCCAGCTGTGTGCAGGATGTGTGTTATGCCTTTTCATGCTCTTCTAACCGCAGGGAATATCCTGCAGCTGAATCGCAAGATATTTCGCATCAGATGACAGGACCAATGGTGTTGTTTGCTATGTCCGTCATGGCTTTCTACGCTCTGCTAGCTGCGGGGAATATCTTGCAGCTTTGTCACAAGCTACTCCGTAGCGGATGACATGACCAATGGGTGTCGTCTTCTAGACCTCCGCTCCAACTCCCGATATCTCGGCTCCGTGCGAAAGCTCAACATAAGACGCAGTCCCATCAGCAGCTTTTTACTTCTTCCACTGCATGCATGTGGAATATTCCCGCGTGAACACACGGGAGTGCTTAAAAGAAAACATGGATTAATTAAAACGGCACCCGTCACCTGAATTATTTCAGATTGCAGCGGGGTTAAATCAGATGGCACATGGATTAAAATGGGCGGAAAAACCTGTACTAGCGCCGCTACCATATTCGCTACTTTTCCAGTGCCGGAGTAGCGATCCCGCTATATTTGGAATTACGGTACGGAAAATATGGGTGATGGTCCGCTACCGCTACGTTGAACACAGAGGAGAAAAAGAAAGGTGGGAAAAGAATTTGTTCTTGGCATTGCTTTTACTTAATTGTTACCAGGCAGTCTGATGTCAATTTCATTAACTCTCATACGCAATCGGATATTCGGGGATAATGAGTTTGATTTTGAATGTTGCAAAAGAAATCAATCAGTTGGAAAACTAGTGTGAGCCCATTTCAAACTGTGTTTAGTAACTATATTGTTCGGAGTAGATAAACTTTTGGAACGGTGACTTTTGGAACAGAAAAACTCAACGAGGTATCTGTAGCTTCGTGGACGACCGGCAATAAACACTTGTTCGACTGCATCAGCTAAGGTCAGGGGTCATTGTCCCACACATTACTCTGACCGTTTCCTCCAAATGTACCGCCGACTTCTGTCAAGATAGAATTACCTTAGCTTAAACAGGTTGTCGAATGCGATTTACTTATTTTCTCTCATTAAATAACACTGTAGGTATATGAGCCAAACAAAATGAAGAAATAATAATATTATTCGGTAGTCAGTGTGGCCAAAAAACCTCTATAGTTGACCGCACTTGATTGATTGCCATTAGTGGTGCGTATGTGATGGAACGCATCGCATTTAGCCACGATAAAGTGAATTGCACGCTGGCGGAAAAGTATAGCCGGCGCAGTATTTACGGAACGTTTATTTCGTAGTGCATGGTATCGCGTTACTTTTCCAAATTTGTAGCGACGCTAGTACAGTGCTACTTTTTGCTTAGTAGCGGTATTACGTTAGTTCATTTTGTTACAACACTGCCCCCATCTAAAAGGGAGTATGTAGATCCAGAGTCGCATGACGTAATCGATTAGCTCGTCCACTCAACTCTCGGATCGACCCGAGTGGGTTATTATTTACTATGTTATTAATTACTCTTATTCGTTTAAACTGTTCTCCCACATATACGTGCCTCTTTATCTTCCCAAGCCTACGTCACCGTGGCTGCTGGCTCCTCGCACGGATCATATTTAAAGAGCCAAATACTTGACACGTAGGTGCACGCGGTAATCTACGAACGTGCATAGAACAGCTGTCGTAGAACGGCGGAGCGGCACAGCTGTCGTAAAACAGAATGCTGCCAGCCTCAGACATGAGCGCTTTTCGCACACGTGGAGAGGAAAATTAGATTCCAAATTCAGAAACTTTCTTCGTCACATACTTAGTAGGTAACGTCTTTTGAGACATCCTGTAATTGGCAGCACCTTACAGGAAATACCATTCTTTGTTTGCATGAGGAAGCTCAACACATTGGATGAGCGATTCACCGCCCTATTGCCTCGTGCCAATGAGCCATTAACACAAATCGAACAAGTTTAGTACAAATGATCGCATGATATAAATATGGTAGTAGACATATTGTTCCTTGTCAAAAGTTTTTATGGGTTGCAGAACCAGCGTTCATCGTGCGGACCATCCGGAAAAGGGGTGCAACTATTTTTGCAGACAGAGTTTGGCACAACTCGTGATGTAGAATGTAGAATTCGCGATTGTAAACTGGCACGTTGATCTAGAGATGGGCGGGATATGCGCACAAGTAACAACTTATATTACAGTATCGTTCCGAGTGTAGCACCATTTTTCTTTGGTTGGAACATTCCTTTCACTTATGACGCTAGATTTTGAAAATTGTGAAAAAGTGAATGGCAACGTGAATTCCTCAAATACGAAACGAGCTCCGAAAAAACATTACGCAAAAACAAGCTGCTACGATATATATAGTTTCGCTAGTGCACAAACAAACTCGGAGTGAGCAGAAATTCGTAAAATCCGTCCCGTACGCGTGGAAACGCTGTGGTTGAATACATGCCCTTCTTCACCGCTTCCGGTTTTGCAACAAACACGGTCTGCGCCAACCGCGACTGATACTGCTATCGCTTCTGATTTGAGGAGAGAGACGGCCGCCTTTTTATGGCAATTCAAATTGCCACAGAGAGGCGTACGCCTCCCGTTTTCAACAACTCAGGAAAGTGAAAGCTATCATTCTGCATGGTGGCTGGTTCCGAGCATCCTTAGTCGCGGGAGGACCGAAAGGCTTGTTTCTGTTTACCCGTGAATGTCATGTATACCCGTCCGATAATGGTCGGCAGAGTATATGACGCCCGTGTCATATAAGTAGTCGAGGAATGTTTGAAAATTTCTTTCAAATTACTTTTACACTTTGCTTTCCTCTCGTATTTTTAAAATCCTCTTCGAGGTACTAAACTAAAATAAAATACGCATTTTCTTTCCGTGTGATCATTACGTGCTCAAGACCTAGATAGGGTGAGAAGCACGAGGAATGTCAGCATGTTGGTAATCTCAGTCAATCTTAAACTTTATTTTATATGCCCATGAACAGCAGTATACGCCTTAGTAATAAGAGGCAGCGTGTGCATATAATTGAACCTCGACATCGAGAAGAACAACGTTTGCGAAAAAATACGTAACAAGCTGTGCGCCATCCATTGCCACGAATGATAGAGTTATTGCCTTTGATTCGAGGAGAGAGGAGGGCGTACGCCTTTTTGTGGCAATTTGGGTAATTGCCACAAAAAGGCGTACGCCTCCCTCTCTCCTCGAATGAAAAGCGATAACCCTATCGTTGGCGGCAATGATTGGCGTGCGGTGAAGTTCCCTTAGAAGTCGGCCCAGGACGCACATATGTCCCAGGGCGTCAGTCGTGCCCACATCTGTGAGGCCTACAACGGCGAGCTCTTTTTGCCACGAATAACGTACGTTGCTTTCTGACGAGAATAATGAAAACGCGTTTTTATCCGCCGAGAGTGAAATTTTCATTATCTATATGATGTTCCCATTCGGCCGTATGATGGAAAGTAGGAGCACTGTTTCCTCCGTCATGTATCACTCTTTATACCGAAGGCGATAAAAAAAAATGGTCGTCATAGTGTGTTTTCCCATGCGATCTAACAGTGACATGATATGGTGGGATGTTTTACACACGCTATAGGGAAAGGCTTTTCTCCTAAAACAAACGCTGTAATCCAACGCTCGCTCGTGCCTGTTAGTATACACGATATGACCTCTGTTAGAATGTGTAATATTAGCTGCGGGAAGAGTGGCTTAATTAGCAACCGATGAATTGTGTTCAATGAACGGAGCATCTACGGTTTCCCAACAAAAAGTACTACCACTGGACAAACTTAATGACTTCACCTCCTAATCAACCATCATCTGGAATGACTCTACTGATTTCTTGAAAACAGGAGGCGTACGGTTTTCTTTTTTTTTTTTTTTTTGACAGCTATGCTGAACAACAGAAAAGGCACACGTCACCTGTTTTCGAGCTTTCAGCTTAAATTCGTGAGTTAATCAAATGAACCAATAACAGAAAGGAGTCTTCAATTATATAGGTCTGGCTTACGTCAGTCGTCAACAGCAAACTAGTTCCTACCAACCTTACCATAGATTTTACACTCCAAGGAAATGTTTAACTCAAATAGAGCTCAACTCAAAAGACCAACTCCGATTGATCAATTGTTCTTACCGTCAATCCTGATTTGTGGCCAATAGAAAGTATGGAAGGTCATTGCAAAAGAAATACTCCACATAGAAGGGTCATTTTCGATATTGCAGTATAGTTTCGTTTCTCCAGCCATTACTTTCTCTCTACCAAAGTAAACAATTCCCTGGCGCGTCATTGCAATACTCGGAGCATCGAACCGTTTTCATCAACCCATCATTGTCATCTTTTCACAAATTGTTCGCTCAGTGAAAGCGTGTGTGTCATGTTGCTATGGCGTAAAAAATGTGACAATGAAAAAATGGCTAAGAAGCGAGCGAGCTGGTAAAGAACCCCGAGACTAGGGAAAACTTTCAAAACAAGAACTGTCAAAGGAACGCACGTTTAACGACCAGCATACGGGCCCGTGTTTCTTGCTTTCTTACAGACACTCGGCACATGACCCATTTCTGATGAGGCGTTATTCACGGATGCGTCACATTCGTGTGATATCGGCCGTAAGCGAACGTCTGGATTACGGAAATATTCCGCGCAATTCGCATGCTTCAACAAAATTGAAACAGAAAATGGTAGCCCCTTTTCTAGACACACGAAAGTGAAACGAGAAAAGGTGGAGTCCTTCCTTATTTTCTAACTTCCAAGAATTCCCCTCCTCCTTAGTTGTTTACATAACGATACTCAGTATAGTTACGCGTACATGGTAGTATGATATAGGATGGTATATTACTCGTACGTGGTGTCATCGCTGCTCGGATTGTGCCTCTTTCATAGAGAATTTTGCCGAAGCACGGGTCCACAAGGTCGTGTATCGAGTGATTGAAACAGAGCCGGCATATTACCGAAATTAGAATTGTTGCAAAAGCGTTATCGCGTTCCTCTGTCACCGGAGGTGACTATTGTATTGATTTGGGGAAAATGGCTATCATGTACTATTGTGCGACGACACGTGTGATCCTTTTCTGGCGACTGCCTGTAATACATGCGCTGAATACCAAGCATAGGAAACGCAACACGTGGACTCGTATCTGCATAGCTCTCGATGCAAGAGATATTTACACAACAGACTCAGAATAATTCATCTTGGCATTGTTCGGTTGCTCCTGTGGAAGGAACGAGAGAAGAGGCTCATATACATCACACATTTGCTCTTGGTTCTTAGTGTGCGAGGGGAACGTGTTAACTGCGGGAAAGGGCTCCAAACGAAAATATCAAAAACCTATCTGGTGCGAGCGGGAAGTGAAATTGGACTTGGTCATGTCGTCAGGAGTCTACCCCGCTTATTGTATTGGCATTGTATTGGCATCTGGTGTTGGAAGGTCCACCCCGCTGCCCCGCTAGAGTGTATTGGCATCAAATGGAAGGCCGGCCACAGGGGTAGGCTTCCTGTAGCATCTCAAACAGACTCGAACAACATTCTGAATACCAACTCTCGCCCAGCGACTAAGGCTGTTCAGAGATTGCAATACGTGTCCGTTTCGCCATGCAACAGTCCATGACACTGGAAAGCTGCAAGTGGGAGAACAACACGAGGATGTGGACACCTCATAGGTTAACATGGAACTTGCCATTGTCCACCCTGAAGAGAATGTCAGAGGTCATCCAGCGACGGTGAAACTCAACTGCTCCAAGCACCGCACGCTCCCTGCAAAGAACTTTGCGAATACCGGCGTTAACTAGCCAAATCACCTCCTGCACACTGCGGCTCTGCTGCGCGTGCACTCATCGACAGCGTGAAATTCACACTTGGTAGTTGATTTCGACCACCAAGAGCACAAAATGCCGCCTATCCCGCTGCGAGACAGGGAGGGGGTACAGACCACGAACTGTGCCCCACTCAACATCCGTCAGGCTATAGAGGCCTGCTACACGATGCCATAGGGCACCCGGCAACAAACATAAACCGAAAGCATGTTCTGCTGACTCCCTGTACTCGCAGAAGGGACAGCCGGGTGACGTTACACCAGAAACGGGAAAAATGCTCACGCAGCGGCAAGACGTCATGCGCTAAGCGCCACTGAAGACTGGCCCGACGGGCGTCCAGCCAGCCAGCAGTGGCCGTACGCCACGCTATGTGCCGCGTCGAGTAGGCGTCGAGTTCGGGGGTGGCCGATTAAGCGCAAGAAGTGCCATGTAAAGGCGCCGCACAGGACATGATGTTATGTCATCATCAGGGAAAGAAGCTCGCAGGCTGCGCATTGCCACAACGTGGCAAAACGAATGTCTAGACCCTGAGCAGGATGCTGCTGCTCTAGGAGCCCCGCGCTGCCCTGCTATAGAAGTGTATTGGCATCAAATGGCCCTGCTATAGAAGCACAATCACCTGGAACGATATCAGATACCGAATCTCCTTCCGAGGATGAATCTGCATACGACACAGCGAATGAACAACAGAGTTTGCGGTGCCGCCACGGAGTACGCGAATTAAGAAACAACCTGATATGTTTTGTCCTTAAGTTTTTGTTGCACTCAGTTGCCCGCGTTAACCTGGTTCCTATTCTCAAATTTGGAACTGACGGTATTGTGGTACTCGTACTGAGTGCGGCACGACAACAACTATTTCAGAATCGTTTTTGAGAACGACAAACACGGAAATGATCAAGACACGCTGCCTCAAATGATGTCGTCCTAAACTTTACTTCTGGATTGGATTACGTCAGCTGTTGAATTGATGTCGTAGTAGTTGCTTTGCCTTCTCATGCTGTGTCCCCACAGCTTGTGTTTTGAGCCGAAGCAGATTCCTTTTTTCCTTCATGCTGCTCCTACCTTTATCACTTGCAGGTTTTTATTGCCCAATACGTCTTTCTCGTTTTTAACTCAGGAAGAGAAATGCTCCTTTGCTTGGCAATTTTTATGCAAAGTAGCTTAATTAATGTGTGACACCAATGCAAACGGCCTCAATCAGGCCTCAATCTTCTCGTGTATGGATTGGAAGCTGAGTTGTATTGGGCAATCTCAGAAATTTAGGGGGGGTTGCAAAAAAAAAAAAAAAAAAACAAGGAGGGGTGGGGAGGGTTTGGGCTGGGTCTGTATTTTGCTACATACATGGATCATTTGGTGCAACATCCTCAACCCAGCCTCCCCACTTGATCGTCAGATTATTGATTGTTGTTGTTTCGTGCAACGTTCAGGAAACACCTATACCTTCAACATCCGAATGGACATCCGACCAGCACATTTAAAACTACCCATTGTTTACACTCCAAATTTGTGGTTTGCCCGAAAAAGTCTGATACTAAGAAATACCCCCGTTGACACGCTTTTCTATTTTCGTCATTTTTAATCGGCACTGCAAAGTATTCCAAGTCCAAGATATTTGAGAGCACTTCCCTATTATATATGTCGCGCGATATGACAGTTCCGGTTCCTGTCGCTGACCTAAATATGACGTGAACCGCCGCTCGCAAAGAGATTCTCTTGAACCGCCGGAAATACTGAACGACTGGCCCAACTCCAAATTGTACACGCTCCGGTTTCATAATGCACATGCTCCGTGCACATATTCTGTTCATCCGGACAACTTTGCTTCTGTTCCAACCGGTAATTATTCAGGTCCTCACCACAGCCTGTGTTTTTGTTAGGTTTGGCTCCGTGGCCCAAAATTGCAGCAAATTTTCGGCGGTGACCGGTTTGCGTCCTGAATAGACTCGGTCGGAGAAAAGCGCAATCCCGTTTCTTGGATTGATCGCAATAATCTTGGCGGCATCGTCACTCTGCGCTGCCCTGCTCCTCCCCAACTAATATCAAGTGACAAGGTCGTTTAGAGTTTATTCAGTGACGTCACACCCTCCAGAGGGCACTAGCTACGAATAGGCCAAGTCCCTCCAAGTTTGGTTCCGTTTTTTCGTTCGCTGCCATATACTATTTGAATGACTATTGACGTTGAAAACGTGGAAATTACTTGGACGTGGTACAAATAATATTCGCGCGGTACGATAACTTTGAAATACCAAATGTACGGTGAATGCAATGTGGGTGAAGGCCTGGACAGTCAAAGCCTGAGGACTAGCATTATGGCGGTAAATCTGCTAGCGACGGTGGCGCTCTCCTTCGACTGACGTCATGCGAATAAACCCTATAGTGACGTCACGCGTACAATGACGTAATGCTAATACAGTTATGAACGCGCGCAAGGGAAGCACATTGTCAGTCAGAACACGAAACATAAGCGACCAAATTGGAGTTTTTTTCTCTTTCACTTAATGAGAATGCGATTATATCTCCATCTTACACCGGATGAAATCAGTTTTTATCTCGGGCGGGGTACCAGAAATGTCGCCGAAATCCTCCGAAACAGGTGTTTCATTACTACCGAAAAACAACAACAACAACAAGAAGCATCCGTCGTGTGAGGAATCACTGTGTTCCACGAGACGGGAATGTCCTCATGGCTTGTGTCACAATGGCGTATGCACCATTCGTGACAGTGCTTCGTACGTCTCTCGTGAAACATGTTTTTATATCCATACTGCGTCATTGAATATTTGTATATGTTGCATGTATTCAAGCAACATGCTACTCGTTCATTCTGTGAGCATATACCGTGAACGTACGTGTTCTGATAAGGTTACTCCGGAGGCCAGGAGCTGTCTTCTACAATTTATGTCCTTCTGCATTTTTTTTTTAAACAGTACATACGCCCTTGTTCAGTGACGGTATCACAAGCCAGGTTGCCAACGAGACATTTTTTACTGCTTATAGGTGTACATATCCAATACAGTTTCTTTTTTTGAGATATGCGCAACCATTTAATGACTGTTGTATCGCACTGATGTCACAACGTTGTAATCGTGTGTCATTTAGGGCGACATGTTTTTAGTAATATATTCTCTGGTTCGGAAATTCGGAATCACCCTAAGGAAAGATGTACATTCAGAATTCGTATGTCTGAAAGGAAAGCAAGAAAGGCTCTGCTGAAGCGTGTGTGCTCAGAACACTCGCCAAGTGGAAACGTGGAACGGCAGCCGCGACCTGAAAAAGATACACTCTCTCATAAAATGTGAAAGTCAAAAGACTAGACCGCTATATACATTCTCACATGGTTGGTTTTGTCGTTTCTAGCTAGGGCTAATTGGAGGCAAAACCCTTCGTCATACGCAAGCCACAATGCGAGAGATCCCGATTATGCGATCGAAAACAAATGTGTTGAACCATGCACATTCATCAGCATCGCATTCAGGTTTGGTCACACTGTTATGTGAAATGATGTGTAGGAATGAAACAGGTGACAACATAGCCGAAATCCAGTGTCTTGTAAATTTACTTCGCCATTCTTGAAGCGTACCAGAATGCGCCATCAGCAAGTTACGTTTCGCCGGGACTGAAAAAATCCCACGTGAGCTCCTTTTCTTTAGTGAAAATGGCTCCCGTCATTTCAGTGCGAATTACGTTATGCATGCGATAAAAATTACTCTCACTTAGGAGCTATACGATACAATGCAATGGAAGTTGGTGGTGTTTCTCGACCACTCATCTCTATTGTACAGTGTATTCACTTACGTCACGTTGTGACGTGGCATGCTCCCACTGGTGGTCACTTTTCGTGGTGGTGGCATTGAAAGATGACTGCGTGATTTTTCAATGCGGCAACCATAGTTTTCTTAAAAGAAAATGTGAGAACGCCAATAACGAAGAGTCTTCGAGATAAAAGGAGGACGATGGACGTGACAATTCGAAACTTGGTTTTCGAGCAAACGAATATCTCGGCGCCCAAAAAGTCACCAACATGGTGGCCGTGCGTTTCACATCAGTGTTCTCGACTGTGTTTCTATCATTTTTGGTTCTTGTTCATTATCGCTAATTTATCCGTTGTTGTTGTTAATTGGTTGGAACAATGTGCGAATTAGCGTTACATCAATTTGTTTCCGTTGTTGTTCTTCGAGCAGTGCGTGTTGTTCCAGTGCAAATTTTGGTCACAGTCTCAACTTACTACTCAACTTAATGTATAGTATGTCTACTGTTATGCAGATTGTGATCTCGGACCATGATATACGTTCAAGACCAGTATAGATGAGCATTCAGTAGAGTATATGAGTGTGTCCCTATATGTATATATGGCTACCTAGGTCGCAATAAAAATGACAACGTTTTGACTTTTACTCGAACCTTTGGCTGTTATGAGACTCCTTTGGTCGTAAGGAGACACCTTCGGCCGAACTGAGATTTTGACCGTATGAAATACTTGGGGGGCGGATTAAAGGATTATTGTCCGTAATGAGACATTCGGCCTGAGCAGCTTGGTGTTTCGAGGAAGTCACATTTTGTAAAGCAATGTTGGAGTCCATGCGTCCCGACGACGACGATGATGATGATGATGATGACCTGAAAGTAAAAAGTCCTATCATTTCAGTCGCTATATGGAAGGTCAGCTTTGTCTGTGAAATCAAACGAAAGCAAGTTGGGGAGTCGGTGACCGCTGGTCTCCCAAGGCGATTATCCGTCGTGCAGATCGACTTCCATGGAAGAAGCCACTAGAGGTTGCTCACGAGGTTGATCCAGCTCGTTGGAGAGAAAAATCAGGGGTCAGTAGGACGACCCTCCAGAAATGGTAATTGGGAAATATCTAGGGCAGTCATGGGTGTGACGGAATACTCTCTACTGACCATAAACCTCCATTATATACGCTTCGATCAGAGATGTGTTTCTTTTATTAGTGCACCCATTACAGAAGAAGAAAAAACTGATTGGGTCCCCCCCACTTCCAATCCTCCTTCCAGTCCTTCCAAATTTCTCGATCAACACAGGCAGTACAAGATTTTCATTAAACAATTTCTGACACATACAAGAGAATGATACTATGTTATGGTCCGAAATGCCATCAACGACACTAATCTCATTGTCTGTAAAATGGGTGCTCACCAACACAAAGGTCAAGGATTAAATTACAACGTGTGGCTTGGTCAACGTAAGGTCATGTGTGAACATCGTATCAAAACGAATGTCAGCATTCATCTCCGTTCTGTGGGTGATAGTGACATACCTCGATTATTTTGTCTTTTCAATCCAATTTCTTCTATTTCCGGCTTTTTTGGGACACGTACTTGCCCATTAGTGATGGGCATAATGTGTTAGGAAAACACGTCTTTGCAGATGTTCAAATGCGTGGCTGACGTCATCAATGCAAACAGTTGGAGATCGGCTGTGAACTAGATGAGCAGCTGTGGCTTCCTCGCGCCGTGTCCTACTTGACTGTGTGTATTCTGTGCTTCCGGGAAAAGTGAATGACCCGGCCGAAATGTAATGTACCGAAAAGCAATATTTGAAACGACAAACGATAATGCTATTGAATATGCACCGGAAATATACTTACTGCAGGAAAATGATTTTCACCCAATGGTCCTTTTTCGCCTATACGTGTCGTATCCTAGCGGCTCTCCAACGAACCATGCTAGGTCTCCCCACTTCTGTCGTCCCCATAGCACGCCATCTAGTGAAGACGGAGATAATCCTCTCCGGCGCCTCAAGGTCATACGCATGCGCATAGGATGCGCCGGAGGACTGTGGGACTTTCGGCAGTTACCTTCTGGGAACTTTTGCGCCATTTAGGAAGGCCTTGGACACTTTTTAGTTGCGGAAATTTAGTTTTTCGATTGAACTTTGAAAATTGCTTTGATTATGCAACGTTCACCATGCAGTGCTGCATATCTTATCCTAATTTAATCTTTCAGCCCCTGAGCAGCCGTCAACCTCGCCCAAGTGAGTCCCACGCCTGGGTGCAAACGTACAAGAAAATACCTTACGTAACAAAAAAAAAAAAAAAAAAGCCGTCGTTGTTCTGGAACTCCCACTGCACACGAAACAACAAAATATGAGAAGCAGAGTGGAAAGGAGGAACGTGCGCTACGTCATTTTACGTCATGAGTGTTTCCCCCCGGCTCAGAAACTATGAAGAAGAGACTCTACATATAGACACTATTCTGCACTTGAGTATTGCCTGCGTTGCAATAGAGCTGAAGAATCACTCCTCCGCAGTCTTCGAGTGAATGTTGCACGGACACCCTCATTCCTGTATAAAACGCGCCAGCGACATTGAGCACTGCCTCCTATTCTGCAACCTTTACCTCTCACAAAGACTCATCTTCTAACGCCACTGGCGACAACTTGGCTACCCTAACGTCACTTTTGCCACCATGCTCGGCACGGTCCTGCACAACCAGAGGGCGGTTACGACTACCCTCTCGACCAGCCTCTAAGGCCATTTGTGTGTTTATTTGCTTCCTTTCTCTCTTTCTTTTTCTTTTTTTTTTTTTTGTTCTCTTTGTATGGAAGGAATAGCAAGTCTGCTTATGCCTGACTAAGCTTTCCCCGCATTTTTTTAAAATAAACATACCTCCCCCCCCCCAAAAAAAAACAAACAAACAAGCTCGTGGTACCAGACCGCAAGGTCTACAAAGCAAGCTCAGTTTAGTGAACAGGAACAGTCATTCCTGCTGCCACGCGTACGTTTTTCTGTCTGCGATTGTTTCTAGCCTGTCTTACTACCTGTGACGATATTAACTGTCAAATTAAATTTCGGCGTCGATTTCGTGTATTATTGTGTATGCCCTGAAATTGATAAGTTTATGGCATCACGAAATCGGTCGGGTCGCAGTAATGCTTGTCCGCCTCGCCCTATTCGATTAAACGAGACCCCTCAGATGGGATCAGGCGGGTCACGTGCGAAAGTCGTAACAACATTTTGGCCCTGCACGTCTCATGCACGAAGCGCATGAAAAAAGCCGCATCACTTCCCATCTGAACCAGAAGGATCTAACATTCATTACAGAGAAAAGCACGTGTTCGCTCCGTCGCGTTCGCTCCAAACGGTGAGCTATTCGTTTCCCGCGTAAATATTCTACAAAAAGCCATTATTTTACCTATTTTTTTTTCATACGAAAGCGACAAACGTATCGAAGATTAGTTCTCTTTAACAAAATACGTTCAAAATTGGCTCACTCGCACGGGAAAGAGCAAAATCTCTCACATCGAGAAAGCGTCCCTCTTATTCAAGGTCACCTCGGCGCGTCGTCTGCTATCTAGGGAACTCCTACGGATGATGTCCCCCTAGCGCTAGAGACAGTTTGGCGCGCGTTTTCGAAACCGGCCGGTTGACCTTGTTTGGGGAAAAACATTTTTCGTCAAGATTTGCGGCCGTGTTTATATGGAGACTGTACATCACAAAATGGGAAGCCACAGTGCGACGTCTGCTCTCATGAGATGGTAAAACGAGAAAGCCCGAAAAAATGCAAACCTTGATAGTTTTTTTCTTGCAGTTCTGCGAGTTCTGCGTGCGACTATATGTGACACGTGGTTAACTGTGGCATAACAAAACGGGTATAATAACGCCGTATTACCCTCTAGAACGTCTATTCGACTACCTTAGTAGGTCCGCACCGGAGTCGCAGTAGGAGGGCATGTCGTGCAAGTACGAGGGGACATTGTAAAAACAACGCTTCTGCCTCATTCAGCCCTCAGTGAGACGCCTGGGAGACAGCCCCATGTCACGTGGCTCAAAGGTTGCGCGTGACGTCATGTGCGCGCGTTTGCCACAGTGAACAACGATTTATACCGAGCTGTATCGACGTTTCAGGTTGGAGCCTAAATTCCGCGTAAAAATTAGATTTTCTGATCATCTCACGAGGGGTCCATTGAGAAAATCCGATTTCAATCGCAAGAATGTTTCCTTCTCGTTAAAGACAAATGTGTGATTCCGTCGAATAGAAGCGACGCCAACGGAAGTGTTCGTTTCGTTCTGTGACGATGCGACACTAAAGTAAGTTTAAAGTAAATTAGTTACCTAAAGTAAATTAGTACTAAGTAAATAGTGCAATTTTTTGTGTGTGTGGAACGGACTGTACAAGCTAGGTTCTGGATGTAGGAGAAATCAATTTTCAAACATTCTGCCATCAAAGAATTACGCGGGTCATCCAGATTGCCGTGGATGCCGGCCGCGTTGTTCAAGGTAATCCCACATTGGGTTTTTTAAGAAGATTAAGATCAATAAGATTTTCAATTGGGTTCAAACTTTTGGGAGACCCGTATGACCGTGCGCGTTGTGCAAATTCCGCTACTTCCTGTTCACTATATGGCCTTTGGCACGCCCAAAGGCAATCGCCCCTTTTTGCCATTCGATAGCGTCTACTTTGCGTCCCATAGTGCAAACCAGTTCACTGACACCGCAGCTGTTAAAGCCTGTCCCACAATTCCAACGTCATCCTCGTTGAACACCTGTAGCACCGTCGTGCCTGTAGTTACCACCGCCTTCAGGACGCCGAGTGGCTTTCATTTCTTGTTTTTTCTTTCTTTTTCTTTTTTTTCGGTGACCTCGAGCATTATTCGTCTTTTGTTTGTAAAGAAAATTTATTTTATTATTTGTCTTTTCTTGACTCGAATTCGAAGCTCTCGCTTTGGTGGAAGAGAAAACCAGGCTGGTGCAAAGTGTGTTACACCTAATAAGATAATCACTTCTCCAAGAGTGTTTTGTCGTGCTGCGCATAACTTAGTGTTCAGAATCATAGTCACTGGTTGCGGATAAACGCCCATTTCGAGTCATTTCATTTCTAATGGAATTCCCTCGAGAAGCTGTCCCGTGGAGCATCCGTGGAAAAGTACGGGGATTTCCTGGATGCGTACATTACAATCGAAAGGAAAACGTGTCGGTCGAGGTGCAAATGAACACAAAACTTTGCCAAAAGAAATGTTGAGTCATTTTATTAGCGAAGGAAGTTCACCGAAAGCAAGGTGACCGATAGTTATTTTTAAAAACACCTTCACGAATGTGTGACAAAAACCCACATGGAACCTCCAAAAACAGTACAAACATTACATCGCATTTCTGTACATGACATAAAAATACCAGTCACGTCAAGACATATAGATCAACGAGGGAACTCGATAAAGCTTCATGCAAAAATCCTGTCCACGTTTGTCAAGCCACATCTTGGTGTAATCATGGATGGTCCTTTAAGTCTCGATCACTGGTACATCGTTGAAGGTATTGACAAATGGGAGGCTCGTTTTGACATTCTTTTCATATTTCCTGTCAGTGTAGCAAAGCAGATTTGCAGCCTATCAATGAACGACAGTGATCACGGACGGTACAAAAATGTTCAACACTGATTTTTTTTTTTTTTGCATCAGTGGGTGTTTATTATTGCATCGCATTTAGGCAATTGATGTCGATTGTGGGATAATTTTTGCGTCCTAGTTATTATCTCGATAGAGAGACATCACAAGAAGGAACAGCCAGGTATAATAATTGTTTTCGTATCAATTATCTGTCAGTGTAGAGAAGAAAGTCAATCGCCGATACATAATTAGTACGCTTTCATTTCAAGTGATCCGGGTTCTTGCATTACGTGTTCGTGCGTTTTGTATCAACGTGACATTATTGTACTATGGGAGCGT
Source organism: Ornithodoros turicata (assembly GCF_037126465.1). NCBI lineage: Eukaryota > Metazoa > Arthropoda > Arachnida > Ixodida > Argasidae > Ornithodoros > Ornithodoros turicata. Next base: position 83,166,207 of record NC_088204.1, read on the forward strand.
TGGTAGGATGACTTGGAGATTTTTATCAGGCTCGTAGTCTTACGGTGTCTGGCTGAGAGGTACACGACAATGGACGACAGAAGGTACCGGAGGTACGCACACCTTAATCACAGTATTTCTTCTTTAATGTTTGCACAGCAGAGGACGCATTCTGGTCATCTCTTGAGCAGAACCTTTTCTCTGCCAGTGTAGTCTATATCATGATACCTTATTATAGCTGGAAATCCAAGCATCATCTCCGAAGCAACCTTCTGGGAATAACCTTAGGACGGCAATTTTGAGGCCGTTCATCGCGACAAGTTTCGAACATAGTCGCTATTGGTATGGCTCCCAGTGTGTCTACATCAGAATGGATCTGTTTGTTACTTGATGTGGAACATCTTAATCAATGAAGAAAAGGCTCGTTTGTTTTCTGTTTGCTTTAAAAGGTCCAAAGATAATGGTGTAGACGTATCGCAGCAATTTAACGAGGGACACAACACACAAGAAGACAAGACAGGATGACTGCAAACTCGCAAATGGAGAATTTGACAGGGAACGGCGGAAGTGAGGGTGGGGAGAGTTCTGTGGGAAGGCTGGTGTCTGCGATATATGTACACCATCATGTTACCCCGTATGTCTACAGTGTTGTCCAAAGATAAATTTCGCTAAAATTTATCAAAATCGTTATATCCTCGCCTAACACGAGATAAGCTCTACAATAGCACCATTTTATCGAGAACAAGCGCAGCAATACGGCGTCTCATTCAGAACATTGCTCAGAAGGTTTTTCCTTCTATACAACACAAACAAGCTGTCCTTTACACTATTGCTTCCCGAAGACACACACTACTGTTCTGATAATCCTTGCAGAAAGCAAGAAAAATTGAAATCTTTGGTGTCCCTGGAAATCGTTCTGCACTTCTGACGTCCATCATATAATCTTGGAACACCGTTGTTGAGTTTCCTGCTGATCACGCAGTGGAGTTGAGAACAATTCGGTAAAGAAGCATCACAGGATACGCTGTTGCTCTCAAGGACAGCAGTCATCTACGACACCGCGCAGCTGTTCCTCTTGAGCAACGTCTTATCCTTGATACTAGGGCTGGTTGGATACACTGGCAGCGATTTTCTTCTTTTATTTATCATGGCTGGATTGAGGTCGCACGGGATCTTAGCCTGAACCATTAGTTGTTGAAAAATGTTGACAATTCTTGTATTCTCTTTGGCTGATGCTTCGACAAATCCGTGTTCCCAATCTATGGTGATGACCGTTTCTGCGACTTCACGTCGGACCCTTCGGTCACTGTCCAGGTCGACTTTGTTGCCGACGACCACGACGGGTACGCGACCTGAGCGAAGTTCGACAATCTGGTCGTGAATTTGACGGACTTGTTCGAAGGATTCGGCGTCGTCGATGGCGTACACAAGGATGATGGCGTCTGCGGTGTTGATGGCGAGACGTCTCATGGCTGGGAAAGGGTAACTCCCACTCGTGTCCACGATGTCAAGGGTTAAGGAGGATCCATTCACTTCGTATTCACCAGTGTGAAACTGAAACGAACACTTGATCTGGTACTGATACCAGAGTACTTTGACGCCGAGTTACATACCTCTTCCACAGTTGCGAAGTAGTCCACAGGAAATTCATCGTACAGGAACTGGTGTACAATCGCAGTTTTTCCAACGCGTGCAGCTCCCAGGACCACCAATTTGTATTGGTCTTTAAGGTTCTGTACAATGACGTCTTCCTGGGCGGCTGAAAGGGTTGCCAACTGACTGGAGCTCGGCATCGCAGCTCTTCTTCTCGAAACAGATCTGAAATACCTAATGGAGTTCCACAAATGTATCAATTTTCCTAAAAGGAGTTGTTGCTTAAAAGAGTAGTCTTACATCACAATAGCTTTTAGTAAATTAAAATTGAAAATTACGGGTAAGACTGTGTGACTCGTAAGGTACGGCGGCAAAACTAAACATTGCGTGTGTCTAAAACTACCACGAGGGTGTCATTCAATCTATTGCTCCACAGACGAAATCGTTCTGGACAGGTCCTGGTCACAGCAAAGGTCAAAGCACACGTTACCTTAAAGATGACCCGTTTGCTGTGTCTGTGCGACGTTTTGCGAGTCTTTCGACCCCGGTAATTATTTTTATCCGATAACCTCGCAGTTTTGTACATGGGGCCTCGTGCTGTTGACCACTTCCAAAGATGCGACTTTTCCTTGAAACGCCTTGAACCGCCGGCAAAAAGGGCGGCGGCTATACGAGTTGCTTTTAGTACAACGTACGTAACAGAGAGCGTTCTGTTCTGGCCGTGCGCAGAACCTTCAACGCTATTCCTGACGTACGCTATCGTATCATAACAGAAAGAGAGCACCAACGCTCTCTGTGACGTACGCGCCTTTGCGTACGTTGTACTAAAACTCCCTAATACAGGAAGACTCTAGAGAACGATGCCCTCAATGGGATTCTCCTATCCCAGAGAGTGACCGCCCGTGCGCAGCTATCCGTTGGTCATGGCAGTCACGTGGGATAACAAACGGGCCGATGGAGGTAACAACAAGGTATATCTAAACTGGTAGCGAAAACAAGCGAAAATACTAAATCAGACCCATCGTCAAGGCTACCATCATGAGGCGCGAGCGATCCTGGGTGTTGACAGTAGAGGTACGATCGTAAACACAAAAACTTTAGAACGTGGGCATGGGTTGTGTGCGTACTAATAGGTTATTCATAATTTCAACAGGAAAAAACTTTCTGTTGCCCCACTCGTGCCGAAATCATCTACCACCCGAGTACGTTTGCGTACGTCACAGTGGCCGGGCGTGTTTATCCGTGCATTGTAATGCGGAGTTCCTATAGGCATTTGCGAAGAGTGAAAAGAAGCACGCAGGGTGCGCCGGTTCACCAGAAAGAGGGAAAAAGCACGGGTAAAGCTATGGTGTGACGTCATATGCACGCCACCTATACTTTTTGGGTTAAACAGGTAGCGACGTTGACATCTCGGAGCTGTAATCCAAGATTAACACGTGTGAACTGATGAATACAATGCTGTTGCCCTGTTGCTGGCCCCGCGAAAAAAAATTCACGGGACGAGCGGCCATGATAGCGTGAGTGTTAGCAGGAATCAGCTGTGCACCAACGATGTCATGTTTTGTTGCAATGGCCACTCATTGAATAAATGCAAACGTCTAATCACTGCGTGTGCGTATTGCTCTAGGTAAGAAATGGAGCTTAAGTGAACCTTCCTCGTTTCTATGTGATATCACGGTGCCCTTCTGTTTGGAGTTGTCAAGATATGTGATAACTATACAGGGTGTTTCAAAAAACGTGTCATTCGAACTTTATAAAAAAACGGGGCGACGGAAAAATACGGGGTAAACGGCATTTGTGTGGCAACTGAATTTGCCACCTTGAAAAAATATTTTCATTTGATTTTAATTGAAATAAATTGAATTTCTTTAATTGAACTCCAAAATTTCCCAAGTCAACCTAACGTTTTTTTTACAGAATTAGAGAGCCCGTAGCGAACTTAGTCAGATCCACTAAGAAATCCGCTCGATATTGCAAATAGAACTGCCCAAAAAAAGTCCCGAAATTGAGGCTTCCAAGTTTCGGGTATTCAACGGCGCACCAAATCAGACGCAAAGATTCGTGGAGAGGGGGACATGATCCTGCCCCCATGAAAGATAGAAGGTCGAAAAAACACAAGGCGGGAAAAAAGGGGCGGAATCATTTTCGTTTGCCGCTTATCAACGTATGGTGGAATGTCACCTGCATTGTTATCTGCGCGTCTTGTGTTGCACGCCGGTCCGGTGATAAACTGTTCTAGCTTCATGGGGGCAGGAGCATGTCCTGCCCTCCGCGCATTTTTCCGACTGATTTGGTGCGCTGTTGAATACCCGAAACTCTGAAGCCTCAACTTCGGGACTTTTTTTGGGCAGTACCCTTTGCAATATCGAGCGGATTTCTTGGTGGATCTGACTAAGTTCGCTACAGGCTCTCTAATTCTGTAAAAAAAACGTTAGGTTGGGTTGGGAAATTTTGTAGTTCAATTAAAGAAATCCAATTTATGTTAATTAAAATCAAATTAAAATATTTTTGCAAGATGGCAAATTCAGTTGCCACACAAGTGCCCTTTACCCCGTATTTTTCCGTCACCCCGTTTTTTTATAAAGTCCGAATGACACGTTTTTTGAAACACCCTGTATGTACTTCGTATTGATATGTTTCATTCAACCTGATACGATTTACTTTTTCTGTGTTCTCGTCTGGTACTGTTGCACGGGTGAGGAAAAGGGAATACAACGCAAACGAAGTGCGCTAACGAAATCGTGCCATAGCCAATTATGCACTACTTATTATTCATACTGCTGACGTCACCTCTGACGCGCAACGGATGGATGGCGCTGACCGTCTCTATCATGGCGTCATTCTGAAGACACAGTTGCGCTACCTGTTTAGATATACCTTGGTAACAACGTCTAGCGAGAGTATGCACGACCCTTTCGAGTGCGTGCAGAATTGAGTAGTGCTATCGGTATCACATATCAACCGTGAATCATATCTATCTGTACGAAGTGTCTGTCGTTTAATAGAAACAGATGGTGCCCGTCATCTCTAATTTCTTCCAATAGACGCTGTACATCTGCGTACTGTCGCATACGATGTACTACAGGTTGTTCGTCTGGCCATATAACCCACCTGTTATAACGGAATCTATTTTGCTCTGCTAGTTTTTAATAAAACATTCTGTAAGGAATAAAAAAACACCCTATATATACTGACTGCCGCGATCTCTCTATTGCCTGCTGCTGCTTCCGACAAAGCACACGTGTCCACGGAACACAGAATTCTTTCATGTGACAGACAGCGTCTACATTTCATATTCTCTGGATTCTTTCGTAAATCTTGCATATTTGGATAAATATATATGTTGTATAACAATGTCAGGTTGCAAAACGCGTCACCAACGGCGTCATTGTTAAAACGTTATCGCCGTCAGCAATGTTATTTGTATAGTCTTGTGTCGAAAGAGTGCCGTCGAACCAGACGCGTTTTAATGGTAGAACGGTCAGTCTGTTGTTGTTACCATCTTTGCGCAAATGGTGTGACGCAATACCTGGTTGGCATTCAGGGGCTAGGGTGGAAAGATGGGGTCCCATCAGGCGAAAAAATGAACTGGGAAGTCAACTGGTACCAAACTGGTGGCAACAGGAAAGTGAGGTGGTACCGGTTCAAGCTGGCCTGGTGGAAACAGGGCACTGAATGGTACCAGTTCAAGCTGGGCTGGTGGCAACTGGACACCACGGGGTACTAGACCAAGCTGGACTGGCCGTAATTCAACGCTGAAATAGTACCAGTTCAAGCTCGACCAGCTGACACGTTTGGGGGAAGCTCCGGTTTCGGTACGGGGATAGGTTTGTAAAAATGTCTACGAATACTGCGAGACGGAGTTATGGGAACAATCGGAAAGTAACTATATAGTAGAAAAAGCATATTTCAATTTTTTGTAAGGTTCGATAGTGTGAACAAAAGCTAATTTGAAGTTGTTATATTTGCGCTCGCTGTCGCCATCGCCTGTTGTGGAAATTTCTCGGTTTTGACTTTTCGCGTTCGTCTCAGCATGCCTGAAGTGAGGTTTTTGCCCCATAGGGACCTAAAAGGGGCGCGCTGCTCCGTTGGTCTTGGGCGTGTGCAATACCATTGATCACGTACACCAACAATACCCTCTGTCTGATCGTAGAGGCCATCAGGCAACAGCGGGAAATTGAAACTTGGCTCCTTCGCAACCCCTATAATCCAGTCACCCAAGGAGAATTAGGGAGATGAACGTACGCATTTCCAGAAGCACGATTAAAATCCCGCTTCATTGACGACTAATCCATAAACCCCACAGCACATTGGTAACTTGAATGTTGAGATATCTCCGATATTCTTGCCTACGTAGCAAATAGATCCAAAGTATAAATCGAATAGATGGCACGTACAGCCCAAACGCGAAAAACCTACTCCAATGGAACGGCATCATTAGAAAGGAAATGATCTTGACGAAGAAGAAACCCGGAGCTCACAAAGCACGAAAAAACGGAACCTTTCTACGAACAAGAAAGATGGACCAACATGTATCCTATGTAATACTGAAACCAGTCGGTTGACACGAGGCGATGAAAAAGAGCAAGCCCCACCGACAACAGAGAAGATGGAAGCCAAGCTCACCACAGTATCCGTGCAACAATTAACCCGTCCAAGCAAACCCCTGGAAACCAAAACGGGAATCCGCAACCAGGACAAAGAGCCATGCCAGGTAACCGGAGCGCCTGGCGATTCAGAAAGCATGGAGTCAAAAGGGAGTGAAATGATGCTCGGACACGAAGGGGTGTTTATGATGAGGTTTCTCCAGACTACGCGATGGTGCAGCCTTGTACCTTTATTCGTTGGTTCAGATTATCGACACACATCTGCAAATAATGGAAAAAGAGATCAACAAGCCCGTGTCTGACATAGCCAAATCAGTTGTATCCCTGCAGAGGACATTTTCTTTTCGCAAGTCCTGGCTCTACCAAGAAAGTTAGCATCGTTGGTGCACCTCCATATATGTATAAAGGCCATCTCATATGTACATAGCCACAGTGACGAATATGGTCGTCATGTGTATACAATCACAGTTGTATAGTCATATATGTACAGTCCCATAGTCATGCAACCATATATACATTGTATCTTGTGCATTATAACTAATTCCAACTAGTGTATTAGTGCGTATTAATATTAGTATTAGTACTCGTAGTGTGCTCTATGGTATGAGTCGTCTAATAAATTTTCTCAAACACCAGAAAGTACACCTTGGAAAGTACACAACATTACGCACCGAGGAACAGGTACTGCAACTTTACAAGCAAGCTGGTGCCTAGCTAGCTGGTGTCTTCTTGTGTTCATAGAGATGCCTTTTTTTGATAATGGCAATTGACAGTCGGATCGCCCGTTTCAATCGGGAGTTAAGAAAACACCCTTACGAGTGGAGTAACCCGAGTGAGCGAGCCGTGATTTGAACGGGCGGTGAGTGAGCATGAGTGAGCGGGCCGAGAAGTGAATGGGTAGTGAGTGAGCGTGACTGAGCGAGTCAAGAGCTGAGCGGCCAGTGACTGAGCGTGAGTCTGGAGCTGAGTGAGCAGTGGGACTATGAACGGAGTAGTGAGCGGCCCATTTGCATACGCTCACTAATGAAATAAACATCTTAACTTTTTAATTTTACTTCGCAGGCTTGCAGAACCTCCGTTTTACGCGTCGAGACCTTCAGCGAAAAATATTGCACGAAAAAAAACGCGTCGACACTTAGTGCTCTTTCTGAGTAATTAATTGGTTTCGGTTTACATATTTCTTGAGCGGAGCAGTGCAGCAATGCGCTCTTTGGATCAGCTACTCCGGCTGTCAATTTCGTGTTCATCCGCTCGGTTGACACACGGGGGTGATGAAAGATAAGGAACACCCGTAAGACCGCAAGACGCTTAGCGGGCGGTGAGTGAGCGTGAATGAGCGAGCCGAGAGCTGAGCGGACGGTCATTGATCGTGAGTGAACGAGCTCAGAACTGGGCGGGTCGTGAATGAACTTGAGTGAGCGAACCAAGAGCTGAGCGGACGGTGAATGAGCGTGAGTGAGCGAGCTGAGAACAGGGCGGGTGGTGAGTGAACTTGACTGAGCCAGCCGAGAGCTGAGCGGACTGTGAGTGAGCGTGAATGAGCAAACCGAGAGCTGAGCAGACGGTGAATGAGCATGAGTGAGCGAGCCGAGAACTGGGTGGGTGGTGAGTGAACTTGAGTGAGCGAAGGTCAAAACTGCCGAGGTCTGATTGTGTCACAGGAGAGGGAGGGGTGTGCTCTTTTTTGGCACACCACAGAAAACATCCCTCACATGTCTTCACTGGGATGTACCACGGTAACCACCAGGATTATTGGCGTGCGCAGGATGGCATTACGTAGGCATCGGTGGAGATTTGTTGGCATTGGGGATGAGTGGGGGGGGGGGGGGGTCCTTTGCGCTTTCTTTCGTGGATCAAACAGGTCACCCTGTTTGAAAAAAGGACGTGATATGTAACGGTAACAGGTCGTCTCGAGAGAGACGCTCTTGCACATGCACTGGTAAATAAACCCCGCCCCTGAAAGCCCTGGTGATAAAATATGTATATCTACTTCTCTGTTTTTCGTTCATATGGAAGCCACACACTCTGCTCTCCGCCCGAGACAACACATAATCTATTACTGCCATAATTTCGTTTTTGGTGCCTATAAATAAAGACCTTCCTCAATATCCGGGGTATACTAATTATGTTAGTTGAGGTCTGCGCTCAGTGCACGAGCAGCTTTTTGGTTTTCATTATGGTTTGATTTCATCCCAATGTTCCCTGAGGTGGACATCATTTTCGCTGCAGCCGCTGCGTTAAAGCAGCCTAAATTATACCATTATTATCCTGAGTGTACGAGCGCAGAGCTGATGTTTGGCTGCGCTCACCTTGGTCATATGAGTGGATAGCTGCGTTTCCATGAATGCGACGAAAACGTATCGTATCGACTTATCGCAACAAAGTAATCTCGGGATCCTCGTTTAAAATGTACATGGTGGTTCTTCCTCGTGTCCTTGACATGGTTACACGCGGATTTATGCGTATGTAAGTACATCAATGTGGGACATTAGAGCGGGACATAAAAAAGCACACAACACAAGCATATGTTTTATTGCGCTCCAGATTAGTCTTGATCAGATGCGGGCTGGCGGCAGCCAACGTGAACGACGTTTTCCAGATAGCGAAAAACTTTCCATCTTGAAGGAGGAAAGCTTCGATGCCGTTTATGCGAAATAATGATTTTGCGCAGCGGTTCCAGAACATAGCTGTAGCTCTGACCCAAGCGAGAAGGAAAGGGCCCTGTTTAGCCTCCTCTCCCAAAGGAGCCCCGGATAAGCCCGGGATGCGCCCGGCGTGCCCTCTCTCCCGCTTCCAAGAGAGAGAAACACTTTCTTTTCCCAGTACTATCAATATCCTCTCTATCCCAGCGAAAAGTACATCCATATTCCTCATCACCAAAAATCCGATGTTTTTACGAGAGAACTGTCCTTCGCTTCATATAGGCAATGCGGCATGTGTCTTGCTTAGAGTCACTAGCGTTGCTTAGAGCCACTGGCGGTTTACGGCGTTACACAAATACGTTTTATTCCATGCAAACATTTCTATGAGAAGCAGCCGCGGCGCGTCGTGACCTCGACGTGTCGACGTCAAGAAAGAATAATGTCAAAGGTAGTCTCGATCAATACAGACGCCTGTTGCGACATCCCGTTTTTCTCCCACTTTAGATGAGGGGAAAAAAAACTGAGTTGTTTTGAGGGCTTCTTGCTTGCTCGAAGCAATATTTGGAAGCCAAGTTTCTAATTATTTTTGTAGCGCATCTCGTGTGATAGTTTTGTGAAATGAGCATCGAACGCGGTGTGATGACATCCGAAATCCCTGTCTCCGTGTATAACTCTGAAAATATACTCTTTCCGCGATAACCTAACGAACAAAACCCAAGTAGGAGGGAACCCTCAAATGTGGCATTCCCGAACGAACATACGGGGTGTTTGTTTGCTCTAACAGGTCCAGAAATTTGATTTAAAGCGAGCGATAAAAGAGAAACGAGCTCTACATTTCAGCTACTTGACTAAGAAACAGGTGCTACTATAGTGAAGCAGTACCTGTTTCTTACTCAAGTAGCAGAAAAGTACCACTCGCTTTTCTTTTATCACTCGCTTTAAACATAATTTCTGGACACGTTAGAGCAAACACCCTGTATGTTGCGAGGGCCACAAAATGAATGAACTTTTGCCCCGCGACGGTGTCCACATGTATTGCCTCCCCCAAAGAACACGCTGCATCTGACCTCGTCCTGGCGATGGAGCAAAACTAAGACCCAAGTCGGTAAAATCCTTCAGGAAGAACGGTACGGCCAACACAGATATAAGTTGCCTACGGAAGCTGCTTTGCAAAAAAAAAAAAAAAAAAAAAAACACTGAAGAAGTATACAGGTTGCCACGCGATATTTCTTCTATCTCGTAAGGGAGCTTTCGGATGACGAAAGAGAGCCTTTTCCTAAATCATAACTACGATGAGTCACCCTTCGTCAACCGTCCTATAAATATGATCGAGAGGCAATACTAAATATCCAGAGCGATTCTACTTAGGACGACAACGTGTTCTACACAGCATTTCAACGCAGACTACTGTAGCGAAAAGAAAAAAAAAAGCTTTTAATCTTAATCGTTAGCTGACGCTTAAAATCTTTCAAGAACATAGTTGTGGCTCAGAACCTCAGAACTACACTGGTATGATTGTCATCTGAAAGGACACTGCATCAGTATCGAAAGAAAATATTTTCCGACAAGCATATCATCCAAGCGCACCAAAATCTATTGCCAGTCTATTCACGTTCACCCAAATATGATTACGGTAGGATCTTTCGCGTAAAATGCTTTTCGGGTAGAAAAAATCGGAAGCTATTTTTAAATGAGTAATCCGGGTGTTATCGATTTATTACTTGTGTTTACTATCCGCTCGCAGTTAAAGTATGTATATAGTATATTGGTCAAACATACATAGCTCGCGATTTATTGAGACAAGCACAATGCTCATGCCATAACAACAGATGTACTTGGCATACTTTATTGCCGCACTCCAATGATATCTACGTCACGCACACGTTACGTGGTACAACCTGATACGTGATTCGAATTCAGGGAGAAATCGGATTTAATGTGAATTGGTCCCGAACTGGTTCGGGAGGGGAGAATCGGATTCAACCCGAAAAAGGTTATACAGCGAATATAATGTGTTTCACCGCACATTTCCGGCATCGTTTATGGGCAGAAGAGATCATACGCTTTTGGTTTGCTGCTTTCGTTTGCGCAAACGCCACAGTTCCGATGCGTTTGTACAATTGTTACCGATAAAAGGCACTTTCCATATGGAGCTCAAGCACAACTACTAGCTACGAACTGTATAGGATATGTTTTTACGAAATGAAAAAGACAATGTTTTGTGGCTTTGCACGGCGACGTTGGCTCGCTCGAGCTTTGCAGCAGCAAATGCGAAACCCGAACATCCAACCGCGCTCCGATTCGCGTGGCATGCACAAAAACCCTGCTAAAATTGGAGAGAAAGCGCGTGTCAACTTACCACTAGGAGTAAGCAGACGATCCTTTATTGACTGCGTACCTCCATCACAAGCAAAACAAGAACCGTTCTCTGCGCTTCTGAGCTCGGCATGCCGGCCGCCGTTATAAGAGGAGCGCGACGGGCGCGCCACGGTGATACTGTCGCCAGCGCCACTCGATCGGAGATTCCGCGAACTACCCGATTCCGGAAAATTTCTCTTTGTGCTAACCCTTTTTGTCGTTGCTGTATTTTCTGCTGTCTCGGCTTTCTTTTTGAATCACTTTGCTCCTGCATTTTGAAGGTTTCTATTTTGAAAAGGCACTTTAAATGTGTCTTTGTAATGCTTTATCGTTATGTGTTCCTCTACGCACTCTTTAATAGAAACATAAGACATGCAAAATACAGGAAGTGGTTCCCTCGCTTTTGATGCGGTTCAAATCTGTGCGTGGTGTGCCATAACAAGCCCCACTCTCGATGTAACACAGCTTCGTGCAGAAACAATTACACTATGTGTCGTCTCGTTGGTGCATGTGCAAACGAAACAACCAATAGAAAGAGGTCTGTCCTAAAGCTTCGTGAGCAGCTCTTCCATCAATGTTGCTAGAATGCTAACCAAGAGCCCCTTGGAGGCTGTGTGCCCTCTCCTGGAAAACAATCCTACCGCTTATGTGTTCCCGCTTTTTTCCATATCATGGAGGGCCACCTTAGCTCGCAAAAATGAGCGCTTCAAGGTGGTTAACAACATCGCATTGTATTGAACGCCAGAGCAAACATGAGAGTAACGCGTCAAGAAGCGGATGATTATTTTGTTTGTGCTTTTCACGCTACCATGGTGCAGCGCGTTGTTGACCAACTGTCGCTCATAATGGTAAACAACGACGTGTGCAGAACCAGCCTCAATGTCAACGGCCCTTATTGAGTTGTTTGCTGAATAAAAAAAGAGCGCGTCGAAACTCCCAGGAACAACCTCCCCGGGCGCTTCGCGGAACCTCCAATATTATGCTCCTCATTTCATTGGGCGACCCAGTCACATGGCTGGTGCCGTCGTCTGCAATCGTCCCGTCTCTTGTTCAAGTCACCGCTGTGGTTTCGCGTAATTTCTTGGCCACAACCGTCTCCTCTTACTTGAAAATTTGCAATTGCAGTCAACGTTTAATGGCTATAGATACATGATCGATAATGACGTCATGATAAATGACATGGCCGATAAATGTGACAGATGTTGCGCTGCATTAGAAGGTTCAAGTGAAGTGTCAACATTGGTCCGTTCATGTGTGACGTTTGGGTTCATCGCAGGAAACTTGTCAGCCCTCCATATTTAATGACGACATAACTGATCTTCGGCATCCTTTACGACAGTTTTGCGGCGTTATCTTTGCAGGCATATATTACTCGTGTCATGTTCCGTCTCGTACTAATTGTGTTGCGGAAAGGAATACGTGCATTTCAAGTCTTGGTCGTATTCAGCGAACATTTATCGCAATAACCCTCTATGACTGGCGGGTTGAATTTTGTCCAATTACTCGGTCATGGAACATAAAGGGTGGAGTTAAGAGCGTCGTCGCCCATGTCCTCTATGGCTGCAGAGTTTGAGTGAGTCAAGACTCGGCTGCCCTTTTCGAACTTTGCGAAAGAAAGTGAGGACAGAAAGAGGAGAACATATATGGCGAATGATGACTCACCAAAATGGTAGAGCACTTTTACCGAAGGCATTCAACACCATCGAAGACACTTGTTCCTTCTCAGTCCAGACGTAAACCCTCTTGGCTGTGAAAATACCCTATTCTGGGTCTTCAGCTTGTCGTTATCCCATAACGGTGCTGCTGCTGAAAGAGCTCACCATTATCGGCCTCACAGAGGTGGCCAACGTGACGACGTCCTGGGCCGACATATGTCTGAGGAAAAACCTCAGTCAGTCTGGACGCTAACCACTCAGCCACAACATCACTTGGGCCAGCCTATATGAAATTGCCCATTGGAATCCCATTCAAATCATTTCAAAATCCAGCCACGGTTTCCCATTCACTTATTTCTTAATCGCGGGGGATGTTACGCAATCAGTATAAATGATATTTTTTCTCAACTCAAAATGACTCCTTTATTGCGAGACAACATATTGCCACACACTGGTCCCACCTCTGGACTGACGCTTTTATTTATTTATATATTTCTTCTTGACCTTCGCGCTTCAATGACACCTTTGACGGCTACCCGTTTGCCATCTTCCATTCTCCGGTCATCCGTAGTGGCTTTTAGTGCATATCACTCATCTTATCGAGTTATAGAACCTGCCTAAATCGAAACGCGTATAGATACTTCAAGTGGAGGCTAAAAGTTAGGAGTAGTTTCATGAACAAGTTTGAATCATGTAGAGTGCAACGAGTTCCCTAGGTAAAGATGAAATGATTGTATACATCAGCTGTTCCCCACGTGAAATGTTGTTTGAAAGTGGCAATCTACTGGAAAATACTTGTGCCCCTGGCGAACACACGTTCTGTTATTGCACTTTGGTGTGAAATGTTGGGGAAACGGAACACAGGTTATCAACAAACGTTATGAAGTCAAGGCAGCACTGTATGGAATGCGTGCTAAACGATACTATAGGAGACACTTTTTGTGATCTCGGCTGGTGATGAACGACTCTCTGCTAGCTTTACAGTGAGCCTTTGTTTGCTTTTCCAGTCTCGTTAATTGTGTCTTCCTTTGCCGTGGGACTGAGGCCCATCACCAGAGTTGCCACTTGAGCGATTTTATTGCTAAATTTAGCGACTTTTTCTCGTATACTGGGTTTAGCGACCTTTTTAGAGACTTCCTCCAGCATATCATGCGATTTTTAGCGACAGCGAAAAAATTGGTTGGCGTAGTAAAGAATGACGTCCATCTGAGAGAACGTGGAAGAAAGAAACGACTGAAATTGAACGCTTCTGGTTGGTGTGCGTGCGTCACCCTGGCTGTCCGTGGACGGAAAAGGGTGAGGTCTAGTGTTGGACATAAACGAAACTCCTCCGCAGGCAATTCACTCAACTGCTCACGCGCGCTGCACCTGCATAATGCTATTTTGTGTCCGAAGAACCTTTCAAGTAAAGTAACTCAGCCACTGCGAGTTACATTTCAGGCTGGAGAACTTGGTTATTAACTTAGTTACATTTTTCGCACAGTAACTTAACTTGTAACGAGTTCTTTTTTTTTTTTTTTTTGGCGGGTAACTTCTCAATCTATGCTATTAGGTTTCAAAGTCAGTGCAAAGTTCTGTGGTGGCGGTGGTGAAGATGAAAACTGCTCGCCGTGGTTGGTCACGCTGAAAGCGGGCAGCATCACGAAAGACGCGTTGCGCTCAAGTTTCGCTAGGGCGACTGAAGCGCCAGGTTGACCCCTGGTGACAGAAAGCGGCAAAGTACGGCCGCACCATTGCCACACATTGCGTCGCACGTTGCAGGTGCTTGCGAATGCAAATAAGGATGGATTCCGCGCAATGCATCCGTGCCGAAACGGAAGCACAAATCGGCACGGTGTTCTCAACTTTCTCGTAGACGTAGAACAAGCGATACATCACGTGGCGAGAGAAGTAAACGGAATAGTATGTCGTCTACTACGAGCGGCCGGATTATGCTGCAGCGCCTTCCACCCACAGATTTAGAGCGCCACCTGGCCCAACGCAATACGGGTTCTACATGGTAATTCAAACTCGAAATAGCACCAACCAGGGTCCACCAAAAGACGTTTCTTCAGGGGGGACTAAAATGGTCAAGGGACATGGCTTTTACACTAGCAGCCGGTCGTTTTGAGGTCAGACCGAACGCCTGCTAGTATAAAAGCAGCCTAACCTTTACCATTTTAGTCACCCTGAAGAAGAAGCCGAACATCGGGCTTTTGGTGAACCTTGGTTGGTGCTATTTCCAGTCTGAATCACTATGACCCACCCAGACACATTTACGTTCAAAGGTTTTACGGGGTTTTATATACTCACGACCAACTGTATCTTGTAGAATTGGTCGTTGTATTCACTGTCGTGCTGTTTACCTGAAAGCAATTCTCTCACTGTCCAATGACACCCCTTGCGTGCTCAAAAATGAAAACATTTGTGACACAACGTTTTCATCATGTGGATTTTTTCCCCTACTACAGCGGATACTGCGCTGTCAATGGCGTACACCTCTACATGATTAGTACTATCACAGCCCCGTTGTTTTGGTACATTTTCGAGTTGGTCATGCGTTGCAGTCAGCACTCCCAGTACCACGCGGTGTACCCACTTCATGCAGGTGTACTTACGATTTTTACATTTTCTCAAAAGGGACTGATTGTTTCGCATTGTTCCCCATTGCTGCCTTTTCCTTCAATGATTTCTTTATTCCCTGGAAGTAGTCTGCACCGCACAATAATGCCACCACTAAGGCAGCTTTCCTGCAGTATCCGCCTTTGGACGTGTGATTCTTATTGAGTTGAGTCTCACCAGAATTGTGGCCCTAGCCTTCTACTTCCAGCAGGGGTGCACGTGGAAAGTGCCCACTGTCAATACGTCACTACTGCGTATCTATTCATTTGGCAAAGGAGCGAGAGAAAAAAAGCGGACAACATGAACAACAACGCACAATCACACAGTGCTCCGAAGTTCTCTGCTAAAGTTTAGTTTGCAAGAATGTCGCTTTTGGCGCTACGGTAGCGATACCGTCGATGGCGGAACGCATCGTGTGATTATGATTCCGGGTGTCTCTCCTCTGGCCCAAGCTGTCTTGGGAACTTTATTTACGTGGGGATTGACAGCGGCGGGTGCAGCTCTCGTCTTCGTATTGAATTCAAGCCGGGTACGTTAGATGCGTCCATCCCTGACATTTGTTTACACATCAACGACGCCGTTCCATATGGACTGGTTCATGTGTGTGGCGTAAGTGTCTGCTGGTAAAGTACACTTGACTTTCCAGATGAATGTCGGCACAGTACCCCCTGAAGTCAGTCCATGACGTATACTAATCCCTTCTGTCCCCCACTCTTTGTCCTCAATCCATGTGTCATAGCCACAGTTGTTTCTCTAACACGGAGCCAAACAAAGTGTACTTGAGTGCTTTAGAAGTTGAGGTTTCTCATGGAAAATCTGCCCAATGATACGGAGGAGTATGATCAGATGGGAACGCCCTAGACTTGTACACGTTACTAAAAAAAACTAATTGATTACCGTTACCCTGTACGGAAAAGTAATTTTTTACCGTTACAAATCACTCGCCGCAAAAGGTAATGACGTGACGCCTAGGAAAGTATGAATGAAAGAATGCCTACTGAGAGGTCATTAGTCCGGCCTACAGAGTGTCACAACTGCACTTTATCAATAATTTTCCCGGAGTCGTTTGCATGGAAACAGTACTCTCCCAAAGAGATAACCTCAGGCCCAAAGGTTACCAGAGGCCCTCCCAACCAGCTTAGAGTTCCAAAGGATGAGTTATCCATTTACGAGGCCTTTGTCATCTGAAACAGTCGAGTCACACTTGCAGGTGGTTGCGTCATGAACACAATCTTGGAAGGTGCATCTTTTATCATCCGCACTGGGGGCGGATGTAGGGGCTCTGGGAAGTTGTTCGTGCGAGCTAATAGACCGTTTTGTAATGCCACTTTCAATTGTGTGCTGTCTGGATTTTTTTAATAGGGAATTTCAACTGCGACGTAAAAGTATCTTGAAGGTACTAACATGTTGCTTTTAAAGTATTTAATACTCGTATCTTAAATACTTTTCACGATTGGGTATTTAGTATTCTGTTCATTTATTTTATTTGCCAGGTACTCAGTAACTTAACTTAAATACTTTTTGCGAGTTTCTTGTAGAAACCTGGGCACGGTAACTTGTAAGCTTACGTCTCCCATTTTCTTTCTCTCCCTTTCTTTTTTCTTTTCGTAATGCTACAGGCGTTAAAGCAATGAAGTTGGCCTGAGTGACAGTGCTTACAATTCGCATATTCGCGGGAAATCATGAAATAGTTTACGAGAAGCAAATTATACGCGAAATTTGTCGGATTAATGTTTAAAATTGTTCGCGAGAACCGTCATTGGCAAAGTTCCAGATGAATGGTCACGAAATTAGACAAGGAGCTTATTTTCTTTATTGCAGAGAGCAATTCTTGATGCGAGCCTGGGATTCGCAGCAGGGGTAAGATACCTTGTCGTATTTATGGGGAAAACCCCTTTGAGTAGCACTTCCTGCAATGGCAAAGCTTCTAGAAGAGTCCCTCGAAGGATCCCTCAGGGCTGAATCCCAGTCCTGACCGTGAGAGATGATTAAATGGATGTTCTTACTTAGGTCATGTTGGCCGCCTCCTTCTGGTCTCTGCTGGCACCTGCTATTGAGATAGCAGAAACCAACTACGGAAAATATGCGTTTCTGCCCGTAGCCTTTGGATTCCTGCTTGGAGCTGTCTTCGTCTATGCAATGGACAAATTAATTCCTGCTTACGTAAATAACTCTCTCATGTTGCTCCGTTTCTAATGTATATGAGTGAGTTTGTTTTTTTCTTTTCATATTCAGGATGGTCACAAATCAGAAATAGCTTTGGCAATGGAAGCTGAGAGACAGGAAAAGCTCCAGAGGAAGTTTCATATACACACAGGAGAACAGTCTGTCCTCACTTATGGCAATGGATTCTCCGGTAATTGTATTTCAACGAGTTGACACTCTTTCTGTTCAGCTTGCTGAGAAATATAAAAATATTAATTAGTGTCCATACAGCAAAGTTACAGAGCATCCCCAACATTTGTAACATTTGTACCCACAGCTGAGAAATTATGCTTCCAAACGCATGGGTGCTCTAAAGCGTCCAGAAATTATATTTCGAGCGGGCGATAAAAGAAAAGCAAGTGGTACTTTTCTGCTACTTGAGTAAGAAACAGGTACTCCTTAGTAGCGCCTGTTTCTTAGTCAAGTAGATGAAAAGTAGTGCTCATTTCTCTTTTGTCGCTCGCTTAAAGTTAGACACGTTCGAGCAAACACCCTGTATATGAAAGCGTGGGAAATTATGAAAAATTGGGTTTTTGTTTTTGTAACAAATTACAGGAATAATTATTACAATCTCGGGGTTGAGTTTGTACACACTTAAGGGCTGTACAAAAAAACTTATATGTCACCCAAAAAAACAATTCAATTATTTTTAATATCAATGATGTGATTACCTTTTGACAGCATCAGTGTTGAGCAAACAAAATTCCTCTTCACCAGGTGGGGGGCAGGGAAGCAAATTTCTGACACCAAGCACACTTTAATGCAGCACCCAAATTGTCCTACCCGGAAAAGTGACAATGTTTTTGCTGAAAAAGATAACCTAGGATTTGTTAAACCCTATGTGGTAAAATGTGTTCTTGCAGAAAATGGTGTGAGAGCAAGAAAATGGTCAACTGTGACCGAGCTTGGACCATCGGATGAGGAGAAGATGCTCGATGAGAATGTAAAACGTTGGAAGAGAATATTTCTGCTTGTGGTTGCTGTCACTGTTCACAACATTCCTGGTATGAATATTACTCTTTCTGAAGCAAAACAGCCTCTCAGAATGCCATAAATTAAAACATGCTCAGAAGCTGTGTTCTTCTTTTTGCACTCGAATATATATCTCAACTGAACCTGAGTACAAGCACATGCCATCTCACTGTACACAATTTCTCTTAATTTTTTGCATTGAAGAAGGACTTGCGGTTGGTGTCGGGTTTGGTGCGGCAGGCAGCTCAACACATTCTACATTTGAAAGTGCCAGGTAGATATTATTATTATTTGCTTTCAAATGTGCACTCATGTGTAGTCGAACACTTTCTGCAATATAATAAAGTTGTTACCAGTGTTGGGTGTTATTGTTACTAAGTTACTTTATATTACAACTTTTAATTGAACTCATTACTTTTGAGTTCCAGTAACTTCTCGGGTATCTCGTTCCGTTTCTAGCTAAGTAACTTGGAGTAAGTTTCAAATTCTTTTTGTTCAATTCTTGTCTGCAAACAATGCGTTCTCTTTCTCAAACGAGTTGACAACCATGTGCACAGTGCGCCTGGCTCCGCTCCTTTTGGGTGGCACAATGAACGCTAGAGATTCTGAGTGTTGGGAGGCAGTAATCATGGCGACTAGCAGTGTACTTACAATGGCAGAGGGCTCCTTGCGTTAAAGGTCACACTTTGTGTGGTTCTACAAAATATGCGCATGAAACATAAAATTCTGATGCGAGCTCCATTAAAGAATCGAAAATCATCAGACACCAACCTAATGAAGTACATGAAGAAATGGCTTCTTTTATTGTATTAGACTGGTGCAATTTCCTGCATTAAAACTGTTATAAAAATCTTGCAGTGTGGCATCAAGACCCGAATTAATTTGACAAAGGTTAAGAACTAACACGTGCATAGCAAATCACTCGAAAGGAACTCGTTACTTTTCCCAAGTAACTTTGGAGCTTCAGTTCATTCTCATAACTTGTCGCTGCATTAGTACCATAATTTAGTTACATTTTTTACGCAGTAACATAACTTATAACTTGTTTCCTTTATTGAGTAACTTCCTCATCTCTGGTTGTTACTGTATTTAAATTTGTGACTTTCAACTTTACAATCATATAACTGACATCTGTGTTTGTTCTCTTTTCATTTTTGGTTTTGTTCTCTCGTTTTTCTATTTTACTAGATATATTTGTGAGATTTTAGTCAAAACTTGAAAATAACTTTTAAAAAGCTACAACTCTAAAATACTACAGCATATTACTCATATCTATTTTACTCAATAAATTGGTGAAATGTAAGCCATAACTTGCAAATGCCCGCAAATCATGTTCCAAGTAACTGACTTACAGCTGTTGAGTGCAGTACTTTCAATGCATTTATACCAAGTAAAAAATATTGTCTCGCTTCCTACATCCTATCTGCAAGGCATAACTATGTGATCTTTCTTCTCTCCAAATTCAGAAACCTAGCATTAGGAATTGGCATACAGAACTTCCCAGAAGGCTTAGCTGTCAGTTTGCCCCTTCGTGGCGCTGGTTTCTCAAGGTGGAAGGCGTTCTGGTGAGTCTTTCAGGCATGGCCTAGCAAAAAGTACTAATGTTGAACTGGACCCAGGTATGGCCAGCTGAGTGGAGTGGTTGAACCAATGGCAGGCATCTTGGGCTGCATTGCGGTAACTCATGCACAACCAATCCTCCCGTATGCCTTAGCATTTGCAGCAGGAGCCATGGTGTATGTCGTTGTCGACGATATCGTCCCTGAAGCACAGTCATGGTGAGATTAGATGTGTTCCACTTTCTGGTGCACAGCAAATTCAAACATTCCAAGTACATTGCAGCACCATGTTCAAAATCTGGTACCTGTGATTCGCTAGCAACAAAAGCCAATTTTGGCAGAAATGCTTCTCAAGAGCACAACTGAGCTGTCTCTTCCTTGCATCCATTCTCTACCATCAACTATTTTGAACACAGAAGGAGAGTCTTGGACAATTTGTTGGGGTTATTTAAGGCTCAGAAGCCACCAAATTGTTCTAGGAAACCATTCTTGTTGTTGGATACTTGAACACGAAACTAATGGAAGGCTCTCCTGTAAGACCTTTCACTCAAAATCATTCTCTTTCCAAAGTTATCTCACTGTGTATTTTGCTGCGAGAGCTTACAGCTCCACAGGGAAGAGAAAGCTTGACAGTATCTCATCCGATCATGTAACATTTCATGACATTCACTCCTGTGTGATCATATGGGAACGAAGATGACTGCCAACAGGAGGCCAGTGCCTGGCCACTGGGAATGCCCTCACAGTGTTGTCTCATGATTAGGGCCCGGAATTTTAGACATTTGCATCAAAATGCCCATAAATGCAGCATATTCAGGGTTGCCTGCCTTTTTATCGACTCTGTCACAGAGTTGTGGCCTTCTTTAACATTTTTAGATGTCATAACAACCCTTTTTTAGCTGTGCATCTTTCAGGCTCATACTGAGTGCTGTATGTTGCTTTTCGTTTCTCCGTGCTTGTGCCTTTTGTTCCTTGTTTTAAGTTTGGTTTTCTTGAATACCTTGATTTTCTAGAAGAGGTTCAGTATATTTGATGAAAAGATTTGTATTCTCTTGGCATTCCAAGAAAATGCAGGGTCGAGAACTAAAAGTATCGTTTAATATAGCATGGTTCGAGGCCGCTTCAGCATTCGTGTGCCAGAAGTCAAAGCTTGCACTGTACCATAGCCTTTAAACGTGCAAGTTTTCTTTGATGGAGCCTTCTGAAATGCCAACAAAGCCAAAGAGCACAACAGATTAATGCGCCTATTTTAGTGTTATTAGGGCCTAAATGCCTGCCTATTTCCATCGTTTTTAGTGCCTCAGTTTCTGGGCCCTACTCATGATGTCGCGTTCCTTCCAGTGCTTTGCAATACTCGTAAGAAATTATAACACACAGCTTCAGGCAAAGTGAAGCAGAAACCTGGTACACTACCCTTTCCAACAAAAACACACAATCTGATTCATCAAGAGCCAGCAATCCCTTCAAAGGAGTGCATATATAGAGGTTGCAAGTGAACCTGACCGTGCAATTTTGCGTTGATGGGAAAACGTCCCCTGGGGCTAAGGTGAACTACCTTCTTTCGTGTGGTGCTTTATTATGGTAGATTTGATTAGAGAGGTTAAGAGCTGCATTGTGAGTCTCAAAGCGTTTCCTGGTGCTATTAGTCAGTGCTTGAGACATAATAGTGAAAGTAGTGAGCATGCAGAGGAAAAGAAGGTGGTTTAAGAAGAGTTAGAGGAGAATGTAACTGTAAAGTGCTTAAGCCGTATGAGTCGACCGTGTTTAACTTATGTTTAGGAAATTATTCCCCTTTGGTCATATGACACCATATGGGTTGAAAAACTGCTTTGGTTGCCCCATGCCGTGTGTTCATTCGTCAAACACAGTAACAGTATGCAAGCTAGCTGATCTTCTTGCATTGCTCAAATTCAAGGAATTGCTCCCGTCATTTGTTGTCAGGTTTCACCCGTCTACTGCATAGAGCAACCTCCACATTCAGTGCAGTATATGACATAACCACTGCATGTGAATGTTCTACCTGACTCAAAACTCACAAAGTGCATCTGGGTGAACTCCAAACTGCTGACATCCCTGGCAGGCTGATCGTTTCTAACAGTAACGCAGCAACAGATAGAAAGAACCTGAAAATTCCTGAACCAGCACCATGGACACATTCCGACAACCCTACTATCCCATGTATAGCACTTCCCACATCTCCTCAGAATAATTGGAGATTTAAAAACTGTGTAAACATCTCGCATAGATACAATACTTCCCATAGCAGATGAAACATCGCAATACACAAATACAGCGACAGAATAACATCACCCTGAAGTAATCTGTGCAGCTGAAACACAAAGAAAATTCTCCTTACACTAACTGACTTGGGTCTCAGATTAAATGCCCTTGGGTTCAAAGATGAATGCTCATTCAGAATCCTGGCTGATCTGCAGGTTTGCTGCAGTCACTTGTTTAAACATTGAAATCGAACCCCATAACTAAATCTAACCCCACTTAATCCGTATGATTCTCCGGGGCTCCGTGTAGCACCCTGGATTCTGTCGAGGTCACCTTTTCCCACCCTCAGCTAGCAAGTCAGATAGCAGCTCAGCACATCTAGCAGCCATTCACCTTGCACACCTTTGTTTGTGAGGACACCACAATACCCTCACAATGACGCAACATGTAGACACCATTTCTCAGTTGCAAGAATCACCAATGATTTCAACTATGAGGTCAGATGTACATTGTCCCAGGTCAGACGAAGACATTTCAAACATAGCTTAGGATGTGGAGCTCACTCATGACAGTATTAGCATACTTCATGAATTTGTGTTCCCTTGTCATTAATTCCAGTCGACGTTTCTGATTTGCAAGACTTTCCGCTGGCTTCAACTATCAGATCAGGTGCACGTTGCCCTAGGTCAGATGAGGAAGAAATTTGAGACGCAGCCCAGAATGCAGAGCATACTCGTGATAGCTATAGGAAACTACATGAATTTGTGTTCCTTTGCCATCTCTTCCAGTCGGTACTTCTGGTTTTCAAGAGTTTCCATTGGCTTCAGCCGTGAGGTAGATGCACATTGTCCCAGGTCAGACGAGGAAGAAATTTGAGACGCAGCCCAGAGTGCAGAGCATACTCGTGATAGCTATAGGAAACTACATGAATTTGTGTTCCTTTGCCATCTCTTCCAGTCGGTACTTCTGGTTTTCAAGAGTTTCCATTGGCTTCAGCCGTGAGGTAGATGCACATTGTCCCAGGTCAGACGAGGAAGAAATTTGAGACGCAGCCCAGAGTGCAGAGCATACTCGTGATAGCTATAGGAAACTACATGAATTTGTGTTCCTTTGCCATCTCTTCCAGTTGGTACTTCTGGTTTTCAAGCGTTTCCACTGGCTTCAGCCGTGAGGTAGATGCACATTGTCCCAGGTCAGACGAGGAAGAAATTTGAGACGCAGCCCAGAGTGCAGAGCATACTCGTGATAGCTATAGGAAACTACATGAATTTGTGTTCCTTTGCCATCTCTTCCAGTTGGTACTTCTGGTTTTCAAGCGTTTCCACTGGCTTCAGCCGTGAGGTAGATGCACATTGTCCCAGGTCAGACGAGGAAGAAATTTGAGACGCAGCCCAGAATGCAGAGCATACTCGTGATAGCTATAGGAAACTACATGAATTTGTGTTCCTTTGCCATCTCTTCCAGTCGGTACTTCTGGTTTTCAAGAGTTTCCATTGGCTTCAGCCGTGAGGTAGATGCACATTGTCCCAGGTCAGACGAGGAAGAAATTTGAGACGCAGCCCAGAGTGCAGAGCATACTCGTGATAGCTATAGGAAACTACATGAATTTGTGTTCCTTTGCCATCTCTTCCAGTCGGTACTTCTGGTTTTCAAGAGTTTCCATTGGCTTCAGCCGTGAGGTAGATGCACATTGTCCCAGGTCAGACGAGGAAGAAATTTGAGACGCAGCCCAGAGTGCAGAGCATACTCGTGATAGCTATAGGAAACTACATGAATTTGTGTTCCTTTGCCATCTCTTCCAGTTGGTACTTCTGGTTTTCAAGCGTTTCCACTGGCTTCAGCCGTGAGGTAGATGCACATTGTCCCAGGTCAGACGAGGAAGAAATTTGAGACGCAGCCCAGAGTGCAGAGCATACTCGTGATAGCTATAGGAAACTACATGAATTTGTGTTCCTTTGCCATCTCTTCCAGTTGGTACTTCTGGTTTTCAAGCGTTTCCACTGGCTTCAGCCGTGAGGTAGATGCACATTGTCCCAGGTCAGACGAGGAAGAAATTTGAGACGCAGCCCAGAATGCAGAGCATACTCGTGATAGCTATAGGAAACTACATGAATTTGTGTTCCTTTGCCATCTCTTCCAGTTGGTACTTCTGGTTTTCAAGAGTTTCCATTGGCTTCAGCCGTGAGGTAGATGCACATTGTCCCAGGTCAGACGAGGAAGAAATTTGAGACGCAGCCCAGAGTGCAGAGCATACTCGTGATAGCTATAGGAAACTACATGAATTTGTGTTCCTTTGCCATCTCTTCCAGTTGGTACTTCTGGTTTTCAAGCGTTTCCACTGGCTTCAGCCGTGAGGTAGATGCACATTGTCCCAGGTCAGACGAGGAAGAAATTTGAGACGCAGCCCAGAATGCAGAGCATACTCGTGATAGCTATAGGAAACTACATGAATTTGTGTTCCTTTGCCATCTCTTCCAGTTGGTACTTCTGGTTTTCAAGCGTTTCCACTGGCTTCATCCGTGAGGTAGATGCACATTGTCACAGGTCAGACGAGGAAGAAATTTGAGACGCAGCCCAGAATGCAGAGCATACTCGTGATAGCTATAGGAAACTACATGAATTTGTGTTCCTTTGCCATCTCTTCCAGTTGGTACTTCTGGTTTTCAAGCGTTTCCACTGGCTTCATCCGTGAGGTAGATGCACATTGTCCCAGGTCAGACGAGGAAGAAATTTGAGACGCAGCCCAGAATGCAGAGCATACTCGTGATAGCTATAGGAAACTACATGAATTTGTGTTCCTTTGCCATCTCTTCCAGTTGGTACTTCTGGTTTTCAAGCGTTTCCACTGGCTTCAGCCGTGAGGTAGATGCACATTGTCCCAGGTCAGACGAGGAAGAAATTTGAGACGCAGCCCAGAATGCAGACCATACTCGTGATAGCTATAGGAAACTACATGAATTTGTGTTCCTTTGCCATCTCTTCCAGTTGGTACTTCTGGTTTTCAAGCGTTTCCACTGGCTTCATCCGTGAGGTAGATGCACATTGTCCCAGGTCAGACGAGGAAGAAATTTGAGACGCAGCCCAGAATGCAGAGCATACTCGTGATAGCTATAGGAAACTACATGAATTTGTGTTCCTTTGCCATCTCTTCCAGTTGGTACTTCTGGTTTTCAAGCATTTCCACTGGCTTCAGCCGTGAGGTAGATGCACATTGTCCCAGGTCAGACGAGGAAGAAATTTGAGACGCAGCCCAGAATGCAGAGCATACTCGTGATAGCTATAGGAAACTACATGAATTTGTGTTCCTTTGCCATCTCTTCCAGTTGGTACTTCTGGTTTTCAAGCGTTTCCACTGGCTTCAGCCGTGAGGTAGATGCACATTGTCCCAGGTCAGACGAGGAAGAAATTTGAGACACAGCCCAGAATGCAGAGCATACTCGTGATAGCTATAGGAAACTACATGAATTTGTGTTCCTTTGCCATCTCTTCCAGTTGGTACTTCTGGTTTTCAAGCGTTTCCATTGGCTTCAGCCGTGAGGTAGATGCACTTTGTCCCAGGTCAGACGAGGAAGAAATTTGAGACGCAGCCCAGAATGCAGAGCATACTCGTGATAGCTATAGGAAACTACATGAATTTGTGTTCCTTTGCCATCTCTTCCAGTTGGTACTTCTGGTTTTCAAGCGTTTCCATTGGCTTCAGCCGTGAGGTAGATGCACTTTGTCCCAGGTCAGACGAGGAAGAAATTTGAGACGCAGCCCAGAATTCAGAGCATGCACTTGATAGCTATAGGAAACTACATGAATTTGTGTTCCTTTGCCATCTCTTCCAGTTGGTACTTCTGGTTTTCAAGCGTTTCCATTGGCTTCAGCCGTGAGGTAGATGCACTTTGTCCCAGGTCAGACGAGGAAGAAATTTGAGACGCAGCCCAGAATTCAGAGCATGCACTTGATAGCTATAGGAAACTACATGAATTTGTGTTCCTTTGCCATCTCTTCCAGTTGGTACTTCTGGTTTTCAAGCGTTTCCATTGGCTTCAGCCGTGAGGTAGATGCACTTTGTCCCAGGTCAGACGAGGAAGAAATTTGAGACGCAGCCCAGAATTCAGAGCATGCACTTGATAGCTATAGGAAACTACATGAATTTGTGTTCCTTTGCCATCTCTTCCAGTTGGTACTTCTGGTTTTCAAGCGTTTCCATTGGCTTCAGCCGTGAGGTAGATGCACTTTGTCCCAGGTCAGACGAGGAAGAAATTTGAGACGCAGCCCAGAATGCAGAGCATACTCGTGATAGCTATAGGAAACTACATGAATTTGTGTTCCTTTGCCATCTCTTCCAGTTGGTACTTCTGGTTTTCAAGCGTTTCCATTGGCTTCAGCCGTGAGGTAGATGCACTTTGTCCCAGGTCAGACGAGGAAGAAATTTGAGACGCAGCCCAGAATGCAGAGCATACTCGTGATAGCTATAGGAAACTACATGAATTTGTGTTCCTTTGCCATCTCTTCCAGTTGGTACTTCTGGTTTTCAAGCGTTTCCATTGGCTTCAGCCGTGAGGTAGATGCACTTTGTCCCAGGTCAGACGAGGAAGAAATTTGAGACGCAGCCCAGAATGCAGAGCATACTCGTGATAGCTATAGGAAACTACATGAATTTGTGTTCCTTTGCCATCTCTTCCAGTTGGTACTTCTGGTTTTCAAGCGTTTCCATTGGCTTCAGCCGTGAGGTAGATGCACTTTGTCCCAGGTCAGACGAGGAAGAAATTTGAGACGCAGCCCAGAATGCAGAGCATACTCGTGATAGCTATAGGAAACTACATGAATTTGTGTTCCTTTGCCATCTCTTCCAGTTGGTACTTCTGGTTTTCAAGCGTTTCCATTGGCTTCAGCCGTGAGGTAGATGCACTTTGTCCCAGGTCAGACGAGGAAGAAATTTGAGACGCAGCCCAGAATGCAGAGCATACTCGTGATAGCTATAGGAAACTACATGAATTTGTGTTCCTTTGCCATCTCTTCCAGTTGGTACTTCTGGTTTTCAAGCGTTTCCATTGGCTTCAGCCGTGAGGTAGATGCACTTTGTCCCAGGTCAGACGAGGAAGAAATTTGAGACGCAGCCCAGAATGCAGAGCATACTCGTGATAGCTATAGGAAACTACATGAATTTGTGTTCCTTTGCCATCTCTTCCAGTTGGTACTTCTGGTTTTCAAGCGTTTCCATTGGCTTCAGCCGTGAGGTAGATGCACTTTGTCCCAGGTCAGACGAGGAAGAAATTTGAGACGCAGCCCAGAATGCAGAGCATACTCGTGATAGCTATAGGAAACTACATGAATTTGTGTTCCTTTGCCATCTCTTCCAGTTGGTACTTCTGGTTTTCAAGCGTTTCCATTGGCTTCAGCCGTGAGGTAGATGCACTTTGTCCCAGGTCAGACGAGGAAGAAATTTGAGACGCAGCCCAGAATGCAGAGCATACTCGTGATAGCTATAGGAAACTACATGAATTTGTGTTCCTTTGCCATCTCTTCCAGTTGGTACTTCTGGTTTTCAAGCGTTTCCATTGGCTTCAGCCGTGAGGTAGATGCACTTTGTCCCAGGTCAGACGAGGAAGAAATTTGAGACGCAGCCCAGAATTCAGAGCATGCACTTGATAGCTATAGGAAACTACATGAATTTGTGTTCCTTTGCCATCTCTTCCAGTCGGTACTTCTGGTTTTCAAGAGTTTCCATTGGCTTCAGCCGTGAGGTAGATGCACATTGTCCCAGGTCAGACGAGGAAGAAATTTGAGACGCAGCCTAGAATGCAGAGCATACTCGTGATAGCTATAGGAAACTACATGAATTTGTGTTCCTTTGCCATCTCTTCCAGTTGGTACTTCTGGTTTTCAAGCATTTCCATTGGCTTCAGCCGTGAGGTAGATGCACATTGTCCCAGGTCAGACGAGGAAGAAATTTGAGACGCAGCCCAGAATTCAGAGCATGCACTTGATAGCTATAGGAAACTACATGAATTTGTGTTCCTTTGCCATGTCTTCCAGTCGGTACTTCTGGTTTTCAAGAGTTTCCATTGGCTTCAGCCGTGAGGTAGATGCACATTGTCCCAGGTCAGACGAGGAAGAAATTTGAGACGCAGCCCAGAATGCAGAGCATGCACTTGATAGCTATAGGAAACTACATGAATTTGTGTTCCTTTGCCATCTCTTCCAGTCGGTACTTCTGGTTTTCAAGAGTTTCCATTGGCTTCAGCCGTGAGGTAGATGCACATTGTCCCAGGTCAGACGAGGAAGAAATTTGAGACGCAGCCCAGAATGCAGAGCATGCACTTGATAGCTATAGGAAACTACATGAATTTGTGTTCCTTTGCCATCTCTTCCAGTTGGTACTTCTGGTTTTCAAGCGTTTCCACTGGCTTCAGCCGTGAGGTAGATGCACATTGTCCCAGGTCAGACGAGGAAGAAATTTGAGACGCAGCCTAGAATGCAGAGCATACTCGTGATAGCTATAGGAAACTACATGAATTTGTGTTCCTTTGCCATCTCTTCCAGTTGGTACTTCTGGTTTTCAAGCGTTTCCATTGGCTTCAGCCGTGAGGTAGATGCACATTGTCCCAGGTCAGACGAGGAAGAAATTTGAGACGCAGCCCAGAATTCAGAGCATGCACTTGATAGCTATAGGAAACTACATGAATTTGTGTTCCTTTGCCATCTCTTCCAGTCGGTACTTCTGGTTTTCAAGAGTTTCCATTGGCTTCAGCCGTGAGGTAGATGCACATTGTCCCAGGTCAGACGAGGAAGAAATTTGAGACGCAGCCCAGAATGCAGAGCATGCACTTGATAGCTATAGGAAACTACATGAATTTGTGTTCCTTTGCCATCTCTTCCAGTTGGTACTTCTGGTTTTCAAGCGTTTCCATTGGCTTCAGCCGTGAGGTAGATGCACTTTGTCCCAGGTCAGACGAGGAAGAAATTTGAGACGCAGCCCAGAATGCAGAGCATACTCGTGATAGCTATAGGAAACTACATGAATTTGTGTTCCTTTGCCATCTCTTCCAGTCGGTATTTCTGATTTTCAAGAGTTTCCATTGGCTTCAGCCGTGAGGTAGATGCACATTGTCCCAGGTCAGACGAGGAAGAAATTTGAGACGCAGCCCAGAATTCAGAGCATGCACTTGATAGCTATAGGAAACTACATGAATTTGTGTTCCTTTGCCATCTCTTCCAGTCGGTACTTCTGGTTTTCAAGAGTTTCCATTGGCTTCAGCCGTGAGGTAGATGCACATTGTCCCAGGTCAGACGAGGAAGAAATTTGAGACGCAGCCCAGAATTCAGAGCATGCACTTGATAGCTATAGGAAACTACATGAATTTGTGTTCCTTTGCCATCTCTTCCAGTTGGTACTTCTGGTTTTCAAGCGTTTCCATTGGCTTCAGCCGTGAGGTAGATGCACTTTGTCCCAGGTCAGACGAGGAAGAAATTTGAGACGCAGCCCAGAATGCAGAGCATACTCGTGATAGCTATAGGAAACTACATGAATTTGTGTTCCTTTGCCATCTCTTCCAGTCGGTATTTCTGATTTTCAAGAGTTTCCGCTGGCTTCAGCCGTGAGGTAGATGCACTTCCAGGTCACACGAAGAAATTTGAGATGCGGCCCCGAATGCAGAGCATACACGTGATAGCTATAGAAAACTACATGAATTTGTGCTCCTTTGCCATCTATTCCAGTCGGCATTTCTGATTTTCAAGAGTTTCCGCTGGCTTCAGCCGTGAGGTAGATGTACATTCTTCCAGGTCACACGAGGAAGAAAATTGAGACATAGCCCAGAACGTAGAGCATGCTCGTGATAGCTATAGAAAACTACATGAATTTGTGTTCTTTTGCCATCTTTTCCAGTGGGTATTTCTGATTTTCAAGAGTTTCCACTGGCTTCAGCCATGAGGTAGAGGCACATTGTTCCAGGTCACACGAGGAAGAAATTTGAGACACAGCCCAGAACGTAGAGCATGCTCGTGATAGCTATAGAAAACTACATGAATTTGTGTTCCTTTGCCAGCTCTTCCAGTCGGTAGTTCTGGTTTTCAAGAGTTTCCACCGGCTTCAGCTGTGAGTTAGATGCACGTTGTCCCAGGTCATTGGAGGAAAAAATTTCACAGGCAGCATACAGCTCAAATGCAGAGCATGCTCAAGATAGCATCAGAATACCTAATGAATTTATGTTCCTTTGCCAGAATATCGAGGCAAAAGTCAGTCTTCTATGTGTTGCAGTTTGCTGAGATAAAATCCGGTGTACATATTTCTGTAACCGTGTTCGATGTATCATAACTCTTACGAATGCCTACAGGAACAGCAAAGTGTGCAGAGGCATGAAGTGGCCTTATGCAGAGAATGGCATCAAATGGTGTCTGTACTGTTAGAAACAGCTTCAATCTCTCACTTAACTTCAGCTGTTGTAGTTTTTAGTACTGGTGGGTGTAGTAACAAGTGTGTGTGTTGAACCGATGCAATTGAAGACTAGTATCTGCAGTAAAATGTCTCTTCTTTCACTACAGCAAAAATGGCCGACTAGCTTCTTGGACAACAATAGTTGGATTTGTTGTGATGATGGCTCTTGATGTAGGCTTGGGTTGATGAGGCCTAAGAGAGCACTTGTCATCTCTTCAATGATGCTTCCTTGTGTTAGCTGGACTACAACTTTGCTGTGTTCCCCTTGGTTCTGCAGCATTTGACAATCTGATGCGTGAAACATCTTCGTTGCTGTTGATACCGCACACTGACTGTAAGTTAGCCTGTTACACTGTTCTCAGCATTGATGCAAGGTGTTTTCTTTGTATTTTACTTAGACATATTTTGTGACGAACAGGCTGCAAAGAAATGTATTTTCCTCTTGGATCTCAGTCAGAAATATGTTACTTACAGTGCTGTTACAGGCACTTAGTAGGAAACTTAACACATGGGGATGTATTTTAGCTGACATAGTGCATTCATATCTTGTTTTTATGCCTCAAATAAGTGGTGCAAGTTTTAGTTTCACTTTAGCAGCTAATTAAAAGCACGTGCTGCTTCCACTGTTCCATAGTGTTCCGGACATGTAAAAAAAGACAGTTGTTGAAGAGGAAAACAGCAGAGCAATCATAGTGGAGTGACTAATTTAAGAAGTGGCAATACCTGACACATGAAATAATGCAAAATGTCATAACACCTTTTGTCTACAATGTTGAGTGTATTGACTAAGTGAGGGCCAAGTTTAGAGGACAGCACCTGGCTCAGTGATGCGGATGGAATAAAGCTACTTTTCATGTACTTGACTGCGTTTCTCATCAAAGTCTTTCGTAGTCATGGAATTGTGAAAGGGATTGAAAGTAGTTTTAATGGGACACTTTGTGCCTGCCACATGTGCAGTAGTACTATAGCAGTTGTACACTGCGTACTTACATCACCAAAAATTATACTGTGTATACAGGATAGATACAGCCAGTGCACATAACAGGCTACTTTTTGTCGCATTTAATTTAGTTTACTGTCGATTAGGTAAAACGGGACTCAGTTACAATCTTTGCCTTTAAGTAAAAACAAAAAAACAACTACACTGGCTGCTGTAATCAATTGCCTTTATACTGCCGTTATTACGCGTTTATTTCTCTCGGATGTGCGGAGTACCGGTACGGAGCGGCGCCGCTTAATAGCAAAGTACCTCCGTATTACACGGCGCTCACAAGAGGGCACCTTGGATAGCTATGAACTTGAGCGCACAATGAGTTTATACAAAACAGCGAAAGAAAAGTTCTTCCCTTCGGTGCCGATCCATAGTAAGTGGGGTGAGATATAAAGCGGCTCCGAAGGATTCCGGGATGGAATGTGGTCCAGATTCCTCCGACTGGTTTCCGCCAGGGAGGGTCGTCGGACGCAAAACTTTCTTGTCGTCGCTTTTCTTTCTATTAAAACTATGTTCCCTGGACAGTACCGTAATCTCACTCATCGGACAGTTGTCCTTCTTCAAGAGCTTTCATAATCGTTGCAGGGGTCGTCGACATCGTCGTTGTTTCAAGTATTCTGCATGGATGGCGCATCCAATGTGCGTTCTCGTCAACGATAATGCCTGAAACGTTAAAGCTTTCCACCGATCGTTTTCCGTGTGTTTTGCCTTCCACAAAAAAAAAAAAAAAATACAAATAAAAAGGAAGAAATCGTCCATAGTAAATGCATAGAAACACGGACTCCTGTTTATCGCAACTTTTCTTTTCATGCACGTTTTCCAGAAAACTCGAGTGACGTAATATTTGGAAACAATTCCTCGTGGCTTGCCAACCCGCGCATTATACGGGGTGTTCCTTTGAAAGCCGACTTGATTGACATCGCGTTCAAGTACTTTTGACATTGCACTAATTGAACGACAGTGTAATACTATTCCTAATGAGGGACAACTCTCATAATGTAAATACGGAAGAAGCAGCGCTGCACGTCAACTTGGAACGGGTCCTCCTTTTGGAATGCAGACACATAAAAAGGGTTCCTTTTTGGCTGACATTGTTCCTGAACCCGCTAGGTGGAGCAAGGACGGGATCCGTTAGCGGCTGAATCCGGGAGCACTGCACTGGCCGCCTGTGGAGCGTGAGAAGCAAGCCTCGACGAGCGGACGACGACTCCGGCCATTCCAAGGTCGTTTCATCAAAGTCTGTCCAAATTCATGCAATGAACGAGAAACTTGAAGCAGTAACGTTTGCCATTACATGATATTCAACCAAGGTCCCTTTAAACGTAGCTCTGTCAGACGAGTTTTTTTTTTTTTTTTTTTTTTTAAGGTACGAAAAGATGCATTCCTCTTCTACTCCGTTGGAAAACAGGCAAATATTAGCAGGAGGTACTATTCTTTGAAAGCTTGCACGTTGTGTGAACCAGGAAACTCTAGATGTAGCTAATTTTGCGTCTATCTTGTTGACTTGATTGATGAAAGACGTTGATTCCTAGGAAATATGTTTGGCTCTTATGGCGGTCAAAGCTTGGGTGAGGAGGAGGCTGAATGGAATGCGGCGAAGTAGACTGCGTGGCGGCTGCTAGGTCAACCAACCCTCTCAGACGACCCGTTCGGGGGGAAAATTCCAAGAATGTCTGCCGTTACGCTCTCTGCTATTTACGTAAAACCTATTCTATGAGAAATAATTCTGTACGGCCCAAGTTGAAAATCAATTTTGAAATATTTGTGGTTTCAGTTGAAGGTCGCTGATGTTGGGGTAACACGTTTTCGGCAACTTTCAACTTAGCTCGTTGCTTATTGACGGTTCCTTTTTTAGGAAACTTTGGGAATTCCGTTCGATTCCCTAGTGTGTCCGATATAGCCACGTGCATGTAGAGGACAATTCGTGGAACCTAAATTTTCAATGTCCGCTTTGTGAACCTTATATTGCGAGATGAAATGCCTTCCTAAAGAAGCGGATAAAGGTCGTATCAGATATTGGTATAGTCTGCGTATATCGGAACTATTATAAAACGTCTGGCACTACCCATTCTGAGGTCACTATTTGAGTTAATTCTAAAAAGATCAATAACGAAAAGTATATGTTTGGTATAGGGCTGTTGCAGTCAAGTTTGCACAGCGCCATTTCGGGCCCAAACGGCCACGGATCCCAACAGTATGTAGTTTCATCGGCGGGTTTTGCATGGTGTGTCAAACGGTATGGTACCGAGGAAAGTTAAAAAAGCTGTAGGAAATCAACAGAAAAAACTGTGCTTCTTGAAAAGCGCGAACAACTCGAGATCGTGTATTTGAAAGTGCTGCGTCGTCTGCTAAACTAGGGAGCGTTGCATGATTTGGTGCGCTGACGCTGCAGCTCACTCGTGCCACCTGGCGCAGAGCAACAGGCCCATAGCACGTAACTTTTAACTCGTTACTTTTCCGAAGTAGCTTAGGATCTTCAAGTTCATTTTCATTACCTGTAGCCTCGTTAGTACATTGGTGACATTTTTTGTGCAGTAACTTAACTGGTCCTTTTGTCGACAACTTTTTGAAATCCATAAAATTGTCCGTGACGACGTGATGCTACTTTGAACGAGGAAGAAGCGGCCTCTCACACAGGTCTTTATGGGTGCCGCCATGGAACTCGTTTCACACTTGGCTTCACTACAGTCTCAGTAGACGTTTATACCATTTTGACGGAAGTTTCTTTCATCTCTTTATATCCTGGAAGCGGCACGATGGGGGCTCGTTTCATCCAATGACAAGGGTTTGAGAGAACCAGCTAAGGGTATGGTGGAGGCGTTTGAATACCTGACCGTCAGCTGAAGGTCTTCACATATGAACACCATAGTTGCTGAGACATTTCTCGATAGGAATATTAGAGGGCGCGTGTTCTCGGCCAACTTGCAGATATACGATCTCGTCATCGTAGACACAAAGAGCCAAGTGTAATAAGCCTTTTTCCACCTGTGGCACGCAAGGACTCATGGGAACATAGAGCGCCATTACGTGTGCGTAACGGGGTAACGTTGGGTAGACTCGGGGTGTCAGCCGGGGTAAGCCATAACCGAAGCAGACGACAGAGCAGTGGCCCTCAAAGTTCCCATGCTGAAATTTGTCCATTTGTTCTGAGCCTTCGACAGAACTATGTCTGCTATGAGCGTGGAATTTCCCAAGGTTCAACTTGGGACTGTCATCAAGTTCCTGTTCACGCAGAAGAAAAACTCTGAGGGAAATCTATGCGTGCATAACGCAAACATTAAGTGACGAGTGCTTCTCATACTAAACAGTGAAAGAGCTTTTAGCGTTGGGATTGTGACGCCCGAAGATCAGTGGGACCTCCAAGGATGTGAACGCCCGAAATTGTTGATTGTGTCCATGACCTTGTTTTGGCAGATCGGCGGCTAAAAGGATTGCGTATCGAGAGAACGGTTTGCGATCCATGACAAGTTGGGTATGCGTCAGCCAAATGGGCCGGAATGTTTGAATGCCGATTAGGAACAACGCCCAATGGATGAGTTGATTTGGCGTTTTAGCGGGACAATGCACCGGCTCTGAATGCGCTTGTGACCACCTCATCCACCGTCTCATCCATCCTGCCGGCCTATCAACATGGTGGGCTGGAACATCCGCAATTTATCGAGATCACTCGTGGGTTTTGTAATGAAATGGGAATGAATAAAAACAGCATTCGAAACGTGAGTTGTTCGGTCGTGTCATTCGCGTGCGAGCCTTTCCAAAAAATAGTTTTGCTACGATGGTTACTCACCACAGTGTAGCACATACTTCTCTTATATATTTAGTACAGGTGATAGTGGGCACTAACGAAGTAATTTCAATTACTGACAGTTTTCACTCGAACAAGTCCGCAGGCTGAAAATTGACTTTTGCTGACGTGTTGTTCCAGTGCGTCCGTTTGCTTCAAGAATAGAACCTAAGGGCCCCCGTAGGTTCCAATGGGTCCGTGAAAAACACGGATGAGAAAAGGGCGGACTCTGAAGGACTCGCGATTTGAACATCCGCCGTACTCGCCGGATCTTGCCTCGGTCTATTTTTTTTTTGTTTCGAAACCTGAAAAAAGTTTGAAAGGAATGAGAGAGGGGGAGACTTTTCGAGGGTTAACGAAGCTTGAGGAACAACTTGGAGGTGAATATTCTTCCTCTTCAGACGTAAAGTACACCTTTCGATTCTTTATTTCGTGACATTACCAAGTGTACTAAACTATTGAGATATTTAGTTGCGCGCTTGAGTCCAAGAGAACTAACCAAACGCACATGAATGACAGCCGCTGCTAAAGCACATTTATCGGAGAAATTCAATTATATCTCCGATGCATGGTTTAGTGCCACCATCCTTCACCTGTTACGTAATGCCAATACACAGAGGGAAGTTGGGTATTGCACACCAGTGGGTAAGTACTTTATTCGAGGGAGAAGAGTATAATGGACAGCACACACTTGTTGAAGGAATGGAAATTCTCTGTTTCCTTCTTTTGTCCATTGCCTTTCAAATAATTGATGAATGAGTTTGGCTTGGAAAAATTTCTAGGGGATCCACAGGCGATGCGTTATTCTGGTCGACCAGCAAAGTTTACATTCTCCTTTAGTACGTTTATGTATTTACCCTGACCGCGCTATTTAAAGGCCTCCAGTGATGGCTGGGAGAAAACACCGGCAGAATATTTTACGAGACGTCCGAGGTTAGTCGTCTAGTTGATTCTCTCAACGCATTGCCTCGTCGAGATAATTAACGGTAAAAATACGATTGTTCTCGGCATGCATTGATGATGTTTTCAGACCGCGGTTCACACCCTCGTCAAAGCTGGGATTAGGGTTGCCACCTTTCGTAGTGAAAAATATCGGCTGAGGGAGAGGAGGTGAAATAGAGGGAAAGTGGGTGAGGGGTGGAGAGTATACAGAGAGAGACAAAGAAAGAACGAGCGTACTCGCTCGAGACAACAATGATAATAATAATGAATAACCAAGAAAACGACTGGTGACTACGGAGTTGGGTCTGTGCTCCAGATTTATTCGAGCTGTAGTGGAATGTTGAAAGGAAAAGCCCATATGAAACGTACCGGCAAAAGGCTGCCGGTATGAATCCTTCCTTATTCCTACCGGCAGAGCGAGCAAATAACCGGCCTGGTGGCAACCCTATAGCTGGGATGGACGAAACAACGAAGCTTCCATGTTGATCAAGTCCAAGGACGAATGCGGGTATACAATGTCTTTCTGTGGAGAAACATTTTTGCCCATTCAGTGACGTAATCGAGCTCTCGATCGTCATCGGGTTTCGCTTTAGATCGCTTCCTGGACGTAAAACACACACGCCTTTCTTGAGCGAATTTATGCCACATCGTATTCTCCCAAAAAGGGTGCTTTTCAAGTTGAGAAGCTGGGTCTTTCAACTTCAGGTTCCAAGTTTCGCTCACTTGGAACGAAGCGAGACTTTATAAACTCTGGCTAAAACGACAACCTGCCCCGCAAAGAAGTAAGGTACTTTAACAGATACTTCGCAGCTACTTTTCTTATGACAAAGATAAGTTTTCGTGACACATCGTTTCGGTTTCGTTTGGCGTGCTCTTCGAAATCGCCATCTTTTGCTGTGAGTTTGACGCTTGAGATAACAAAGACAACGAGCAACGTTTCAGATATGGCACAAGAAAACGTACAGGCAGTATTTTACTCAGCAACCCTGAGGATAGTACGCACGTAACCGTTTCATCTTAGCTATTCTTTTCGTATTACGAGTTGATAATGGTATCACAGCCACCTGGCGATGAAACTCCCCAGTGATCATCTTGTAAGAAAGTTGTTGTTTTATCACAGTCACGTACAATTCAACGAGATAAGTACATAGCACGGCACACCCCTTAGTTGAATGTTCGTTTACGCTCATAATACTTTTTTAAGGGCGCAGGATCCCAGGTTACGCGATAGATTTGATGTCCTTCTGACGCAGAATTAGTGCAGTTAAACTATGAGCAGCCGCTTATTTTTAGGTTGAAATCACCCTGACTCTATACGAGTCCAGCAACCGGAAGCGTAAATCCACTTGACATTGCAACTTCCCTTACGTCATTTTGACAGGAAGTTGCAAACCACACATATGTGAGCCCGTCTGGCAACATTGCTTCTTTCAGCGTTACGGGCGGCCGCGTGGTTATGAAAACTAGTCATGGGCCGATATGATTGGTTACGCCCACGTGGAGAAAGAGCGAGAGGAGGTACGTCTCTTCACTGACGCCACTTCTAGTTTGCCAATACGAAAAAAAAAGAAAAATAATCCGTAGTAGCCACGATTCCAATTCCATTCTATTGGGATTTCGCTGCTTTGACGTTACGGAGGTTTTTGTTCTGCCTCGATATAAAACTTGCATTGTATGACATACTCGCAGTACAATCTAGCTTGGTCGCATTACGCGGAGGCCAGGCGTGATTCCGTAATATAGCGCCGCGACGCAACTGTGGCTATGATTGAGAGAGGACTGCAGGAAGGAGCATGGGGGAAAACCTCAGGTGGTGGGATTGGAACCCAGCACGACCTTCGCTACCACCACCGCGATGCAGATAAAATAAGGCCTGTTGTTTTCTTCTTGGCACTCTGATGGGGGTAACACAGTGTTCTCGAAAGGAGGATTGTACTTGGGTATTTACGGTACCAGCAGCAGGTGACACGAACCAGCTGTCTTTACAATCGCGCCCGCTCGCTTCTGCTGGGTTCCTCCAAGTGATCTCTTTTCTGCCCGTGGAATTCTTCTTTTTCCGGGAAACATTTTCTTATTTCATTATGAAAATGCAATAATATTCATTGCGTGTCCGAATAACGAGAGAAATGAAGAAAAACAGAGTCGCCGCATAAATAAAATAAAAATAATAATGATAATTGACGCTGAGATAGAACAATTAGGTACCTTAAATCGAAGCTCCCGTTTTGGACAACATTTCCTCGGAACCGATCACCCAAGAACATATATCAGCACCCATTTGAGTGGCGAGACGCCATTTTTGGCCTTTCGGAATGGATACATCTTTCGTCACTGGTGAGGGAGACAGGGGCCTTCACAGACAAGTCTCACCGATATACAAGCTACCTGCTATAGCTGGTACTGCTAATATTAGGCCGAAATGTTCCGTTTAACGGCTCTCATAAAGTCAGCCATTTGGACCGCCTCATCAAGGACAACCCATTTCCATCCTTGGCATCCTTTCCTACCGTGTTTGCAGATATTATGCGGTAGTCATCGAACGTTGTTGTTTCAGCAAAATGAATGGGACTTTTGCCAAGGGCGTCATTCTGACTCATTCTGGTGCAGGTAAGAAAGCTCCGTCATTTTCCTTCTGAACCAGGATTCATCGTGGATTGGATCCCTTTTGTGCCAATATATATCCCAATTTAGTTGTTACGCTCATTTAAAGCTGTTACATAACCATCCTATAAGAAAAAAGAAAAGAAAAGAAGACGCCATATTTGGTGTTCGTATCCATCCTTGACATTTTGGAGCCATTCAGCATGATGAACTGCAATCGGATCAGGTCATTTCTGATGATGGTCGATGACAGATGTCAAACTGATAAAGGTCGGAATGAGATAAGTTACACCCATGCTTTCCTGTACCAGCTCCCGTGGCACTGGGTTCGCCGAGACTGGGTTCGAATCCTGTCACCGGCTGTGCTGTCTGAGGTTTTCCGAAGGCACAGTTCCCCCTGAAGTCGGCCCAGGACGCATACTGTACGCCGCTCCTAGCCACAGTTGCTTCGCGGCGCGGAATGAAAGAAAAAACGTTAGGGTCAGGCCAATAAAGTGGTCCAGATGTGGAAGGTTTCACCCAGGGCAAATGAACGCCCCTTTTGTGCATAGAATTCGGGCACGGAATCAGTCTTTGTAAAGGATTTACTCGTACTGCAGACAACTTGTTTTAAGTGGTGAGGAAAAGCGCCTATCACTACCCGTGCAGTACGATAGCAACTGTGGTGGTATTTTCATAACGGAACACAAAGTGGACACCAAGCACCAGTAAAGAAAGATCGAGTCCTCCCTTCCGTGTGTGTTTCATGTCACGGTAACAGTGAGGATTTCGTCCTGCGTGTTTGAGCGTCACCGGCTGCGTGGCTGCAGCCGTATATAAAGTTCGGCCAGTCCAACCTACGCTCAAATTGAGGGAGACCCGACTGGTGAGCCTTTCTCTTCTATTTCTCACTTTTTTTCTCTCTTGTATCACACAAACAATATTTTCTGACTGAGCGTTGATGCTTTGCATACTTTAGAGATTTTCACTTTAAAACATGTTCGACGGGCGATTCATTCACGGTGTTCGTACTGCCGTGAGTTGAACCGAAAATTCTGGCTGGTCATGCTTTGTGAGCACGTTTGTGGAGGTTTAATGGAATACAATTCTTTCACCGATAAAAGAAAAAGGTCTTCCTCGTCGACGCATTTGATTTAAGCGTCCATTTTTACCACTTCTGCACACAGTGAACGTACTTGGAAAGAATTGTAACGCTGCCTGAAAACAATAATACTCCCTATAGAACTGACGTCATTTTCGAAATGACTCGGCATGGAAACCTCGAAGCGTTGTTCGCCGTCTATGTATTAATAGCTCCTAAGGGTGAAAAATACACCTGGAATTCATCAGTTGAAGAAGCCTATAAACACATCTCGATGAGAGCTATTTTCGCCCACCTGGAAGACGTTGCTTTATTTCTCAGCTCAATATTTCAGCTAACATTTCGAGCTAATCAATTTTACACGCAGGAATGCATTTCCCAAGTGCCATTATCACCCCTCTAGGACGTGACCTATTGATGAATAAACGGTGGTTCCGACTAGCAATGGCTTACGGTGCAATGAGGGTCATATAACTAACGAATGGGTTAGTCCGTTCTTATAGAGCTGAGTTGAAAGGAATTTCCGCGAGTAATGCCCAATCTGTGACACCCACAAAACTCGCTCATGGATAAGAACATAAAGGGTTATGACTAATGGAAAATCATCCGTATGACGCCAGCGATGAATGAGTCGCGCTCAAGGTCGCATACCTTTGGCATATGACTTCCGTGGAGTCATCTCAGATTTCCAACAACTTTATAATATATATTATGTCCGTGTCTGGTCGTTAAATACGAAGAGAAATTCCAATTCTCAGTCTTTTCGTGTTACAAACACATTTTATTAGGATTCTCTGTGACGGAAAGCTGAACGAAATCATCTGGAAAAATAATTTCAATACTGACCTTCTTTTCTGGTACATAAAATTCATTTCGTAAAAAGAAAAAAAATCTTTTTGTGTGACATCACAGACAAAATCGCGGACTTTCATATGATGAGACGACAGAGTGTAAAATACATGGACTTCGGTCGACCGTACAACACTAGACTGAAACTTACGTACCTGTGTCGTCAAAGAAAATCCACACCGATAACTATATGCACTCTGTGATAAGCAGTGGCTGATAAGCAATCTGACGTCCCCTCTGTTACGCCGACATTCCGACGTCGAGATGTCTTTCGAGTGCTTTTCTGAAGCACTAACATACTGAGAAAGAAACTGTTGAGGTACCTTGAAATCCTAGCCTGCTGTTGTTGCTAAAGGTGCGGTATTTGGCTCGTTATTGACAGACATTTTTGAAGAGAAAATCAAAAACAAAAAAGAAAAAACTCTACCGCACTGATATGAACAAATTGCGTACCGAAACTAGCATAAACAGCTCAGTTTTCGAAGAATGCAGAACCTTTCCTGGCCTTCCGGATTGTAGGCAATAACTACCCTGATCATCCAATCTTTGCTTTGTTTTTCTTTAATGGGGTTACAGAATCCAAAAACAAAGCGAAAGATCGGCGGTCAGGTTGACTGATAAAAAGGGGCCGCCACACAAGAAAAAGAGAGCCTTACAAGCCAGGAATGTTGTCCTCTTTCTCCATGTCTGCTCAGTTCCCTCTTCCTCTTACGCCATTTGCGCATGCGCACACTCGTCCAGTTCATTCACAAAAAAATGCTACGACGAGTTCGGTCAGTCGCCCGCGCTCCCCTCACCCCCATCTTTTGCTTTTTTTCTTTGATCCCCACTGTTATTTTTTTCCGTAGCTCTCAGGGGAATCTCCGGAATGCACCCGAGTGGGGCCAGCCAATAGGGGGCGCCGAGAGAGACACGTGACAGCTGCCTCGCGCATACGTTCTCTACTGTCGGGAGTCACGGGTTCTAGCAGACGAATTCGACTGCGCGGCAGACACGGATGTCGTCTGCAACTTACGCTGTTTCCGTTTATGGTTTTTGTGCTTGGTTTCTGTCAGTCGTTTCTCGACATACAACCTGGGGAGTTTGAGCAAAGGATGTGTGAAATCCCAGCTTGTGAAAGAGTTGAGCAACATTGATGCCCCTGCTATTACGTAAAGGTGAGAAGATCTCTTTCAGATCCACCGTGTTTCCCGTAATTCAGTGGCAACAGCATGGCCAGACAATACGAAATTCAGTGGGTTTGACGCGAAAATGTCAAAGTGGGCGTGCACATTGAGGTATCGAGTGATACGCCAAGAATTGCGTAGTTTGCTAGCTGCGTTTAGTAGGAAGTGACGCCATACCGGAAGTTGGACGTTGGATGGCCGTCATCTTTCAGCCCCGTGAGAACGCAATTTACTCTTGGAGTCACCGTCTTCGTTTCTCGACCACGTGGCGGACGATCGATTTAGTACCAGACGCAGAAAAGTACAATGGCAGAAAACGGCCGCCAGGGACGTTCCGAGCGGCGCCGCAACGTGATTACCCTTCCTTAACTTTGTGCGGCCAGGCAATTAAATAGCCAGACTACAGAAAGTACCCGTGGCATCACATAATTTGGAAATACAGTAAACGTCTGTTGAAAGCATTCACACTAAATCACGTTTTGCACAGGAGTATGTTAAGAAGGGCTAATTTATATTGGGTAGAACCTTCCCTACTAGGCATTCCTGTTTATTCTATCTCTCCTGTGAGAAAGGAGATTTCTTTGCTCAGACACATTCTGTCCTAGGCGTCAACCATTTCCAAGTTACTAAGGAAAGATGGACGATAACGAAGGCTGTGCTGGTCTCTCTTGACTAACTTCCGTAAAGAATCATTGGGTGTACCTTTGGTGTACCCCTCATTTCGTCGCGGAGGAATGCATCGTGTACAGCCATAGAAAGTCGGGAGGTCAATGAACTTCCTGGTTTACTCCAGGGAATAAAGTTTCGTTTAGATAAGCCTTCTTACATGGGCGTCTTCCATTCAATGTAGTCAGCCAATAATCCCTTATTAGATGTGATGAAACTAGGAATAGCAGGTTCACGACGCACCGTTTTAATTGAAGATCCAAAATAGGGAAAAATTGACCCTCGCATACCGGAGAAGCACGTGACTTCCGGTCGGTTGATTGACAGCTGAGACGGCGCTGTGTTTGTTAGCTTGAGGACGCTTGGCAGGACGAGCTTCATTCATCCCGTTTTGTGAATGGAGGAAGGACGCGTCACTTCCTGTTAAGGGTTGCGTTTCCGGTTCATTGGCTGCTGGCAGCGCCAAACTTTATTCTTGGAGAACAAAGAAGGAACAAGCTGCTGTGTTTTCCTCAGTCTGGGAACAAAAGTGTGCACGAGACATAAATATTTCTCAAACATTGAAATAAAGTCTCCATCTCGCGACATATCCCGACGGACGTTCACGTGAAATGAGAAAAATATGGTGGGACACGACACACACGCGTGGAAAAATTTGCCACCAGACTTTCTGTAGAGTAGAGTTCCGATTATCTCACGCAGGACTCGAGGTTACAACTGTCGTTTATCGGAAAGAAGGTTTAATGCGGTCAAAGAAAAAACGGGATGGACCGCTTTGGAATGTTTCGCTCAGCCATTCTGAGAATTACATCCTCTCCCTCTATTTTCCTCCTCTCACTGCGTCGGAGAATCACTTCCGAGACGGAGCGGTTTTAAAATTTATTTCCCCCTCAACGTATTTCTTCGTTACACCAAATCATCTTCGTGTGGAAGAAACATCCCGAGCAGAATTCTTGGAAAGAAGAAGAAATTCCCTCCCGTCGACTGCCGTCTAATGTTTATTTGCATCCATACAAAGACATTTCCCACCTGATGCGAATGAAAGGCACCAATTTGGGTCAACAGTGGCCGAGAGGGTCGTTGACCTTCGTTGCTTTGGACGAGCCCCAGACTAGTTTTTTTCTTCCAAACGTCCGCTTTGGGAACGAGTCTTGTCCAGAAAGTGGTTCTCAACCGAGGTTCTACGAATGATGCCCAAAGATGGTTTCCCTGGGCGCGCCAGACATATGGGCACCCACTCTTTAACCTCCTTCCAATCTTAATGAATGAATGAATGTC
Organism: Ornithodoros turicata; assembly: GCF_037126465.1. Taxonomy (NCBI): domain Eukaryota; kingdom Metazoa; phylum Arthropoda; class Arachnida; order Ixodida; family Argasidae; genus Ornithodoros; species Ornithodoros turicata. The sequence continues at coordinate 83,210,384 of NC_088204.1, forward strand.
TTCCATCCGTAGCCTTTTTTGGGAAACTCCCGAGCGATTTCGTCAAATCTAGAATTGTGCATCCCGTCTTCAAAGGGGACCCCCGGCATTGAAGAAACTGCGCAGACGCCCACGCAAAAGAGAGAGAGAGAAAAAGAAAAAAAAACTGTGGGTATGTCGACGTTCGCTCATTCCCAGGGGACGCTTTTATTGAGAATGGATTTGGAGGAGCGTGAGACAAAAAGGATAAGATAGATCCAGTAACGGCGTTCTACTCATGTGTCTTCCCACCTGCAAGGTGGCGTCAAAATTTACTGACCCGGGTCGGCGGCAGCTGTTGCTGGTGTCAATGTAGTTTCAGGATGAATGGCCAATATTTTATTGTCACGATGTGGCAAAACAGACGTTGCTTCCACCATCTGCTGGAGCTTTGTTGGAATCACGTGACTCTTTCACGTCAGCTTGGATTACTTGCCTCCAGTGAAATCCTGTCCGAATGATGTCCGTCGAGAATGAAGGGATGTATAACATAAAGGAATCTCCTATTGGCCACTGTGTTACGCCTACATTTGAATACGTCATCGCCATGTCTAACCATTCCAGAGTGGCGTCCCCGCCCGCAAAAATATCATGACGGACCAAAGGTGGAAACTTTTCGCACGAAATTGTTGTCAAGGTTTCTCGTTTGGCATAAACGCCAACTACGCAGTAAATTTTGCGCCGTGGAGACCACCCTTTTTATTTCATTCTTTGAATCGTCCGTGGTTGCCGCAACGGAGGTTTTCTTAAAACATACATAAACGGTGCTTGTATAACTGAATGACCGGCCACGGTGAACCTGCTGTGCCATATTCTTGTACGTAGCACCATAGACCGTAATAAATGTTGCAAATAAACAGGGTCCCAATGTTTGGGGTTCGAGGGACCTCAGGTTGATCATAGTTGTCTCGCCACCACTTCTGCGTTTCATAACGTGGGACAAAAGTGCTCAGATCCGCGAGTGGCGAAAGAACCCATGTTTACAGGGAATTGCTTGCGGGTCGGTGCTAAAAAATAAAATAAAAAAAAATCAGGTAGGCGTTCTGCTGCGGAACTGCCACGGTAAAGCAGGCTTCACGCTACTGCATTTTATTGCGTGCGATTCGCTGGTATTGTTCACATAATATATGCGTTCACCGCAAGTGTCGTCCACGAAGCGTTTGAGTCCGGCGTGAAACAAACTGTCCACGTTGACAGCTCTCGTTGTGTGCGTGGGAAAAAGGCCAAACTCCAACGTGAGCTATGCTTACTGTTTTTGTGAAGCGGCACTTATTCTCTAGCTTCGGGACCAATCTGTTCTGTTCCCAAGAAATTGCATTCTAAGAGCAATTGGTTGGCTTCGATGTCGCAAAAGTGAAACCATATCTCTGGTAGCCGTTAAAGGGACATCCGGAAATGTCACACGTATCTCTTGAGCTTACGTATTAAATAAACGAGTTTCCCATCTAAGGAAGCGACAGTAGCATCATGATGACGTAAGCCAGGCACACCAGTGGGAGCGGTTGTCTCATCTGCTTCGCGGCACGGTTGTCGTGGCAACGAAGCACGGCGAACCGCAAGAGGTGAGCTCGACCGAACGCCCTGCGTTACGGGTTACCTACGGCTGACCAACGAGCATCACTGCTGCGTTTCCAATATGGTTGGCTCCGTTGAAAGGGACGTGTTAGCGCCGCCAAGCAACTGTGGTTATGGACACAAATGGGTTGCCCGTTCATGGCAGGAGTGAAACACAAGCGTGTCGTCCGCACTTTCGCTTACCAAAGGCCCGATCATCAACTTGTCGCTTGGACCCGTGATTCGCACTCGCGCGAACCAACCACGTTCTTGGCTGCATGAACACGTGCGACGCCAAAGGGACTCTTCCGTGTGAAGGCATCTGCTCTTGCTATTCAATTGAAACAGAAACCGTCGGATCTTGGACGTTATTGTTGGTGATGAACGATAAGTAAAACGGAGCTATAGTTGGATGACTCTTCGTTCGTCCCTGCTGACAAAAAGATTCTTCTGTTTCGTGCTATTCCTCGCTAGGACCTTGGACGCGAAATGGGATGAAACCGAAAGTAGCCCCTTTTCGAGAACCGCTTCGTGCAGCTCTCGAGCGTGGATCCGCAGTTGCTTTTTCTACAGCCAATAGGAGCACTCGTGGCGACCACAATACTACGCGAGGATGTTTTGTGCGTCTTTGGCATACATTAATTGTGTTGGGCCAAGACCCGGGAATTTACGCGAACCAATGCGACTTGAGTGTGTCGCTTCTTCTGCCTTCAGTTGATGATGGAAACAGGACACTTTGCAACACGTGTCGCAACAACCAAGTGCACGTGTAAATCAGCCTCTAAAATATATACGCATGTATATCACCAACAGCCAGCACATGTCCCAAAGTTACTTTAATTTCAAAATTCACATTCCAAAGTGTCCAAGACTCGTTCATCTCCACTGAAACAACTTTTCTCGATATATTTGGACTCGTATAGAAATCATAAAGAGAAAAGCTGGGAGAGAGCAAAGGCAGTGTCCGCCATGACCGATAGTGTGGATTCGGCATTTCAACGCGTTCGGCGCCATGATATCCAATCCAACGCAAGTCCAATGTGACAAGGGTGTGTGGATTGTGTCTTATCGAGTATCGTACGGTATGCTGCGACATGAAAAAAAGGGAAGGAGACCCGTTCGTAACACCTACCGTATTGATCATGTTCAGATTCTCTGGCTTGCTTTCTAGTTATTATGCTTGGCCGTGATCACAACGTCTACTTTTACCGCGTAAACGGTCAACAGCTGTGTTGAAAGCCCTGTGGCTGCTCACAGAGTTGGACGACATTCCAATGGCATCATGAAGCCGATACTGTTCCACTCGCAGTACATATTTCCACAAAGTTCCCACCGGGTCCATCCTTACCGAAATCTCTTCCGAAGCGGTTCACCACGCTGGTCCGCCGCGCCCTATACCGTATCCGTAGACGGTGAATGTGGTTCACTTGCTCATCTCCGACCATTTGCAAACACCTTCTTCTTCAGCCACAAAGGAAATGACCTTTGCAAATACCTCCAGGTGCCGTAGGTTTTTGAACGTTCTTTTTTCTTTTTTGTTGTTGTTGTAGCAGTGAGACTGGTGACTTTTAAATGTTGGTGAGTGTGTTTGAAACTGAAATAATGCATCCAAGTGAAAGAAGGCGATATACTAAGTCTAAAAATATAAGATTTATAAAATTATGTATTCTAGAACCTTTTTTATATTCGTTTCAACAACACCATCTGAACCACGGAAAAACGCGGCCACGCTAAGCCTAACGGCTTCGGATGGGTGATCTAGCGAAGGGTATAAGCCGTGGGTTAGGTCAGGTAAGCGTTTGTTAGTTAAGTTGACCGCCCGCACTAGGCAGTGCGGGCTGTGCCTGACTAAAGATGGCGGAAATCAGTCCCATTGGTACAGTATATCCTTCTTCCCTGTATCTACATACCTTCTTCCAATTCTACGACAACTGGAGCCTTCGACCAAGCCGACAACCGTGGACTTGGAGAAAAAGTTGTCAATGTTTGAGCCGTTCTTGTTCCACTCCCTGAGAAAATATCAGTAAAGTGCGCGTAACACCGTGCTCGAAATTGGGAAACGCAAACTGTTCTGCTTGACAGGCATAACTCTTAAAACACAACTTCACCGCATAACACACTCAAGGGCAGCCCTTCCAAGGCAACATTCTCGGCATCAAAATACTTGCGCGTATTTAGACGGCACGTATTTACGTGCACATTTTGCACATAAAGTCACTCTTGATTTGTGGAAAACACAAAAAGGTTTAGTGGATTGGAAGGCATTTGGTGACTACAGCGACTAGCCATTTCTCCATCAAACCTTTCATGGTTATTAACATAAAAAAAATGTCTCCCCCAAACTGTAGCAAAGTATAGGACGGACACATTGTGCTTTTGAGATGTCGCAACGTACAGGAAAGAAATTAACCTTTCACGTTGATGTAGTTTAGCGGCGTCTTGGTGACCTACGTTTTTTCTTGTATTGTGTTCAGAGAAGCAAAGTGGATGAAATCTTCCCTTTTTACGCATCAAGTAAAAAGAAATGAGGAAATTGATAGGAGATAATCCGTCTATTGGGTTCTCCACTGGACTGTTTTGTATGCACAGTGAAAGCATGAAACAGCGCTAAAGTTTCGTCAAATTCTTTCGTCGTAACGCGGTGTCGTCATCTCATCGTTGGAAGTGGTCTCATGTACAAAACTGCAGGATTATGAAATAAAAATAATTACCGGGGTAGAAAGACGCCTTGTTTGCTGCGTTTGTTGTGATTCCCATTGCGCGCCAGTTGTGTCACACGCCCTGTCTGCCATTATTTTGACAGGTTTCCCACAGTGAATATTCTCCTTCATTAACGTCTATTATAATCCTGTTCAAAAAAGAAATCTAGTCAGTCAGCTCTCAAAATATTACTGCGCCGCGGGAGAGGCCGCACTCCCTGCTTACGCCAGACAATGTAATCCCTCATACTCACTCTGCTTCCGTATTGGCTGCTAAGACTGACACTACGCAGAAAGTGCGCTCCCCTACTGATGGCGCATGGTGGCGCTGCAGTATTTCTCCTGGCGCGCTATTGCGCCTTCTTATCTTAAACGGCGTATGTAGTTGACGGACTAGATTTATTTTCCTTCTTAAGTTGAACACGACTAGAGTGATTGGACCCCGTTGCCGGTTAATTTTATTCTGCCCGATAACTTTGAAAACTTTAGAGGCATGTGTAACGAACTGGCTGTGTTCTTCGCGTTGAATTGCTCGTACATTACGTGGTCATTTGTGCCATTTTGTGTTGTCCGCTCAAACATGTACATTGCTCCCCCCTTATGTAATGCCTAACAGGCCCTGAGAGGTGGTGTCCGAAATTCTCAACTTAATGTGATATCCACTTGGAGATCCCTCCAAGAAGAAAACACCAAAAAACTTGAGCGAAATTGGTTAGTTTTTTCATAAAACGCGGAATTTGAAACGAACTGTCGGATTCCTTCGCCTCTTCCGGTGACGTCACCGGCATTGCCGGCAAGATTCCCAATCGCTCAGCAGACGACCTCACCAGGCTGGTTTTGTTAGCATATTAATCCCTACATGTAGGGGTTGTCGCTTTGATGCAGTATATCAATCTATAGGGCACAAGTTCCCTGTATCTGTTGTTGGGTCGGGAGCCGATGTTTCAGAAACTGGGCCAATTTTGGTAATAACGGGTTAATTACAACGATGCATTTGGGGGTCACCTGTGTCTGCTCAGGCTCTGTTCTCCGTGTGATTAATAAGCAAACCATCATGGTGGGGCGAAGCAATGTACAGTGCCGCATATAAGCATACACAGATTCTAACCATTTGTTACATGCGTTACACTGAGGGAAGTCGATTACGGTCTTAATATGGACAGGTGGAAAGGGGTCTTCCGACTCCTAGTATACTCGAGTGAGGTGACACCCCTCAAGGAACTCCTCTCAAAATGAAAATCCTGGACAAAGGCCTTTTATGTACAGCTGTGGCTCATAGCTCTGCGTAGTACTCGGGTAAGGTGCGATGTTACCCCCAAAAGAACTCCAACACCCCCAAAATGAAAATCCTGGGCAAATCCCCGGTCGTTACGACTGTGGCTCATAGCTCTGCGTAGTACTTGGGTAAGGTGCGATGTCACCCCCCAAAAGAACTCCAAACACCCCCAAAATGAAAATCCTGGGCAAATCCCCGGTCGTTACGACTGTGGCTCATAGCTCTGCGTAGTACTTGGGTAAGGTGCGATGTCACCCCCCAAAAGAACTCCCAACACCCCCAAAATGAAAATCCTGGGCAACTGTGGCTCATAGCTCTGCGTAGTACTCGGGTAAGGTGCGATGTCACCCCCAAAAGAACTCCAACACCCCCAAAATGAAAATCCTGGGCAACTGTGGCTCATAGCTCTGCGTAGTACTCGGGTAAGGTGCGATGTTACCCCCAAAAGAACTCCAACACCCCCAAAATGAAAATCCTGGGCAAATCCCCGGTCGTTACGACTGTGGCTCATAGCTCTGCGTAGTACTTGGGTAAGGTGCGATGTCACCCCCCAAAAGAACTCCCAACACCACCAAAATGAAAATCCTGGGCAAATCCCCGGCCGTTACGACTGTGGCTCATAGCTCTGCGTAGTACTTGGGTAAGGTGCGATGTCACCCCCCAAAAGAACTCCCAACACCCCCAAAATGAAAATCCTGGGCAACTGTGGCTCATAGCTCTGCGTAGTACTCGGGTAAGGTGCGATGTCACCCCCAAAAGAACTCCAACACCCCCAAAATGAAAATCCTGGGCAAATCCCCGGTCGTTACGACTGTGGCTCATAGCTCTGCGTAGTACTTGGGTAAGGTGCGATGTCACCCCCCAAAAGAACTCCCAACACCACCAAAATGAAAATCCTGGGCAAATCCCCGGCCGTTACGACTGTGGCTCATAGCTCTGCGTAGTACTTGGGTAAGGTGCGATGTCACCCCCCAAAAGAACTCCCAACACCCCCAAAATGAAAATCCTGGGCAACTGTGGCTCATAGCTCTGCGTAGTACTCGGGTAAGGTGCGATGTCACCCCCAAAAGAACTCCAACACCCCCAAAATGAAAATCCTGGGCAAATCCCCGGTCGTTACGACTGTGGCTCATAGCTCTGCGTAGTACTTGGGTAAGGTGCGATGTCACCCCCCAAAAGAACTCCCAACACCACCAAAATGAAAATCCTGGGCAAATCCCCGGCCGTTACGACTGTGGCTCATAGCTCTGCGTAGTACTTGGGTAAGGTGCGATGTCACCCCCCAAAAGAACTCCCAACACCCCCAAAATGAAAATCCTGGGCAACTGTGGCTCATAGCTCTGCGTAGTACTCGGGTAAGGTGCGATGTCACCCCCAAAAGAACTCCAACACCCCCAAAATGAAAATCCTGGGCAAATCCCCGGTCGTTACGACTGTGGCTCATAGCTCTGCGTAGTACTTGGGTAAGGTGCGATGTCACCCCCCAAAAGAACTCCCAACACCCCCAAAATGAAAATCCTGGGCAACTGTGGCTCATAGCTCTGCGTAGTACTCGGGTGAGGTGCGATGTCACCCCCAAAAGAACTCCAACACCCCCAAAATGAAAATCCTGGGCAAATCCCCGGTCGTTACGACTGTGGCTCATAGCTCTGCGTAGTACTTGGGTAAGGTGCGATGTCACCCCCCAAAAGAACTCCCAACACCCCCAAAATGAAAATCCTGGGCAACTGTGGCTCATAGCTCTGCGTAGTACTCGGGTAAGGTGCGATGTCACCCCCAAAAGAACTCCAACACCCCCAAAATGAAAATCCTGGGCAAATCCCCGGTCGTTACGACTGTGGCTCATAGCTCTGCGTAGTACTTGGGTAAGGTGCGATGTCACCCCCCAAAAGAACTCCCAACACCCCCAAAATGAAAATCCTGGGCAAATCCCCGGTCGTTACGACTGTGGCTCATAGCTCTGCGTAGTACTTGGGTAAGGTGCGATGTCACCCCCCAAAAGAACTCCCAACACCCCCAAAATGAAAATCCTGGGCAACTGTGGCTCATAGCTCTGCGTAGTACTCGGGTGAGGTGCGATGTCACCCCCTCAAAAGAACTCCAACACCCCAAAATTAAAATCGTGGGCAACTTTGTTATCTTAAGCCTTTGTTGGACACGAGAAAGTGTGCCATTGCACATCATGAGGAACACTTCCACTGCTCTTCTGGTGGATTTTTATATACACACACAGAAACCCGAACGCTGAGAAACGTTTTGCAGCCGAGAAAAAAGTGGGACTAATTTCTCCCATGAAGCAGCTAAGCAACTTGGATGAACCATTTCAGGCTCTTTTTGACTGTCTGTAAAAAGGCCCACAACACACTTCCTGAGACAATTGAAGTAGGCCCAGGACGCACTATTCCACCTGCGTTAGTCGTCACATTGGCTGTCTCAGGGTGGCTGATTAAGGCAAGCTGTTCCCGCCGCCATCGTTTCCTTTTTCCTGTGCGGCTTTTGCCCTTTGCTCTTGTTTCTGCTTGAGGTGTGGAACCGTGAGCTCATTCTCGTTTGGGATATTGTTGGGATCATTCTGATCCTCTGAGTAAAACACACGTCCTCCGTGGTCATTGGTCCTAGTTTTCCTATAAATTGACCAATTAGAGATACAACTGGCAATTGCATTCGATGTCCGTACATCGACAAACTAAGCCTAACGCTTCAGCCAGGCAGAACACCCAGTCATTCAGTTCAGTTTAATTAATCGTTCAAAATAATCATTCATTCGTTCATAACCTAGTTTTAGTGACGTAATGTCGTCACATGACAAATGGTGCGTTAATCACTTCTTCAGGAATCTATGGGTGATTTTCGTTCGCACAGGACACGTGAACGCTCTAAACTATCATCATAAAATTGGTACTGGCGTGTTCTCTTACGTTTTCTCTAGTCAATGACGTATTTTTTAGAGGACAAGTTTGAGCCCTTGATTTTTAATAAATTAAAGTTTGGTGCATCTCGAACATGCGCTGGCATCCCGATAGAGTGTGGCACACTAAAATATTTGCGAATTCGAGCTCAATACAAATCAATGGAGTCCTGGAATTGTACAAAATGTGTCATTGACAAGGACAAAGCATGGAGGACACGCCAGTACTTGTGTTTTGACGATATTTTACGCCGTTTCTGGGCAACGTGCGAACAAACGTTCTCGATTGTCTTGCGCAGAAGTCATTCCCCTTTAAAGGAGCAGTCTAGAGGCCCACAACTTTGTTTCTGTTTTTGGTCAGTATGGAATGTTAGGCGGCCAAAAACAGTTTTCCCACAATTAGTGCAACCGTAGCTGGGTCGCCTGCAATAGCTCCCCGAACCTCCCGCGCGCGAAACACCCTCCTTCGCCTTTACGATAGGCACGTGATGAGCGCCACCACACACGTCACTATGTGACGCAAGTGGTGAGGACGCTCCTCATTGGACTTGGGATCACATGATCGAGGTGAGCAACATCGCGCAGGCCGGAGCGTCTGCTACCGCTTCGGACACACCATGCGTTCTCCGTCTTCGTGATGTCGGAAACGGAGGGTTTGAAGGCTGTCCACGACACAACCACGATTTTTTGGGACCGCAGGCACCACGGGAAGAACGAGTGGTGCTGCCCGAAATTAACTGCGTTTGTACAACAAAAACCCCGTGCTTCTCGACAGTGTGCAGCCTGTCCGACGGTTTTCACCGCGCAGTTGGGTCAGTGGCTAACAGGTGGCGCCACAATACCGCCGCCATCGCTAGCTTTCTGCTGCTGTGAATTCTGAGATGGCACAGAAGCCACGGATATATTACTCGTGTGATCTTAATCTTATTTTCTCAGGCTGCGTATATGCTTCTTTTTTTTTTTAAAGAAAACGTGATATAAATCATATAAATAATAGAAGTCAACAAGAAGTAGCTCGCAATGTTCGTAGCAGACGGTTTTTCCTACGAACGAATGAGGGGCTCTCTACCACGAACGTCACACTAGAGTGGGTGTGGTCTGCAGTTGGAGCGCTCCGGCCTGTCACCGCGGCAGCGATTTTCCAAATTAATTGCACCGTGGTGATACAACTTTGGACAGAAATATTTTGTGGGAATGCTTTTCACATACTGCTTTACAAGATGACAGCAGTTTTGGGCCATGTTAGATATCACTTTAATGCTCCTGGTCGGGCGCACCGAGTTTCGTGCTCCTGGAGTAGCTGCACGAAGGAGGACCTGCCCGAGCTATGGTATCTAGGTGGTACCTAGCCGAGCGTATGGTAAAGGCAGTGATGAGCAAAGTTGAAGATAACAACGTACTTGCACAGGCTACTGTGTTTGTTTGACCCCCGAAGCAGTCATCATACCAAGACCGCTCCCTGTGCCAACGTATCAATAGGGTGACACTGAAGAACAGCAGCTGAGACGCAAGAGCTCTGGAACGCGTTCGAGCTCCGCGTCTCCCACTTACCAAGTCAAAATTCGAGAGGCATCGTTCAACTGGAGCGATACTTGAAGGATCAGTTACTATCGAGGACTCAGGTGGTGGAGGGACAGAAAGGACCCCCGTATTTATGAAATAATCAAGAGCATCCCAGCTACGTCTCTGCGGTGCGAACGGGATTTTTCCGTTCAGATCATCACAGAAAGACGAAATAGACTCTCCGCGAAAAATGTGAGCAACTTGTTGTTCTTGAATGGCAACATGTATGAAAAAGGACTGTAATGCGACAAGTCTGACGACTTTAACGACGGTTGTCGTTTGTAGAGGTTTGACTGTTCTCAAGTTGTCTTTGTAGACATTGCGCTTTTATTAATTGTTTTTATTTTGGCCCGTTTCATGTAATAAATATTTGAGCGCTTTTACCTGGCGACGATGATGACGGAACCAACAAAAACCGACACATAAGGAACAACCTGTCACTTTAGTGATTGTCCACCTGCCCGTATGCCGGACCTGCCCCAGTACACAAGCAGAAAGCGCCACACTTTCAGTCAGTCAGGAAACGAAAGCGCATCAACTTCCACAGCGAACGCCCGCCGACGCGTCCTCCTAGAACGACCGAACAGCCGAATCAAGCAAACGAACGGGAGCGACTGAATCAGCGAGCCCATGAACGAACAGAACCGAGCGAACAATTCAGAATCAAATGGACGGACGGGAGTGACTGAATCGTTCACTTGGAATCGTTCAGCAGATCCGGTCACTCACTCGCCCAGCTCAGTCAGTTCAGCTCCTCTATATGCGTACGCGTTCTCGACGGGCAACATCTTTACCAAGAACAAAATACTAGATTGAGCATCCTCGCTCTGCTTGGTCGGTGGGTGGCTGGTAGCGTCAGTCAAGTGAATTGATGAACGATTATTTTTGAGATAGGTGAATGAGTCCGTTCAGTTCACACAAGTGACTCGTTTAAATTGACCGAATCATCACTAGATGGCGGACTAGCTCCCGTGGGGTTAAGATGATCGCTCTCCACGCCGACACGGGTTCGAATCCTGTCACTGGCTGTGCTGTCTGAGGTTTTCCCAAGACTTTCCAGACGTATGTCGGCATAGTTCCCCCTGAAGTTGGCCCAGGACGCACACTCCTTCCTGCTGTCCACGTCTGTACGCCGCTCATAGCCACAGTTGCTTCGCGGCGCTAAAAAGTATTACGTTGTAGTTGGCTTTTACTGTTTCGTTGGTTGATTCCTGACAACATGTACCCACAACTCATTGCCTTGCTTCTTGCAACAAGTATCCACTACATGTACGATCAGTCAAAATTGGACGTAGAGTATGATGGGTAGAGAAGTTGCACAAACCGAGCAATTTCGAGTTGTTTTTCATACTGGCAAGGCAGGAATGGCTTTCATTGAGTATCTCTCAAGCGAGAATGATAATGGAGCTGCGAATGTCGTTTTGGGGATGGTATGCAGACTTGTACAATTTGCATTTTTGTCTGTTATGACTTTATATTATCGATCAATATTATTTAGATACCAGACGTATTCATTTGTAGCCGGAATTCGGGGACCTTTTCTTCAAGACCCTCGTTTTGAAGCAATCGCGTAGACGTGCTGTACGGATTACTAGTGACTTATGTGTTGACTTACTAATTAAATTACTTTATGTAGACACATACCTCTTGTGCTTTTTCACCTAACTTCATTGCCGTACTGAAAGCTCAATGGTTGTGGAAATACAGAATATATGACAGTATTTGCGCTCATTGCACTTAAAGCGCGTGTTGTTGCCTCCATTTCTTACATCAGTCTCTGATAAGGTCATTGGATGTCATGTACTATCGTTCCAAATAATACGTGCTTACAGACTGACTAGTTTGGCGTTGAAATCTAAACATTCAAAGCACTATACTGACTTGTTCATGTGTCTCACATCATGTATGTGACTCAACTGACTAGTGTGATTCTATTGAAATCTGAGCTAAATAACATAAGCTATATTCACTTGTACGTGTATCTGATCTTACACGTCTATCACATATCTGACTCAACTGAAAGTCTGAAACTAACGCGCTTACAGAGAACACATTTTAGTGTAGAGAGCCTATGCTCACAGTACAAAAACATTTCTGCTACATTGGTAATGAGCTGGCTCTCGGTGCCCTTTTAAGAGATCGCGCAATTCAAATAGCCGCTCCACATCTCCTCAACCTCCTCCTCAAAAATTTTTCGTCACCTCACCTCACCTCAATCTCGGAAATTTTTCTCACTGACCTCACCTCAACGCCCTTGTCAAAAAATTTCCCTCACCTCACCACAATCTTACTCTCGAAACATTCTCCTCACCTCAATCTCTCTTTTGAGAATTTTTCCTCACCTCTCCTCAATGTGCGTGAGGTGAGGGTCAGGGCACCCTCACCCTAGTGAGGATGCCCACCTCTGTCTGAAAGTCACCACGGCGCAAAAGTACCGAGTTAAGTTACAAGTTACCAAAAAAAGGCACTTAGTTACAGTAACGAGTTACTTATGACGAGTTACCTCGAAATCTGGCTTATAATGGCACTGTAGCCAGATTATAACTTGGCGGGGTTCTATAAAATGTGCGTAGAGGATAACTCATGGAATCTAAACTTCCAATGCCTGCTTTGTGCTCCTTTGAAACACCTTATTACAAATCAGAATCATCATCAAATGCTATAGAGAACGGTAGGCTTCATTCGTCATATCAAATACAGTACTCCTATAATTATCGAAACTATTATCAAACGTCTTGCACAGGCCATTCTGAGATGTACCTTCGTTACCTTACCATACTTTGTAGTCGTTTGTTAAATTACTCCTAAAGTCACCCCCTTTCATTCATGGGGAGGCAGAGAAATTTTGGTTGGCTGCTATGCCACTTGATCGCATTTGCATTTCACCCAAGAGATTTGGTCCTTCTGTGGCGTAGAAGAAGTGCAGCAGATACGCGGGATAATGATTGGCTTCGTGGGGTCTTAAACAAATGGAAGTGTAAACTGAACAATTTGGAGAAAGGCAACATCAGCGCGCCCGAACAATGTGATTCACGTAATTGAAAGGGGCTCGCTTACGTTGACTTCCTCTCTACGTTCTCATTCGTGCTCGCAGAAATTTTTTTCTTTTTTTACCAGACCAACCTGCCCAAGTTTTAACGTTGATTTGTCAGGCAGAGAAGGTTATCCCAACGAGAATCCGTTGAACATTATGGGAATTGATGTTTCCGTTAGAAGAATTCCATGAGAATCCGTTTTTATCTTCACATTATTTGTATTTGTTTGACAAAAGCAAATTCTAAATTGGGACGAGTTACTTTTTCAAATATTTACTATTCTGCTCAAATACTTTTTAACCTAGAGACCATATAGGATGCTTTTCAAAGTTGAGTGTTTAATACTCTACGCAGTTACTTTTTCGCATGGTGCCGTAAGTGGTTTCGAGGCTTGGCAGACCGCTTTCAAATAAGAGTCAAAACGCACGCTAACATTATGAAAATGACTAAAACGGGAATGTGTTTGTGATCATCTCTGTATTCCTTGTCCAGGGGGCTTCATCATTTTCACCGCTTTCAAATATGGCGCGTGAACGGCTGCGCTCAGAGCCGTGTATGCCAAAGGGAGTCTGGCCATTAATGGAACATGCCTATACCTGGAGCTCCACCCACTTTTTGAGCTCTCTGGCCAATCACGAGCCAAAATACAGTTCGCTATTAACCCCAGGCTATCCAAGCTATATATTACCTGTATTAACAGGGTGGCGACATTTTCCTGAAACTGGATTGGATTAGATTGAATAGGATATTCCCTGACGACCTAGCAACATAATGGATTTTGCGTCCACTTTTAACGGCGCCATCTGGATGGTGAGGGGCACGCCGGGAAGACGCAGAATAGCAGAAGGCAGAAGTAGCAGAAGCAGAAGTGCTTGCTAGCAGAACTGATTGGCTGGCAGAACCGCTAGTTGGCACAGACTGCCGGTATTATACGTATTTCAACTATGAAACATAACAAGACTGAACCAAGAACAGGCAAAGGTGTGTATATGAATAAAAGTATGTCATAAAATGAAAAATTTTGGCCATTTGTAGCGTTTTTCTCGCTATTTGCCTGTGATCGCTGTCGACGACGAAACATATTATTTTCAGGTAAACATCGACACTGGAGCGTAATTTAAAGGTGATTTGCAAGATAATTGCAACAGAATGTACACTTGCGGAATAAAATTGACGTAATTTGTGAAAAAAAATTGTCATGAAATCCTCGCTTCGCCGTTCCAAGCTACGCCGCCATTTTCGGGAAAATTTTGGTGTCATGGCGGCCCGCATAGAAAACAGCAGCCAATGAAAAACGCTCAATTTGATTGACAGGTCGAGCCCCCTTTTTTATGCTCCTCCTAATGGCCAGACTCCCTTTGGCATACACGGCACTGGCTGCGCTTGGCCTGTGGCGTCGCCTGGGGACCAGCCGATGAAGTAACCGTCATGAAAGCAGTGGCGCGACCTATGGAGAGGGAGTGAGAATGATACAACTTGAGTGACTTCGCATAGGTGGCGATGGTGGCGTCTATGCGTAAACAGCGGAGTCCTCTTCATGGAGCCTGATGGGGTCTTGGCGGAACGTGCCTCATTGCATTCCGGCAATTATTTCTGTGGCAATATGACTCTGTTGAAAGTCATTCGTACGCTTCGTGCATGGCGCTGTCATATAGTGTGTATTCACATGACGTCAGACGAACCTGTTTGGCTGCAAGTGTTGCCAGGTCTACTGAAATTTCAGTAGATCTGCTAGACTTCGAGTCGGTCTACTGAAATACTGAAAAATAACTAAACGGGCTTAAATCTACCGAATTTTTTTATATGTTTTACATAGCGGACTCTAATTCACATTTGCTCACACTGTCTGGTTGCATTATAGCCGGTGTACGACTGAGAAAATTATGTCATTTTGACATAGTGAGGGGTCTACGCGTTATCTGGCATCTGCAAGCAGTCACCTTTAACAAAGCGAGCGGCTGCCAAAGTAAAACAATTTATAGCAAAGACATTGCAGAAGTATGCATATTCCACAGGACACCCTGTAACACAGCAAACATGACAAGTTCCGACGAGCTTCGGTCGTTAGGAAGTTTCGTTGTAAACCTCCTAGATATATATATATAGATATATATGTATATATAATAGATATTTTGTGATTGTGTGATAACACAGGTGTTTCTTCTCAACTGTGACTTACCATGCTAGAAGAACAGTCTTTGTTCGAAATGTCGATGACTCTCGTCCTGAGGCACTTCTCTTCTTTAGGTGAAGTGCTTTGAAAGCACTTGAACGCTCCCTTGAAGTAACCCAGCTAATAGATATTTTGTAATTGTGTAATAACACAAGTGTTTCTTCTCAACTGCGACTTACCATGCTAGAAGAACAGTCTTTGTTCGAAATATCGATTACTCTCGTCCTGAGGCACTTCTCTTCTTTAGGTGAAGTGCTTTGAAAGCACTTGAACGTTCCCTTGAAGTAACCCAGCTAATAGATATTTTGTGATTGTGTGATAACACAGGTGTTTCTTCTCAACTGTGACTTACCATGCTAGAAGAACAGTCTTTGTTCGAAATGTCGATGACTCTCGTCCTGAGGCACTTCTCTTCTTTAGGTGAAGTGCTTTGAAAGCACTTGAACGCTCCCTTGAAGTAACCCAGCTAATAGATATTTTGTAATTGTGTAATAACACAAGTGTTTCTTCTCAACTGCGACTTACCATGCTAGAAGAACAGTCTTTGTTCGAAATATCGATTACTCTCGTCCTGAGGCACTTCTCTTCTTTAGGTGAAGTGCTTTGAAAGCACTTGAACGTTCCCTTGAAGTAACCCAGCTAATAGATATTTTGTGATTGTGTGATAACACAGGTGTTTCTTCTCAACTGTGACTTACCATGCTAGAAGAACAGTCTTTGTTCGAAATGTCGATGACTCTCGTCCTGAGGCACTTCTCTTCTTTAGGTGAAGTGCTTTGAAAGCACTTGAACGCTCCCTTGAAGTAACCCAGCTAATAGATATTTTGTGATTGTGTGATAACACAGGTGTTTCTTCTCAACTGCGACTTACCATGCTAGAAGAACAGTCTTTGTTCGAAATATCGATTACTCTCGTCCTGAGGCACTTCTCTTCTTTAGGTGAAGTGCTTTGAAAGCACTTGAACGCTCCCTTGAAGTAACCCAGCTAATAGATATTTTGTAATTGTGTAATAACACAAGTGTTTCTTCTCAACTGCGACTTACCATGCTAGAAGAACAGTCTTTGTTCGAAATATCGATTACTCTCGTCCTGAGGCACTTCTCTTCTTTAGGTGAAGTGCTTTGAAAGCACTTGAACGTTCCCTTGAAGTAACCCAGCTAATAGATATTTTGTAATTGTGTAATAACACAAGTGTTTCTTCTCAACTGCGACTTACCATGCTAGAAGAACAGTCTTTGTTCGAAATATCGATTACTCTCGTCCTGAGGCACTTCTCTTCTTTAGGTGAAGTGCTTTGAAAGCACTTGAACGCTCCCTTGAAGTAACCCAGCTAATAGATATTTTGTAATTGTGTAATAACACAAGTGTTTCTTCTCAACTGCGACTTACCATGCTAGAAGAACAGTCTTTGTTCGAAATATCGATTACTCTCGTCCTGAGGCACTTCTCTTCTTTAGGTGAAGTGCTTTGAAAGCACTTGAACGTTCCCTTGAAGTAACCCAGCTAATAGATATTTTGTAATTGTGTAATAACACAAGTGTTTCTTCTCAACTGCGACTTACCATGCTAGAAGAACAGTCTTTGTTCGAAATATCGATTACTCTCGTCCTGAGGCACTTCTCTTCTTTAGGTGAAGTGCTTTGAAAGCACTTGAACGCTCCCTTGAAGTAACCCAGCTAATAGATATTTTGTAATTGTGTAATAACACAAGTGTTTCTTCTCAACTGCGACTTACCATGCTAGAAGAACAGTCTTTGTTCGAAATATCGATTACTCTCGTCCTGAGGCACTTCTCTTCTTTAGGTGAAGTGCTTTGAAAGCACTTGAACGTTCCCTTGAAGTAACCCAGCTAATAGATATTTTGTGATTGTGTGATAACACAGGTGTTTCTTCTCAACTGTGACTTACCATGCTAGAAGAACAGTCTTTGTTCGAAATGTCGATGACTCTCGTCCTGAGGCACTTCTCTTCTTTAGGTGAAGTGCTTTGAAAGCACTTGAACGCTCCCTTGAAGTAACCCAGCTAATAGATATTTTGTGATTGTGTGATAACACAGGTGTTTCTTCTCAACTGTGACTTACCATGCTAGAAGAACAGTCTTTGTTCGAAATGTCGATGACTCTCGTCCTGAGGCACTTCTCTTCTTTAGGTGAAGTGCTTTGAAAGCACTTGAACGCTCCCTTGAAGTAACCCAGCTAATAGATATTTTGTAATTGTGTAATAACACAAGTGTTTCTTCTCAACTGCGACTTACCATGCTAGAAGAACAGTCTTTGTTCGAAATGTCGATGACTCTCGTCCTGAGGCACTTCTCTTCTTTAGGTGAAGTGCTTTGAAAGCACTTGAACGTTCCCTTGAAGTAACCCAGCTAATAGATATTTTGTAATTGTGTAATAACACAAGTGTTTCTTCTCAACTGCGACTTACCATGCTAGAAGAACAGTCTTTGTTCGAAATATCGATTACTCTCGTCCTGAGGCACTTCTCTTCTTTAGGTGAAGTGCTTTGAAAGCACTTGAACGTTCCCTTGAAGTAACCCAGCTAATAGATATTTTGTAATTGTGTAATAACACAAGTGTTTCTTCTCAACTGCGACTTACCATGCTAGAAGAACAGTCTTTGTTCGAAATATCGATTACTCTCGTCCTGAGGCACTTCTCTTCTTTAGGTGAAGTGCTTTGAAAGCACTTGAACGTTCCCTTGAAGTAACCCAGCTAATAGATATTTTGTAATTGTGTAATAACACAAGTGTTTCTTCTCAACTGCGACTTACCATGCTAGAAGAACAGTCTTTGTTCGAAATATCGATTACTCTCGTCCTGAGGCACTTCTCTTCTTTAGGTGAAGTGCTTTGAAAGCACTTGAACGCTCCCTTGAAGTAACCCAGCTAATAGATATTTTGTAATTGTGTAATAACACAAGTGTTTCTTCTCAACTGCGACTTACCATGCTAGAAGAACAGTCTTTGTTCGAAATATCGATTACTCTCGTCCTGAGGCACTTCTCTTCTTTAGGTGAAGTGCTTTGAAAGCACTTGAACGTTCCCTTGAAGTAACCCAGCTAATAGATATTTTGTGATTGTGTGATAACACAGGTGTTTCTTCTCAACTGTGACTTACCATGCTAGAAGAACAGTCTTTGTTCGAAATGTCGATGACTCTCGTCCTGAGGCACTTCTCTTCTTTAGGTGAAGTGCTTTGAAAGCACTTGAACGCTCCCTTGAAGTAACCCAGCTAATAGATATTTTGTGATTGTGTGATAACACAGGTGTTTCTTCTCAACTGTGACTTACCATGCTAGAAGAACAGTCTTTGTTCGAAATGTCGATGACTCTCGTCCTGAGGCACTTCTCTTCTTTAGGTGAAGTGCTTTGAAAGCACTTGAACGCTCCCTTGAAGTAACCCAGCTAATAGATATTTTGTAATTGTGTAATAACACAAGTGTTTCTTCTCAACTGCGACTTACCATGCTAGAAGAACAGTCTTTGTTCGAAATATCGATTACTCTCGTCCTGAGGCACTTCTCTTCTTTAGGTGAAGTGCTTTGAAAGCACTTGAACGCTCCCTTGAAGTAAACCAGCTAATAGATATTTTGTGATTGTGTGATAACACAGGTGTTTCTTCTCAACTGTGACTTACCATGCTAGAAGAACAGTCTTTGTTCGAAATGTCGATGACTCTCGTCCTGAGGCACTTCTCTTCTTTAGGTGAAGTGCTTTGAAAGCACTTGAACGCTCCCTTGAAGTAACCCAGCTAATAGATATTTTGTAATTGTGTAATAACACAAGTGTTTCTTCTCAACTGCGACTTACCATGCTAGAAGAACAGTCTTTGTTCGAAATATCGATTACTCTCGTCCTGAGGCACTTCTCTTCTTTAGGTGAAGTGCTTTGAAAGCACTTGAACGTTCCCTTGAAGTAACCCAGCTAATAGATATTTTGTGATTGTGTGATAACACAGGTGTTTCTTCTCAACTGCGACTTACCATGCTAGAAGAACAGTCTTTGTTCGAAATGTCGATGACTCTCGTCCTGAGGCACTTCTCTTCTTTAGGTGAAGTGCTTTGAAAGCACTTGAACGCTCCCTTGAAGTAACCCAGCTAATAGATATTTTGTGATTGTGTGATAACACAGGTGTTTCTTCTCAACTGTGACTTACCATGCTAGAAGAACAGTCTTTGTTCGAAATGTCGATGACTCTCGTCCTGAGGCACTTCTCTTCTTTAGGTGAAGTGCTTTGAAAGCACTTGAACGCTCCCTTGAAGTAACCCAGCTAATAGATATTTTGTAATTGTGTAATAACACAAGTGTTTCTTCTCAACTGCGACTTACCATGCTAGAAGAACAGTCTTTGTTCGAAATATCGATTACTCTCGTCCTGAGGCACTTCTCTTCTTTAGGTGAAGTGCTTTGAAAGCACTTGAACGTTCCCTTGAAGTAACCCAGCTAATAGATATTTTGTGATTGTGTGATAACACAAGTGTTTCTTCTCAACTGCGACTTACCATGCTAGAAGAACAGTCTTTGTTCGAAATGTCGATTACTCTCGTCCTGAGGCACTTCTCTTCTTTAGGTGAAGTGCTTTGAAAGCACTTGAACGCTCCCTTGAAGTAACCCAGCTAATAGATATTTTGTGATTGTGTGATAACACAGGTGTTTCTTCTCAACTGTGACTTACCATGCTAGAAGAACAGTCTTTGTTCGAAATGTCGATGACTCTCGTCCTGAGGCACTTCTCTTCTTTAGGTGAAGTGCTTTGAAAGCACTTGAACGCTCCCTTGAAGTAACCCAGCTAATAATAGATATTTTGTGATTGTGTGATAACGCACGTGTTTCTTCTCAACTGTGACTTACCATGCTAGAAGAACAGTCTTTGTTCGAAATGTCGATTACTCTCGTCCTGAGGCACTTCTCTTCTTTAGGTGAAGTGCTTTGAAAGCACTTGAACGTTCCCTTGAAGTAACCCAGCTAATAATAGATATTTTGTGATTGTGTGATAACACAAGTGTTTCTTCTCAACTGTGACTTACCATGCTAGAAGAACAGTCTTTGTTCGAAATATCGATTACTCTCGTCCTGAGGCACTTCTCTTCTTTAGGTGAAGTGCTTTGAAAGCACTTGAACGTTCCCTTGAAGTAACCCAGCTAATAGATATTTTGTGATTGTGTGATAACACAAGTGTTTCTTCTCAACTGCGACTTACCATGCTAGAAGAACAGTCTTTGTTCGAAATATCGATTACTCTCGTCCTGAGGCACTTCTCTTCTTTAGGAGAAGTGCTTTGAAAGCACTTGAACGCTCCCTTGAAGTAACCCAGCTAATAGATATTTTGTGATTGTGTGATAACACAAGTGTTTCTTCTCAACTGCGACTTACCATGCTAGAAGAACAGTCTTTGTTCGAAATGTCGATTACTCTCGTCCTGAGGCACTTCTCTTCTTTAGGTGAAGTGCTTTGAAAGCACTTGAACGTTCCCTTGAAGTAACCCAGCTAATAATAGATATTTTGTGATTGTGTGATAACACAAGTGTTTCTTCTCAACTGCGACTTACCATGCTAGAAGAACAGTCTTTGTTCGAAATGTCGATTACTCTCGTCCTGAGGCACTTCTCTTCTTTAGGAGAAGTGCTTTGAAAGCACTTGAACGCTCCCTTGAAGTAACCCAGCTAATAGATATTTTGTGATTGTGTGATAACGCACGTGTTTCTTCTCAACTGTGACTTACCATGCTAGAAGAACAGTCTTTGTTCGAAATGTCGATTACTCTCGTCCTGAGGCACTTCTCTTCTTTAGGTGAAGTGCTTTGAAAGCACTTGAACGTTCCCTTGAAGTAACCCAGCTAATAATAGATATTTTGTGATTGTGTGATAACACAAGTGTTTCTTCTCAACTGTGACTTACCATGCTAGAAGAACAGTCTTTGTTCGAAATATCGATTACTCTCGTCCTGAGGCACTTCTCTTCTTTAGGTGAAGTGCTTTGAAAGCACTTGAACGTTCCCTTGAAGTAACCCAGCTAATAGATATTTTGTGATTGTGTGATAACACAAGTGTTTCTTCTCAACTGCGACTTACCATGCTAGAAGAACAGTCTTTGTTCGAAATATCGATTACTCTCGTCCTGAGGCACTTCTCTTCTTTAGGAGAAGTGCTTTGAAAGCACTTGAACGCTCCCTTGAAGTAACCCAGCTAATAGATATTTTGTGATTGTGTGATAACACAGGTGTTTCTTCTCAACTGTGACTTACCATGCTAGAAGAACAGTCTTTGTTCGAAATGTCGATGACTCTCGTCCTGAGGCACTTCTCTTCTTTAGGTGAAGTGCTTTGAAAGCACTTGAACGCTCCCTTGAAGTAACCCAGCTAATAGATATTTTGTGATTGTGTGATAACGCACGTGTTTCTTCTCAACTGTGACTTACCATGCTAGAAGAGGAATAGTCTCTGTTCGAGATATCAGTGGCTCTTGTCCTGAGGCACTTAATTCCCATAACATTTGCTGTATTTTCTACCCATCTGCCCTGTTTTCCCCGGTTTAGTGTATTTCTTCCTCATTTTAACCTACTCTGTTAGCCCTTTGTCACGTCCCCATTTTCTATATGATCATAATCATCATCTGTTACTATGGTTCTTGATTCGTTTTGCTCCCCTGTATGATTTTGTGTTTGATACCGAGTTTCTCAAATTAGTGGGGAGCAAAAACGTAATGGGGTACGGATCTATTAGAGGCGAATTTCGTACTATTAAACGACATTCATTTTCCTCGTGAATCAATTGTCAAAAAGAGCACGGAAAGGGCTTTTTCTACGGCCCGTAATTTGGCCCGTCCTTGTTCGTGTGGAAAATCCGTTGAACGACGTCCGCGAAACAAGGGCTGTTCTGGGTGGTGTCGTATTACGTAATAAATACGGCAAGAAGTGCTCGCGTTGAATATGAAACACTGCAAAGCTCCAACAGATTCAAAGAATCGTCGAAACACCGCCGAAATTTTCATTCGGGTCTTGCTGGATACGATAGTGATTAGAATAGACAGAGGGGAAAATCGGGAATGGCTTCGGGTCACCAATAGTGACATTGAAAGGTAAATGAAAATGAATTACCGCTGTGGTTGTGTTTACTCGATAACGTTATGACGTATAAGCTAAAATGACCTCATAACAGAGGGTAAGATATTTTATTGGCCTTGAGTCGAAGAAGAGTATAGTTTGACGGCAATAAAGTTCCTTCGTGACGAACACCAGACTCCCTCGTCGGTATGGCGTGAAAATGGCTAGTTTGCTCTCAAGCTCGTTGTTGACACATTCATAGGGACCGAAAGTTAGAAGGGACTATCCATCATGTCCCCATGCACTTGCCAAAGCCCTCTAACGAGTCCACGCATTTTTCTCTTCTTTTCTCGGAAAACAACTACGTGTCATGAGGGGTGTCACATGATTTCATTGGCTGTGTATTCCATTCCAAGCTCCTGTGTATATGTCTTTACACCGTTTCGCGCTCCCAACTATATAGTATACTTCTTTTCTTTTCTTTTTTCAAATTGAACTTGAGCGATATTGTTGACACAGCGTCGCGGCTCCTGATTGGCGCACGGGACCTTATATATGTATATACGGCGTCCGACGGCAAGTACTTTGGTTTACTGTCTGGAGTGTTTTATGCCTGCCATCTATGCCGACGGAATCAAAGGAAGAGCGCTATATTTATGGTCTCCTTTGATTGGGACCGCAATTAAGAAGCGTCCGTTTTTGTGGAGTTGTCCAGACTGATCGTGAAAAATATTCGAGTTATCGAAATTGATTGCCGTGGCAAATATTTTTTCTTCTTCTTACACCTCTAAGGGGGCGAAATCACAGAGATGAGGAAGGACAAAAGAAGCACTCCAGTTACTCAACTTAATCTGGCACTAAGTTACTAGGTACGAAAATGAACTTTGAGTTCCTAAGTTACTTTGGAAGAGTAACGAGTTACTTCCAACTTGCTCGCCACATAATATGCAATTTTTAGTTTTTGGCTTTTGTATCAGATTTGTAATTCAGATCTTGGTAGCACAACGCTTGGTGTCCGAGATGTTTCCGAATAATAATAATAATTCGATTCAACTTTTCTTACAAATTCAACAAATATCAACAGTACAAAACGGGCCTGCGCAAGCCTTGTAAGGTGGGACAGAAGCGAAACACTGAGTTAAAGGCACCAATTTTCTCAGGAAAAGTCTGCAAGAAAGGATGGTTCGCTAATCGGAGTGGAACTCACATGAAACAAACGGATAGATGAGAACATAAGATAGCCGTAGCAAACGTTGTTAGTTAAATAATAATAATTTTTTCGTAAGTTTATTTCTTTTATGCCTCAAAAGCATAACAGAGGAGTGTCGCCATACCGACAATAAAAGTCATACCTGTCCTCGGTAAGATTACCTTGTCGTATTTTCTTAGGTTGGCTTTGATGATTTTCACGTCTTCATAAAAATTCTGACGACAAAGCAGTAATGGGAATTTTATGTTGAACGAGTATTTTCGTTTCGTAGCTACACAGGAATGACCTTAACTACTGGTCACCTATATGATGGAAGCTATACCTCCGAATAGACGGCCAAAACATAATTTGTAGCGTTCATCCTTTCCAAACAGTCTGCTATTAAAGGAATAAAGTTGCCATCGTAGGGACAAAGCAGTGATTAGCGAAGCTTCATCCTAAAGCCATACAAGTTTTTCTTCCGTGACCTGTAATCAGGTCGGTACCCTTTTCAGAATCATGTCTTCGTGGAATACATTTTGCCGCGCTTGTAATCCGAGCCTTTCTTACTTATGCCTTCGTAAAAACGCTGCTTTTCTTCGTTGCTCAACTTGTGCAAAAAAGAAAAAAGAAAAGAAAGGCTTACCGAGAACACTATATTGAATTACCCGTCTGCCTCGTAAATTTTTCGAAAGCCGGAAGATAAAAGGAATCATATATTGTGATAAACAGAAAAATAAGCCAAACATGGGCGCTGCTTGTTTTTGCTGTCGTAGTTTCTTTCGTTTCGTTGTAGGTCGAGTCCATGTCGAGTGTCGTTTGCCTTTGACGAAATTTCGACCGAGAAAGGTTTGGGCCACGTGACGTCACTGATCCAATTGGAAAGGACCGTCTCCCTTTGTAGGAGGCCTCCCTTGTATACGCTATTTCTGCGCCACAGGAAGTCGTTACGTAGTCGAGAGTGAATATAAACACAGCCGCACCTGCAGTGGATCGCGCCTTTAGTCGGCCGTTTAATACGACCAAGTTTTAGAACTGAACAATATCTTGGGCGTAGTTTGCTTTTCAAGTTATGAAATGAGAAAATCCTGACGGAATATCAAAAATAAATTCGCCGTTAACTTCCTTCCTTTTATGGTCGTTCGCTTTTTGAACAACGAACGTATACTAATTGTTTATTATGTGCGTAATACACAAGCTAAAACGGTGCCAACGAGACAGACTAGAATGACTATGTATGACACGCAAAAAACACAGACAGGATATAACTATGTACACTATACATATAAAATTTCAGTAGGCTATACCACCTAAGTCTGAAAGTACGAAGAAAAATAATTCCACGATGTGCACTATGTACATTGAAGACGGAGCTCCCACAATTGATACGAGAATACCCGAGTTTTTTTGTTTTTTTTAGGCATCACGTATCTGGGATGACCAAAGGGTCTTGCATATTCGCTGCCGTATCAACTGAAAATTGTACAGAGACCACAGCTGCTGTGGCTGTAAAGTATCTAAGATACAATGTATTGCGACATGGACTGGAGTTTTAAAAAAAATCCTTCTGATCAAGATGGAATTTTCCGGAGAAAAGAATCATAAATTGAATAATTTCTGTGTATCGATGGTTGATTGCGCAGCAGACGAAATAGTCGTTGAAGGCGAGAGCAACTTGGGTGAGCAACTCTGACGTCACTCTCATTGAGAGCGATCGGTTTCTGCAGTAAAACAGGTGGATTGTGTGTTCTCATTCTACATTCCAAAATGTCTCGCCAATAAAAGCTGCATTGAGTTATAAGACTTGGTGCGTGCAATGTCACTTTCTCTTTTAGGGTCTTCAGAGGGCAAAGCAAAGGATGAAGCCAGACAAAACTGGTTTTCACAATGATCATCCAGATGTATTTGATATCTGAGATCATTGTGAAAGCTGATTTTGTTGATACGACATCGGAGGGACACTCGTGTTTTATGGCCAATCCTGCTGCTTGTGTTCAGTGTAGGCCAATGAAACGCGACCAGTTTAACGATGCAAGCTTCAACGGCCATTATTCGTGTCTACGTTCGAGAGTTGATCCATCATATCGTCCCAGTATTAATCCACGGTGAGTACCATGCTTTGTTTGCCATCCACGCAATCGCGGAGCTCTGAAATAAATAATTAATTACGAGTAATTGAATTAGTTTTTACTCTGTATAAATACTTTCGAAAATGAATAACTTTGCCTGTAGCTTGTTCTCAAGGGACTGTGACTTTCTCCTGTGGCCTGACGATGAATGGGGAGTGAGGTCTGTCCCAAAAGTAATAAGAATGTACTGGCACCTTACAAAATTGTGTGATATACAGCCTTCCCGTCCTGCACGGACTTCCTCAGACACTGATTCAAAGGATTCGAGCCATGCTAGCGCGCAGTCTTCGGGTATGTCTCGGGGTCCCGCGAGGCGCTGAAACCCGTCTAGTAGTGGCTGAGGCCAGAGACATCCCCATTGAGGTTCTCCGTACTCGAGAAACTGCACGCCACTATCTGCGTCTACGTGCCCATCATAACCGTCACACTCTGATTCGCAAGCTTCACGCTAGACGGAACGCGACGGTTCATGCTGCTGTGACATCATTCAGACCTCATATCCCCAAATTCATAGTCGACCAGACGGCACCCAAAGTGCTTCCATGGACGTTGCCATCGCCGCCTGTCATTGTCTCCATCCCCGGCCTCAAGAACAACAGAAAGAACTATCCTGATTTTATTCTTAGGCAACTTACCCTTGACTTCATCGAGGCTCAACACCGCAACAGTACCGCTGTATACACGGATGGATCGTCGACCAGGGCATCTTCAGCCTTTGCCATTCCATCAGAGTCTGTTACACGTGGGTGTCGTCTATCTCACCGTACCTCATCGACATCCGCTGAACTTTATGCTATCTTGTTATTCTTGACATATGCGGAAGACTGTGAACCGCGGCACTGGGTAATTTACACAGACTCCAAAGCAGCTCTCCTGTACATTAAAACATGGGCATCCGCGGTTCCCTTGCCTCAGTGGTGATAGACATCCTGTGTGCCCTGAAGTCCCTACAAGATCGCTCCCACTACGTTGCCTTTCAGTGGGTTCCAGGGCATTGCGGAATAACTGGGAACCACGAGGCCGACGCTGGCTCTGCACATCAACAACGACCTTCTATGCCCATTATACTGTCGAGAGGAGACAGAAGATCCCTCCTCAGGCATTTGTCCGATTCCTGGTCTACCCTACAGTGGCAACACGACATTCCAACTATGTCCTCTTTGGGAAATGTAGACCCAACGCTGTCATACCGGCTGCCTGCAAAGCTTCCTCGTCCTCTGAAGTCACTCATCCACAGGCTACGTCTGAATGTGGCCTTCACTCCGTCCTATCGATACCAGCTAGGCTGTGAGGCTAGCCCTATGTGCAACGAGTGTGGCGTACTTGCCAACGTTGAGCACATACTCCTCCGCTGCCGGACCTATGTCAACGAGAGGCGTACACTGCAGTCGCAGCTTGCCTCCCTTGGCTGCCGCCCCTTCAACTTGTCGACCATCCTCGGCCCTTGGGACACCGCGACCGACTCCAGGGCGGCCTTACGTCACGTGGTTGACTTCTTTGAGGCGACAGGCCTAAAGGACTCATTATGACCCCAGCAGCGCCCTCGGACATTCCCACCATCACGATCACGTCCAGCATCGTCATCGCCACTTGGATCATTCCCGTCATCTCTCATCGTCATCACCACTCATATTAGACCCCTAGCTATGGGGTAGCGTTCCACTCCTAGAGTGGAAAACCTCCCCACTTCATCATCACAATATATATGTTGTTGTTGTTGTGTGATGACAAACAACGATCAACGCGCAATAAATACTCACAATCTCTGTTGCCTCCCATTGTTTTCTATGGGCACACGCAGCGCTAGGGCCCACCAACATGGCGGCGTGCCTCTCCCACACGAACCCCTCTCCCATGCGCGATCCAGCCTTTATACATAGAGACCAGTGATCGGGGCTCGTGGGTACCTGCTCGTTCGTGTTGCATTAAACTTACCTACATTTTGGTGCCGAAACCCGGTAGGCATACACAACTCTTCTCTTCGGCGAAAAGATTCTTCAATCATGGAGCGCTTAAAACGAAATCGGGCCCTTGTCAGCGCCAGGATCACAAGACTAACTGACGAGATCAAGGACACCCTGAATTCAACCAGCCCTTCTCGACATGATCAAGCTTTCTCTTCTCACCAGCAAGGCACACACACACACACACACACAAATAGAGATACGATGATGAGATGGAGCTGATGCCGGCCAGCAGGCTGGGCGCTGCCCCAGTGCCACTTGTACGTGATGAGAGATGATGATGGATATGATAAGGGGTCCGGTAATCAAAGCAGGGTGGAGAGGCCTGTTGATGACAAGAAGTCCCAGAGGTGACGCAGACCTTGGCGTGTATGAGCTGGACTAGACCATGGGCCCAGCACCTTGCCTATGGTAAAGGGGCGATGATCGATCGCATGCAGTTCGTGCTGCAAAATCGCACGCTCCCGCTGGTAGTCCGGGCAGTCCATAAGTAGCTGGTGCACGTCTGCACGCACACTGCATGCTGCACAAAGGTCACCAGCAAGGCAGCTATACTTGCAGGTATGGATAGTCAATTTGAGCCATTGTGGACGATGACGAAATCGATACCGAAGCGGAAGGATATGATGCCGATGCTACCCTCAACGCACGTCAACCCCTGCCACGATTACCCAAGCTCCAAATTGAGCTCTTTACTGTGGAATTGTCGTCTTGGCAGTCCTTCTGTGACCAATTCAGCTCTGGCGTCCATAACAACCCTACCTTATCAGTTATCGCATGATTCCAGTATTTCATATCTCTGGTCAAAGGAAAGGCATAACTAGCAATTAAACGGCTTGATCTTACCGTGGGAAATTATCCTACGGCCATCCAAATTCTTCATCGGCAGCTTGGAAATCCAATTCGTCTGATATCGGCACATTCATTGAGCTTCCAGTGGTGCGCTCTTCCGACGACGTGGCAAAACTTGGCCCGTTATACGACACAGTTACAGTACGGATGCGAAACCCTTCGGGCACCGGAGAGTTCTTATAGCGTTGTACTCGTCACGGCGTTGCTACGCAAACGGGGCCAATGAAGATAACCAACAAGCGGCATGTTCCTCCGCATCAAGATGTCTCTCCTCTCCTTTCTTCGACGAGAAATCGAAAACAGAGAACGGGTGGTAGTTGGACGGCGCTCACTATGCCTTCTGGACATTTTCATAGAATCGTCTCAGCCGCCGCTCATACTGCAACCGCGGAACGCGTACATCAGAACAAAGGAATACCAAGATCAGAACAACACTCGGGTTCCACCTGCTTCGTGCCATGCACCGACACTATACCAAAGAGTCAATTCACTGCAGTCAACGTCTCTACTGTTCGTGGTAGTTTAACCACCCTTCCGGTACCTGCTGGCTCCTCGGTGCAGATGCAGCAAAGGGCAAAACGTGAAACACTCAAGAGGCATAACATGGGTGATTCGATCAAGAAGCCTCTGCTCGCCGAGCGCTTGCTCAGAACTGTCAAACGGGTCAATTCGAAGAATGGCTATGGATTCATCAACCGGAACGACACCCACCAGGACATCTTCGTTCATCACACGCAACAACCCACAAAGAGTAGCTCATAGCTTAGGCGATGGAGAGGTGATCAAGCTTGACGTCGTTCTTAGAGAGAAAGGTCGCGAAGCGGCCAACGTGACCGTGACAGAATTCGTTCCAGGAAATCCGTAGGATGCGTTGTTTTCATGGACACTGCTTCCCCAAACAACGTCGCTCAATGTCCCGCACAGTCTTTAGGACCCATACCGAGATGTTTTAACCAAGGATTCTACCGTCGCCTACCACGGAACGCCCTTCAAGATGACCTTCGCGGTGCATATGAGAACGAGGAGCATGACAACATCAGAGACCAGCAAGTAAAACGTAGAAGGTAGAAGAAGGGCAGATGATGCAGCGCCATGCCACCTCGTGACTGGGACGTACCCGGGTTCGAATCCCGGTGCCGGCTGTCTCGGGTTTTTCCTGGGCTTTCCTCAGACGGATGTCGGCACAGTTACCATAGAAGCAGGGGCGGATTTAGGGGGTCCGGATGTCCTGACCCACCCCCTCCAGGCTTGAACATAGTGTTCAATGGACCAATCCCAGCATGCACCTGGCACTTGTCCATAGCGGCCCCCCCCCCCTCGGAAAAATCCTAGATCCGCTCCTGCATAGAAGTCGGCCCAGGACGCACATTCCCCCAGAGCGTTAGTCGTGACGTTGCCCACCTCTGCGAGGCCTACAACGGCGAGATCTTTCAGCAGTACCACCACCAGATGAGAGTGAGTACATCACCACCACACCCTCACTTTTCAGAAAACAGATTCATGTGAGGTGAGGAAAACTTTGAGAAAAATGAGGGAGGTGAGG
Source organism: Ornithodoros turicata (assembly GCF_037126465.1). Lineage (NCBI taxonomy): Eukaryota > Metazoa > Arthropoda > Arachnida > Ixodida > Argasidae > Ornithodoros > Ornithodoros turicata. Next base: position 83,240,330 of record NC_088204.1, read on the forward strand.
TGCGAGAACTTTTCAGAAAAAGAATAAGGTGGGGAATGATGAAAGATGAAAGTCACTGAAAAAGTTAGCCAGCTGTAGGGATCGAACCCACATCTTCTGGATTACCGGAGGAAGTTTTTAAGAAAATTATTTTTGATGAGGCAAAGGCCTTGAGTGACAAAAATTGGGTGATGGAGATATGGCACTTGCTTACCCGTGATCACATCATAGCTATAGAAAGCCAATTGTGGCATGGTAGAGGGGATGCCCGGCTCCCAATTTGCTTCAGTGGACCCTAGGTAGAGATGTCCAAGGCTAGACCCCGTCCACCTGGTAGTGCAAAACACTTGGGCTAACGCGGAGACATATAGAGACTGTATCACCTTCCTCAAGTACTCAGTTACTTGGGTGAGTGAGCGAGCAGCTGCCGTCTCCGAGTCGTTTATGAATCTCTAGAGATGAAACCCCGTCTGTGAAGTCTGTACATTACGAGACACAACGTCGGCTTCGGCACCATGTTCGGCACACGTTGGATGCTTGTTCATGCAACGTTTTGGGGATGGTTCCTAAGTCTGCTTATGGGAGGCAGGAAAAATCGATGGGAGAGTTCTTCTTTCAAGTGCTGGGCTTGTACCCAGCGCGTCCCTTTCGCTCACCTTTACGCGATATTGCGTTGAGACATGCGTTATCAACTGCCTGGTTTTACGGTATTTTGTGGTACGATAAGCCTCAACTTATTCTCTTTGTTGACGAACACCGAACAGTTTTCCGGCATATCCTGCGTCGTCCACGACGACGATCACTGCTGCCGCACTTCAGTTCAGGCACAAGCAGGCTTTCCGAACCTCAAAACAAAGTTTCCGATGTACTTTCGATACTGGTTTCAGTTTCTCATCCGGAACTCGTACTGTCTGGTTTTGGCTTTTTCATGTCAGATATTCTAGCTACATAATGGATGCAAAAGGACAGCCACACCAAACACAAACACTAAAGACTTTAACGCAAAGTTGGTCATGAATCTTATACACCGCAAGTAGATGCTTCTCCAGGTTGCAGAAATACATGCCTTTGGTTTTCAAAAGTCTCCGCTTCATACTTCTCCTGGGCCAGATAACATTACCTACAAAGCATTCCAGAATATCCCCCACTGCACACTGCTGATGATCTACAACCGTGGTTGGCGAGATGGAGTAGTCCCAGATGATTGGAAGCTTGCTATGGTGGTGCCTCTCTTGAAGCCTGGCAAATCCCCGCACACTCTAGGCGCCTTTTGTCCAGTCGCCCTCATCAGTTGTGTTGGGAAAGTTATGGAGCTCATGGTGTACGCCCGGCTGAACTGGTACTTCGAAACCGCACAATTCTACCCTGAGGTAATGGTCGGATTCCACCAAGGAAGATCAGCTATCGATAATGTGATAGCTCTCGTTTCCTCTGTGCAGCAAACCAAGTCGGAAGGACTCCTCAGTGCTGCCGTCTTTCTTGACGTCTCAGAAGCCTACGACAGTGTTCTTCACAGCGTTGTAGTTGCATCGCTTCAGGCGCACTCTCATGGCTACGCGATTTTTTTTTCCCGACAGATTCTTGTTTGTCCGTACGCGAGAGGGCGGTGCGACGTACCATGTGCGTCGCGGCGTTCCGCAGGGCAGTGTTCTGAGCCCCCTCTTGTTCAATGTCATTATGGCGCATCTGCCCCATCAACTGCCTAACCATACCCACATCATCATACGTATATGCGGATGATATTTGCATATGGACTTCTGCTGTGCGGCGTGATACCATACAACGCCGCCTGCAATCTGCTCAAACCTTCACTGCTATCGCCGAAGCGCGGGTTCCTTCCATGCTTATCCTCCGGGACGCGGTAACCCTCCAAGCTTACACACGCTATCCTGTACGGCACCCATGTCGCCGCCTTCGTGATGTTGCATAGCAACTGTTGATGATGTTGCCCTGCTTCTGCGCCTACAAAGCCAAATCCCACCATCGCATACCTTGGTCTCCTATACGGAGCCGCTGTGGACCTTATGTCTGCCTCTCGTGCACACATCCGATCCTGGTCTTCCGAAAAAGAGCCATGTCCCAGCTGTTGTGGCGTGCCAACTGTAACGCTGCAATATCTCCACTCCTTGCACAAAAATCGAACGGAGATTTACACGGACGAGCATCCGATGGATCATCATCTGCTTTTTATATTCCTGAGGAGGCACACGAGCACGGTTTCAAGCTGCTGCCAGCGCTGTCATCAACCGAAGCAGAAGCCTTTGCTATATTATCTGCTCTGCGGTACAACTCTTCCTCGATACAAAGAGCGTGGATTATTCTTTTGGGATAATAAGTCAGCCTTGGAGGCCCTGGCACTGTATTCGGCCAAAGTTATCAACGATATCTACACGGAGATCCTTTGCCTGCACGCCATGCTGTCGTCTCTAGGCCGCAGTGTGTGGATTCCGAGCCAGGTTGGTGTCACGGGGAATGCCGATTCTGTGTTCTTGCAGCTGGGTCTGTCTTCTGTCCTGCTTACCCCGTCTGTCTGCCGGCTAGCTATTCGCTGATGCTGCACGAATGGCTCTCAGGCCTTTTTCCAAGATGCTGTCAGGACGACCTCTTTTCTGCGTTCGATTGACCCTACGATGGCCCTGGTACTGGTAGGCCGCTACCCCAGGGAGGAAGAATTCTTTCTCCACAGGCTTCGACTGAATGAGGCGCGGACTCCACTGCTTCTCTTTAAGATGGGCCACCTTTCGTCACCCAACTACCCCACCTGCCATGTTGAAACAGACATTCCGCACCTGCTGCTCCACTGCACCCGTTACCGCCAACATCGTCTTCTCCTTGGTCGCGCATTGCTCGCCTCCGAATTTCGGACTTTTCCTTAGCTACCCTGCTAGGCCCTGCGTCATCCCCGAGCAGGATATCCGAGCTGCCTTTGTCAGCTAGGGGAACGTGGAGGAAGCAAGTAAAGTCACCTGGACGGATCCAGAGCTTGGTCATGTCGACTCCCTCTCTCGCTCTGTCAAGCTCATTTTGAAGAGAGACATCACGGCCACTGACATCCCTCATCCTATCTTCATTAGATGCTGCCATGTATTCGTGTTCTGCAAAGACAGACCCCAACTGCGCCTTCGATGTAAAGCCTTGGGTCATATTCGCCATGACAGCTGCACTCCACAGTGCCCTAGTTGCAGGCGCGTCGGTCATATGGCTGCTCGCTGTTCCCGGACCGATGCTGCTGCGGTGACAGCTGCCACTACTGTGGAGGATCCTGACATTGATGTTCTTAGGGCTTGCCTGCGGTTCTACGCAATGACCCCGGGCCTCTGGATTTGGCAGCTCCTGTAGCTGATGCTGCTCTGGGCGCTGCAGCCTCTACGCAGGGTTCTAGTGTCGAAGCTGCGCTTGCGATGCTCGTTCCTGACGGGGACGGAGCTGATGTCCCTGGCTGTCTGACCTGGGCGGATACTATGGATCGCCTGCATTCCTCTGAGCGGAAGCCCACGTCACCGGCTGCTGCCTGCGTCAAGGCACCCAGGACTGATTCCTCCAGCATTATCTCCGAACGTTCGAGCGCTACGCTCCTCAATGTGGACCTGGTGCCTGGCATGGAAGAGCCCTCGTCGGAAGGTGGAAGTTCTATGACCCAGTGGACTATGGCCGTCCCTTGGCGAAGCCGCAGGCACAGTCATAGCTCTTAATGGCGACACATTGTCTGCCACGATTTCACCCCCTGACGACGGCCTACCCCTACCCAACCCTATACCCTGTTCCGCCCTACCGACTCATCTCGCTTCTTGTTTACATTATTGTTCCTTCATCAACCTACCACCTGCCTCCTGTTGGGTGTTCTCTGCACAGGCTTTGACTGAACCCCTTTATGTATGACTTCCCCGCCGGCTATGGAAGCCAGTAGCGGTTTCGTGTTTGTTTTTCTTTTTCTTTTCCTTGCTGGGAATAGCAAGACGCCGATGCGCAGGCTAACCTTTCCCTCCTTTTTTAAAAATGATAAACATATACCCCCCCCCCCCCACACACACAACATATAGTCATGTGACAAAGGCACTTGTTCAGTTTCTGCGGATCTGTGGCCTTCTGGGTGAACTGTGATCAATTTCGTGGTCGTCTTCGTTTTTATTTCTTTGTTTTCCTTTTTCTTCTTTTTTTTTGCTGGGAATAGCAAGCCACCGTAGTGCAGGCTATCCTTTCCCTTTTTTTTATAATAAACATATCCCCGCCTACCCCACTTCACAGAGGTTAATATGAAAGGATAATGGTGATAAAATAATGGTGAACGCAAAGCGACGACAGGACGGAGTTGTGTTTAGAGCTCTTGGATGAGTCCAGTGGCTTGCATGAAAGCGAAAAGGGAGCGAAGAGTCCGGCACTGATGCGCAAGGGAGCTCCATGGGCCAAGTACTTTGGACAAGCTGAATAGTCTTTGGCCGAGGAGCTCAAGTTGGCGTCGACACACCCTGCGTTCACATGTGTACCTGTCGCATTCCTCAATGATATGGGGGATCGTAACTGGGGTGTGGCAAGCTGGGCACAGCACCGTGTTACTGTACCCTAGCTTAACCCGGAACACAGGGGTGAAGGCGACGTTGAGCCGTAGACGCCGCAGAAGTTGATTGATTGATTGATTATGTGTTTAATGGCACAAAGGCAACAAAGGCCATAGAGCGCCGCAGAAGTGAAGTAAAGCTGCGAGGGAAGCCACCATCTTGAATGATAATGACGGGTCCACTGCATGGATGAGTGACCATTGAGTGAAGTCATGGCGCCATTTCTCGCGGGCCAAGCCAAGGCAGACAAGTAGAAGCGTTTATCTCCGTTGGAGAAGATAATGGGCACAGCTCTGGAGATACGGTGGGCCCACCGTCCGTCAACCAACGGTGGGTCAACCGCTGCCCCTGTTCCCCAAGAACCTCATGATGTAGGCTGCGGAGAAATTGCCGGTTGAGCCAACAGACGCTGACTCCATTGTCAGCCATGCACGGGGACCGGTGATCTCCTTTCTGCTGTCTCTGTCTACGTCTGTACGCCGACCATAGCCACGATTGCTTCGAGGCGCTAACTCCGCATTCACTTGAGAAGTTCTTTCCAAGAGTCGACAAAAACAGTTTATCTCTAAAGTATCTCCGACTTCCGCAGATGTGAAACGGTGTTTGCACAGTCGTAAAGGCGGATTCACACAGTTTACGGTTGCGCTTGCGTCTTATGTCCGCTGACAGCCAATCATTGCAAGGGAACATCCTTCTGGATGGAATGAAGGTACACGATGCTGTACGCAGCCGCAAATGCAGTAATGTGAATCAGCCTTAAGACCAGGGTGTCGAACCGCAAAAAATACGGGTTCGGTTCGGGTTCGCGTTGTTTTGATTTCGTTCCGGTTCAGTTCTGGTTCGGCCACGAGAAAAACCGAACCGGTTCGCAAACCGGTTCGCAGCCCCGAACCGGTTCGCGAACCGGTTCAACGCTTTCGTTTTATATGTTCCATAAAACTGCTTTTATCAGGAAATGCGTGGCTAATAGCTTACTGCTGTTGTCTGCATTGACGTCTTTAGCGGTGAGGTAGCTCTTTAGCGAGAGAAATAAGAAATGGATGAACACTTATTGCAAATAGAGTCCACGCTGATGAAGCGGTGTTGTCCCGCTACTTTCTGTTCCCAAAATCTCTTTTTCACACGCACAGTGCCAGCAAGATAAACTTAAAGGAAGCCTAATAAGATGGACAGCGTAAGATAGACGACAGTACTTGCCGGTACACTGCCTTCGCAGCGTGAATCGATCTGAAACCGTACTGAAGCATGTCGAAAATAAGCCTGCCAGCCTTACTCTGTCCGAGCTCACAGCAGTGTACTAGTTAATCCACCTCAGAAAGGCAATGTATCACGACACAACTGCACTACCAATAAGCAGAACCACATTTACTTTTCAAACCACGACCAATCAAACAGGCACCGTTCTGCGTACGCTCTTCTCCGCTTCTCATGTTTCTGACTTGTTTAATTTTTACTGCTCACGTGTAAAAAGAAATCTTGGGCGCTTATTTGATCACATATTCGTCGTGTAGAGCTACATAACTGGCCTACTCCATTCCTGTTGCATTCGTCCGCGTGGCACCTCGTCTCTGAAGAGTAGACGCCGCATCACCGCGTGCGTGGGGCGCCAACCGCGGCGCTCACAAGGACAACTGCGCTTCAACATGTTAAAAAGATGCTGAAAGTATACTTACTATACGTCGTCGTCTGACTGCTAGGTGAAAATTTCTGAAATCCATGATATAGGCGCGTGATGATGATACCGATGTGTCTTCGTTCGAGGATAGAGAGGAACTCTTGTGCTGACTTCTATGTCCGAACCGTTTTGTTGCGAACTGGTTACCGCTATTATTTTTTATGGTTCTGCTCCGGTTCGGGTTCAGCAGTGTTCTGAAAATTTCGGTTCGGGTTCGGGTTGGGTTCCGGCAAAAATAACGGTTCGGGTACGGTTTTCGGTTCGGGTTCGGGTTCGGTTCGACACCCTGCTTAAGACCTCAACTGGAAGAGGCGAGCATTCTTGGGAACCCACACCAGAAATGTTGGGAAATCCAATCGTACGATTGATTGGAAGAGCTGGCAGGCCCATCCCGACATCTTGATTAAAAAAAGAACGAAATCCAAGCAACGAGCATAGGGTGTCCAGCAGTGGCGGATAACAGGCATCCGGATATTAGAAGAATGCCAAGGAGAAATCAACCTCTGTAAAAGTTCTGTACCTCTGTTCTTTTCCTCAAATTATTTTCCTCTGTAAAAAGTAAAAGTAAAATGATTTATACACCGTTAATCGCCGTTATTATGGGCTGATCGCGTTCAGGAAATCAAGAATCCAAGAATTGAGACGGGTTTGAGGATTGGGCTAGTTGGTGATGAGTTGGTAATGAACAACAAGAAGAAAGAGGGGTGGTTGGCTTATCATAGGAACACTCATGGATGTGAACCTATCTATCGAAATTGCCATATCATTGCAAGAAACAAGACTAAACTAACGAGGGAAATAATAGAAGCAGAAAAGATAAATAGTCATCAAGATGTATGTACCTTCTGTATCTTTAACCGAAAAGGAACTGATCTTCCTTAGAACCGGTGTGGTCAGAAAGTGACACATGTGGTGTGAAGGTGATTTCTTCTCTTTTTCTTGAATAAACTTAGTTGGAAGTTAGCGACCGTTTTGTCTGTTTCTCCCTTCTTTCAGTTCAGATGTCCAAGAATTGCGCATAAAGGACGCGCATGAAATCACTCAATTTTATTTCCTTCATGTTGAACTACAATAGACGGAGGAAATGAAATAATCCCAAGTAAAATATATCCCACAGGGTCAAACTATACCAGCCCACAGGTTAAAATTAGGCCCATTTGATAAAGAATCGGCTTAGCTGGACCCTGGAGCAGTGCGTTCGCTGTGTACATCCTGTCCGTTCAAATTTAAAATGTGGCCGTCAAAAGAAACCGATAGGTGGTGAGCGAAATATCCACCGATCAAGGCCGATTTTGCACGCCGAACGTGTGAAAAACTACTTGTCGAGAGCCAGAAATCCTATCATAGCCTAAAAATCGGGACACACTTTGCTAAATGTGATGTTGCAGCTTACAATCATGAATCATTTCACGTCATCTATTGTCCCGTGGGCTTTGGTCATTTGTGGCTCGCTCCACAGAGATAAGTGGGTCCCAAATCATCCGTTGAGGTTCCTACAATATACATATTCGTTGTATGTGTTGCTGCCGAAATAAATTGCTGCTGAAAAAAAAAAGTAAATAAAACTAAATACACGGGTGACGCGAGCAATTTGGCAAAATCAATACCCATACGCACGAGTGTCTGCTCAAAATCACCTACTGAAAAACTGTAATAAAAGTTTTGCATAAGAGTAAGTGGCGGTAGGTCCTTGTCGGTTATCTTTATAGCGGGCACTCTTGCCTCTGACAGGAAAAACAAGTCGAAATAAACGTGCAAAACGTTCGGGAAAGCAAGTGCGAATGTGCAGTAGCAATTTGAGCATAAGCGACAAGGTGAGTGCGCGGACTCGTAGTGAGTCGTACGCTGTCGCCTTTGTGTAACGTAAGACATAGCGTGGTGGTTCACCTCCGGCAATGCACAAAGCTCTGCTTGCGTCTTGCGCGTGCGCAGAACGATTTCATTCGGAGCCGTATATACAGTTGTGGGAGCATTGTGATGTGAACGTGATAGCAGATTATCGCATAGGTGCTGCCACGCAGTGTGAAAACGTGATGAGTCATTTTGCCGAGCTCTGTGTGCGTATTTTGATAGGAGGTGAATCGTACCCACGTGGCTTTTTGTCGGTGACATCCAATGTGTTCCGTCACCTTATGTTAATGCCCCCACATAGGACATTTCAATAAACGAAAGATTTGCTAGCTTTAATAATTATTGCCAGATCGACGTAACGCCGTTGGCTCAATTTCTTTTTTCCCCTCTTTTCAACGTGTGTTGCTCGAAACGAATAATATACTCTTCATTTGATCAACACCAATATCCTCGTTGCTCATAGTAATTTCTCGCGCTGACGCATTTATAATGGCGCGTTAAGAAATGACGACTAACTTCTATAATCCTCTATTGAGCAATTTTCCTCGAACGAGAGATTATACAGCGATGTATCATTGAAGCATTTCCGATATGACTTGCCAAACGAGTTTGCAGAAGCCGATTCTGTAATTCGATTCCAGACAAGATTTACGAAATCTTTGTTGGTTTACATCCCAACATCTTGAGAGGCTTACGACATTTTGTGTTTTATTTTACGCACGAACGCTCGAACCCTCGTCCACGAAAACGATTTATTGCTCTGCCAAAAGGCAGAACCGGCTGTCATAACAATATGTGTTGTGACGACAGCAACTTGGTCACGTTCATGTGTGGTTCACTAAGGAAACAGTTCCGAAATTGTCGTTAAATAGCGAGATTCAAGATGGCAGATGACTGTTTAACAGCAGTCACGAAACAAAGGACCATTGATCCATTCCTGTCCTAACGTCGTATCTGGAGAATCCCCCAAGATCTGCGTTTGGTAGTCCCGTTTCGTAGTCCGTCTCTTGGTGAGTACACGTCCATTTGAGATCGCTGTTCACGAGGTATTTCACTTGGCTTTGATCATCTGGCGGATAGTAGTTGGTCAGAGGCTCATCATGGTCAGCTGCGGAGTTGAAACACTGCATCCCAAATGGGGCATAGTTGGAGTAATTCCATGTGCCAGTTGGGGGAAGATATTGATTGAGTTCGTTGACCACAGCAGAATATTCACCGATTTGGTCCATGTCGATTTGCTGTCCTACACCTGCGCCGCAAGTTGAAGGACTTAATCGGTTATCATTAATACCAAAAGAACGTCACTTTTATGGAATATGGCACACTTTCGAATAGGGTTTTCAGGCACGTGCGACCACAAACTGGAGCACCTATACATCGTTCCTAATCGTGTACCCCCTTTTGCCTACAAAGGTAACCCATAAAAGTTAATTTCCGAACATCCTTTATAATGTAAGTCCTTTAGTAATATCGCAAAATCAATTACCTTCTTTTGTGCGGAGATGTGATCTGTTGGGTGTCATCGGTGGAGTGGGAGGCGTAGGTGGCACGTTCACTGTCTTGCTTTGCTTTGGCTTGATGCCCGTCTTGTTAGTCGCAGCTCTGAAAGTCCGTCAACGAATATGTAGCAAACTACACATACCATGATGTGATGCCACCGCCATAAATACATATGATCGTGAGATTTTTCACCGGCGGAGCTGCGGTGGTAAGAAAAAATTAATGCACCAGTCAAGTGTAGACAATTGTTCATCGGCTTATCGCCGAAGCGCTGGAGTCGAACCCCTCTCCCACCCCCCGAAACGCACCTTTTTCTGACACAACTGAAAAAGGTTAATTTGTCGATTGTGTAAATTTACCGCAACAATATTCTTTATTCCAATAAAATGTTTGAGAGGTACAAGAGCCTACGCATTTAGGCAATATATATGTACACAGGAGGAACTATATCTAACATAATATCCCTTTTTTTTTTCTTCAAAACTCCGTTTGCGAAAGATTTTTCCAGGAAAGACTGGCTGGGATAGCTCCTGAATATACCCGTGAATTATCGTTAATTTGAGTAAATTAGACACGCTCTTCACATTGGTGGGGTAAAAAATGACCTATACTTGGCAAATTTCCGACTTCAGTTGGCAAAAATCTACATAATTAAACTTACTTACACGACATTCACATCAGGAGGTGCCAAAAACCTAGTAAGAACAAATACTGTTGACCGTATGATTCTAGGGGGTGTAGTATAATTCAATGACACATTTTCTGGGGCACCCTGTATGGTGAGTTCCAACCAAAATGTTCTACATGGCCGTTGAAGAAAATGTACCCTCTGATTGCCGGTCAGAGACGACAGGCGGGTGCTGTACACGAGGTGGTCACCCCCCACACCATGTGGAATATTACTATGAATCAATGAAATGGATGGACGGCCACCGAGCCGATATAAATACCGTCCACCAAACGAGGACCGATGAGGGTCACGAGATGATTTTTTTTAAGATACCAAGAAAACCCAGTTGTTCGGAAAGCCGTCCAGCAAAACATCACCTTGATCATGAAGCTGACGCGACACCAACTCGCTCGTTCTTGTTTCATTCACCTAGATGCATGTACTGTCCGGTCGACACTTTGGAAGATAAGCACAGCGTTCCCATCCACTCAACTTCCTTTTCCGATTAAGAATCGATTAGAGCAAATTCTTTGTTGTGAGAAAATATATCCTGCGTGCGAAAGAATTCACTTAAAACAAAGATGATGATTTTGACCCTTTCCTGACCTCTGTGGATAATAGAGGTTTCAAGCCTGAGACTATTTTCTGCCTCGATATATACGTCAATGAACGGCTATTGTCCGACAAAATGATGTTGTCTGTTCCACCACCAGGGTAGAGCGCACTATATAGAAAATGATCTTTCTCAAAATTGCCCCGTTGTGTGAGCACACTAAAAACCGTGTGAAATGCTATGTGCTCGCGAGACATTGAAGGATTTGATGGTTATTGGCTGTCCTACACCTGCACCGCAAATTGAAGGACGGATTCGGTGATCATTACTACCAAAGAACGTCAGTTTTTATGGAATATGGCACACTTTGAGATAGGGTTATGCACCTTCGTTTCCAAGTGTACGCTTTCAAACAACTACCGAGGCTTGTAAATATTTTCTTGAGAGATCCCTACCGTGACGTGTCTGTTCGGACACAAGTCTTTGGTTTCCGCCTGGGTTGGTACTTGTAGTCTGGATGATCTCGCTTGTGGATAACACGCAGCCGTTCAGCTTCTTCCATGAATGGTTTCTTCTCTTGGTCGCTTAGTAACCTGCGGGGAAATTCACTAGTTGAGTCTTGGTCATAACATTTCAGCCCCGCTGTATACAGAATCATCATTGGGATGTCCCATTTCTTCGTTAGAATATTTTTACGAATAAATTCCGTTTCTTCGTATACTTTCTCTTATCGTATTTGAACTCGCATTAGTCAAGAAGCACAAGTTGTTTTTTGAGAAGCTCATCTCGAACACGCTTTAATCCGAGCGACAATTTTAGCGGACAGTTTGCTCGCACGAAGGTTTCCAGGAATATTTTACGCAGTCTTTGTGATGCCGCCATGTCCGTGACAAGCGTGTGGGGTCAACAGGACACGTAAAACACGACGACAGGCAGCCGGAAGTCGAATGGAGTGCGCGTGAAAGGAATACCCGATGTTTTAATCCGGGTGGGGGCACAAAGATCCTGGCTCGTGGAGGCGGGACGTCATCTCACAATCAATAAGGGCAATGTCAAGAAAGTCATCATCGTCTTCTTCGTTACGTCCTTCGTTATGAGCCCTCCGGTTTTGTTTCCCTTCGAGGGCTGTGAGGCTCTGATTATGGCGACGAGCCTTGTTTACATTGGCGGGTGAGGTGATAGATCCAGAGGGTTCGGAAGGAACGGGAGTATAGACATTGAAAAACAAAATGGGCTAAATGTATCATCCGCAGGTTAACAAAACGTCGCCTTACGAGTGTTTCTTTGTGCGAGCGCGTCTTTGCGTTTTGTCACGAAATCTTTCAACAATCAATTTCAATTATTTAGAAACTCCGCAGCAATGAGCGACTGAAAAGGTGCTCCCAGGTACGATTAAAAACCCTCGTTACGTCGTCAATGCCTTCGTGAGCACTTCCTAGTGTGGGATCGATTCATTTACACCAGGGGAGTCCAAGTGGCGGCCGGCCCCCTAGCAAAAAGATTCAAGCTTCATGAACGGTTGTGTCGTTATCATTGGGCTCTGTACTCTTGCAGTTTATCTTGCGTTAATTAGTGATAGAAAACTGTTGCCACGGGTTTCTAACAGCCGATGACTCTCTAACTAAAAGAAGAAAGCCAGGGATCATACCAGCTCGCGTGGCTGAGTGGTTAGCGTGCTGACCATGTCACGTCGAGGTACCCGGGTTCAAATCCCGGCTTGGCTGTCTGAGGTGTTTCCCGGGGACATATGTCGGCACAGTTCCCTTAGAAGTCGGCCCAGGACGCACTTTCCTCCAGAGCGTTAGTCGTGACCACCTCTGTGAGGCATTAGCACTCCCACCAGGGAAGGTCCAACTTTTTTTTACCTTTTTTAACCTTTAAATGTTGAAAGTTGGACGTTCCCTGCCTGTCTCTGTGTTGCTTTCGTCGTCTGCACTAAAGACTCCCTAAACCTGTCCTTGCGTTAGATTTTTACTCCATTAATATTACTATATAGTACATTCCTACCAAAATTTCCGAGCAATCCCTACATGCCTGATTTTTAATATTGGTTCCTTCAACGGCACCAGAAACGGACTGGACAGGCTCGGTGATCTCCCGAGGGAATTCGAGCAAAGCTTCTTCGAGTGTCTTGAAACGAAGCTTTTTGGCTCGCCGTTTTCCGCAGTTGTTCACAACGTTCCTGATGAGTGATTAATACCAAATGGAACTGATTGACCTGCAGTGCGAGTGAGCAAGTTCGCTCAAGTTGGTGTGACTTCATTTTATTCTTACGGTTGGACGCGGACAAACCTGTCCACAACGTACGTCTAATAACAATAACTCGTGGCTTGACGTCGAGAGACAACATATGTCTGCGTTTTCTCTGATGAACCTGAATAAGTCAAAGTTACGCTCACAACTCTAACAAACCACAACGTCGCAATTACTTTCACACGATGTTGACGCAGTAGTTAAAAATAAGTTTCCTCGTGACGCAGCATATAAAAAGGATTGCTGACCCTGTGACTGAGCAACGCTAAGTAATCCAAATGTGCACGTTTTAAGTCCTCTGTTGTAATCTATATATCATAAACAGGCCTCCCCAAGCCGTGTTATGCAGTCCGAGTAGTTACTTCATGGCTCAATGCGGCCCGCGGACAAAAATGAGCTGGCCACCCCCAATTTACAGCATGGGAAGCACACTCGTCGTCAAAAGACTGCGGCCGAAACGCGAAACCCATTTCAAGGCGCGTGTCTTTAGGACATTTCGTAAATTGAAAATCACAAGTTAAGAAGAGACTCATTTTTGAGTCCCAAATGTGGTGAGTGTAATATACCGAGAAAAGTTTTCTTTTTCCTTTGTGAACAACCTGTCATTGTTGCCAAAAGAATGTTAGACACAACCGATTAAAATCTCTAAACCAGATCCTTCTTTGAGGGAGGGAGATCCGTGCCACTCTTTTTGATCTCCCGGCTCTCCCAAAAGTAGATAACATCTGGCAACAGTGTCTCCACCTCCGCTATTTTATGGGAGAGACTCGAAAATCGCGTATCAACAAGATCCGCACAATAGAGCACGGAAAAATCGCGCAAAATCAGATAAGCAGCGCCTACTAATCTCGCACCATTGTCCACCCGATTAGGCTTAACTTCTACGCGCCATTTATTTTCTTCTTTTTTTTGGGGGGGGGGGGCACAAAAGACGTAAACACCTTTCTAATGATTGGTCCGCCTGACCTGTGACGGAGCAATTTTAGGTCTCGTGAGGCCTAATCACTGACTCGGTTGAGGAAATGACAGGGTTGCTTCGGTTGCGGGTGACCGCAGTTTTGGTTGTAATATATGGGACCGTGTGCACGTCCAACGTGTTTCATGAAATGGATTGTTTTCTTTGTCGCGGATGTGATTGCCTGAGGTACGAATGATACTTTGAATCGACTTGTCCGGGCAAAAATGGCAGAAGCCCGGAAGTCGAGTGATGATGATGATGATGATGTTTGAAGCTTCTCCATAGGAGAGAGCGGGCCCTTAGTCACGGGAAAAACTCTGAAGAAGTTGGCACGACTACATACTCGTCACCCGACGCTAATTTCTGATCTAACGAACCCCGTTATATATACCTGACCAAGATGCAAGACTCTTCCTTTAGCTGCATATTTGTTGCGGGTCTACCTACAAACTGTCGTTCATCACACGGAGATATTGTCAGAGGGGATCAATAATAATTCACTCCGCTCACGTGGCTGGACGTGCCGCAGGGTTCGACCACATGGGGTTCTTTTGACGTGCGCCGGAGGTCTCCGACACACAGTGCTGGAAGCAATGTTTATCACCCCCCATTGCTACCGTTTTCGGTTGGGATTGAACCTGAAATCTTGAGCTCAGCGATCAATGTGATTAGCGCAGTCTTCAGCGGCTTTTCTCGTATTCTGGGTTTATCGACATTTTCAGCGAGAGTTCCTCCAGCAGATCACGAGATTTTTAGCGACGGTGAAAATGTGAAAAAAATTGCAAAAATTGGTTCGTACAGTATTGAAAGCATTCATGGCTTCGGTCTGAGAGAACTGGAAACAAGAAACGACTGAAATTAAACGCTTCTAGTTTTGTACGCTACTTGAAACCGCTCAAGCTAGCAAAATTGATGTGTGCTGATCCAAGAAGCAAGGTATCAGCGAGTTCTCCGCTGCACGTGTACGTGTGGTGTCGACTGGAGAGGAAAAGGTGGCTCGTCTACAGACGCGGAGTCCCAATCAACAATATATCTATTATGCTCTCCAAAGGGTATCCTTGCCGATATGGTAAAGCTCATCTACAATGGTGTGAAGATGTTCCGCCTCATGAGAGATCCCGATTTATCCCTCAAATTCCCAAACTTTTTCGTCCAGGCTCCGCCTCGGTCTTTAAATACGTCAGGCTCGGTCACTCTGACACCATGTTATGCTCCACGTGTGCCGTGCTAGTAGATATCCAGCACGTGATCGTGGACTGTGTCCTCTTCAGGGGGGAGGAGGGATATACGTTTAATAGGAAGAAAAGAGAAACGAGGAGATGTCAGCCAGGCTGATGCCGGCTTGCTATTCCAAAGATTAAAATAAAGATATATATAAAAAATATTTATATAAAAAAAAAGAGAAAGAAAACCGGTTCAACCAGAAAGGTTGCGAAACTGACTGAAGCCAATCACTTTGGCGACAGTCCTTGGGCCCTGGACCGACATCCTGCAACACCGTCCTGCCCTACAAATGATTTTCCTGTATTTTCTTGGAGACACGGCCTCCTTGTCCTTTAGAAACATCCCCCTACATCATCATTACGTATTTGTTGTCATATCCTTTAATCCCGATGTGCGGCCTTGCTCTGCCACCCTCCTCATCCCCTATGCAATCCCGTCGGCATTGGGGTAGCGGGCCACGACCCAGGTGGCGATATTCTCCATTAATACCTGGTTCTGCATCAAATTCCGCATGCTACGAGATTGCAGTTTACTTCCTTTCTTTATTTTCCAATTTCACACACATGCATACATACACAGATACAAAGAGGTGAAGGAGCCTTTGGGAATGAGCTTCCAGTCCTTGCTGTTTCTTTACTAAAAAGTATTCAACACACAAGTGTACGCAACACTTAAAAACAATATAGGCTCGCTTGACGTTTCGGACCATCATCGGAACAACAAAGAATGGCGAGCACACAGATCCATTTGCGCAATAGGGGGCGCAGCAGTCCTTGCTCTCATTTATGACTCTTTCTTACGTGTTTACAATCCCCTATTTGACACTCGTTGAATTCATAATCGCCCATTCTTTTTCTCTCATCCAGTCTCCCCCTTTTCTTCTCGTCTTACTATATGAGGTTTCAAAGTGAGTGAGTGCGCCACTAACCGTATAAGAAGGCAAAACTGTTGCACCATTCTGAGAACATTGTATGCAGTCAGAAAAGCTTCCTTTGCCCCAAAGATGTTAATCAGGAGGGAAACTGATGTTCTGAGGCTGGAACAACATAGAAGGGAAGGGACAGATACAAACAAAGCCTCAAATTGCCTAAGAAATCAACGATGAAAGATGAAAGTCACTGAAAAGGTTAGCCAGCTGTAGGGATCGAACTCATCGTTGATTTCTTAGGCAATTTGAGGCTTTGTTTGTATATGTCCCTTCTATGTTGTTCCAGTCTCAGAACATCAGTTTCCTTCTTGTTCAACAGGTGCCGCTTGCGTCGATTTCCGTCGTATGAATGTGTGTATGAGTGAGAAAAAATGTAAGAGTGAAAGGAGGGTGAGTGAGAGTGAGTGGCTGGTTTGTCGTCCCTTCAGATGACGCACCCCGAACGTCGCTGGAGAGGCGTGTTAGCTTATCTGAATTGGTAGAGCCCTGGACCGGTAATCCAGAGGATGTGGGTTCGGTCCCTACAGCTGGCCAACCTTTTCAGTGACTTTCATCTTTCATGTTAATCAGACTGTTGGGAAGATAGATAATTCGCTAAAGTTGCCAATTACAGTAATTTTTTGGTATAACTACGCGCCTAGTTTAAACTTTGCGATTTTTAACGGGTTTTTGCCCCAATTTGGCTAGATTTAGCGACTTTTTAAGCCAAATTTCGCGTCTCCAAGAAGAGAAAAAGTGACAACCCCTGCCGGCTGAGCTACCGAGACCGGCGGAGGGGTTCCACATCTACTCAGCGTCGTTTTTCTAACGAGAACTTACTTTAACTTACTTTAATTGATCGTCCCTTCTCAACAATTATCGTATTGTACATGGGAGCAGTTGTTACAGCACCGTTGGAAGCACAGCCTTCTTGTTCACGCGTCACAGGAGACGTCATTCTGCCGACATATTCCCTTCAGCATTCAAAGCCAAAGATGTATTTTGGGAGTGTAAATTCTTCGACATGGTGGCTCGGAGACTGGCTCAGTGCATCGCATAATCCAAATCATCACCCACAGAAGCTGAGCTCAACATCGCGGGTTTGATCCCGGCTCAGGATGATAGCAATGTCAAAAGAAGCCCAGTTGGTCGAAATTATCCTCAGTCCTACCCACACCAACACACCTTATGTGTAACTGTGGTGGGAGCTGTGAAAAAAAGTCAGGGGGTAAGTTAACAGCTATCTTTAGGAGTCATCAGCAGTACGGGGCCTCTATTGAAGAAGTACTTGTTTTACTGCGAGGCTATCGAGACAACGCATGGAGAGGACAATCTCAGCATTTTTAGGGTTACGCGCGATGACATGGAACCTGCCCGGAATGTGTATGTTAAATCACTCGAGGCTCAGTCTCTTGAAAGACGTATTTTGAAACGAAAGCCCTTCTTAGGAATAAAATGTCGACGCGGGATCCGTGCCATAGTGACTTAGTGTACGTAGGGAAGGACTGCCATCAGAAGAAGAAACGGCGCCAATTGTTGGACTTTATAGGTTCGAAGGTGCTCTTTCTCGCTGCGTTCCAACAAGAACGACGACGCTGTGACTCATTTTATATGATAAGAATTTTGGCTCTTAAGCGACACGTTGTGCCTTCTCTCCTGACGCCGATCTGACTGGCATCAACATTCCGCTCGAGAAATTCGATCCTCCATTTTTGTTTATGGACTCCACTCGTGTGGCAGCAGAGTTATGAGAGAGGAGGTACAAGTGCCCTGGACAATAGCCAGACAGGGGCTGTCACGTGGGTTCCATGGAGAAACTTATGGAGTGCGACTTCTTTCATTGGTCATTCGTGAAGATCAAGCGCCTCGACTTTTTAGGGGTTTTGCCCTTGGAAACAGCGGCGCTGTTGCATGCATGGAAAGCTAGTAGTTATGAGGCATCTTCTCCTTTATACTACATATAACGTGTTTTAACATGCGGCTGTCGTCGTATCCCGTTTAATAAACGAGGGCTTTATTTATTTATGCGGCTCTTTATTTCACATTAAAAGAGTAAGGAACACAATCTAAAAATATTTCGCCAATACGGAAAGACCGGCCATTTCGTAATGACGGTAATCGAATATCATACATTCTAGCACTTTTTCAACTTGAGCTCCCACGTGCTCCCGCATAAGTTATTACATGCTTTTACATACACATTACATTACATACGTTATTAAAGGGAAATTTTTATGAAGGTGGAGATCCTGAGTGCGGAAAAGTTGTGTCAGGCGTTCATGTAACACTTGAGGAACTATTAAAGAAGTACAGACACGAAAGACACAATTTGGCAAAAGGTTTTGATCTTGGAAAACGGAAGCAAACAGTTCACTCCCGGGCTGTAACAAGGGGAACGGTCAGTGCAGGTCAGCGTCTGTCTCCTTTTGTAAGTGCGCATGCAAGATTTCATTGTCCCGACAGTGTGTGCCCTGAACAGCTGACGACGGCGACCGCGGACCGTGTAGGGCAGTGCTCTCCACCCCCGTTGCGCACGGTGCTTTCAATTCAATTTTTGCGAAATTGTGGGTGAATTACTTCTTACGGTACACTTTACTGGTCTACTTGACAGTTTTTCAAAAAGAAAACTGCGTGTGACTTGAGGGACTATTAAAGGGACACTAAAATGCAAAAACAAGTTGACTTGAAATTATGTTACACGCTTTGTTAATTTCGTGCTCGTTATCATAATTGAAAACTTTGATTCCGTTACGGAGTTACAATGGAAATTATACCGGACTCTTTCTTGCTTCGCCTCTAAGCAGTGAACGTCGTTTGAGCTCGTGCATCGGTGTTTTGAATGCGTGCCCCGTCATGGAGCGGCGAAAAACATAGTGCGCGTTGCGAAGCGGACTGACGTTGCTGTTGGAACATTTCAGCTATAATTCAGTGAATTGGTATTGAAATATATGACCGGCTCCGCTCTAAATCCACATGCTCGTTGGATGCCATTCGTTGCCGCCAAAGACGTCTCCGTTTTCATTGCGTTTTTGTTCTAAACGGTAGCGCTCTGTGAGCGAATTCGGGTGGTCATTTCGTAGCAAAACGGCCGAGCGCTCGGAAATTGCTAGGTCGGCGACCGAGCTGGATCACGTGACCGTTGCCACCCGAACATGATTGCTAGGAATCTAGCGGTTTTAGGTACTTGGATCACGCTAGGGGCGTCGGGGTCGCAAGTCTTCGAGTTCTGTCGTCTGCTAAACCACGTGATTTCAATATGCGGGCCAATGAGGGCACTCGCCACCGTTGCAGTGCGGATGTGACGACACCGGGTACAGTTGAACAATCTGCTACTCGATCGTTTTGAGGCCGGGCAAAAAAAGTGCTAGCTAGGAAATTCCGAGCGCTCGGAAAGCGCCACGCGAACATGCGGGATTTGCTTCATTTTGACCAAGCGAACATGACTGCTCGAGATCTGGCAAAAAAAGTTGCTCCGAAATGACCACCCGAATTCGCCATAATTTTGCTTGCATCGTGCTAATTGAAACATGGACTTTCATTTGAGAGCAAGTTGTTTTTGCATTTTAGTGCCCCTTTAAAAGGACATTTGTGGTTCACGTAAGTGCATTGGGAAAAAATAATTTTTACGTGCTGTAGGTTACAGACGACACTTCCAGTTGGAAGTTGGAATTTCTCGAGTGAAGCCCGACTGACGTCCATTTGCTCTTAGTGCTTTGACCGTATTGCTAGGCTTGGTTCATATGAATGCCGTTTTTTACGTCTATCCGGCATAACTTTGACGGTACCACAAGGTCCGTTTCTCTTTTCATATTCGCCTATTCAATTAGAAATAATTCTAGGAAAGGAGGCAAAACAATGATAGCGTAAAAAGGCTCTTTAGTAGGGTCTTACCCCTTTGGACGTAAAACTAGGTTCGGTTCATATGGATGCCGTTTTTTTACGGCATAACTTTGAGGGAACCACAAGGCTCATTTCTCTTTTCATATTCGTCCATCCAACTTGAAATAATTCGAGGAAAAGTGTCAAAACAATGGCAGCGTACAAACGCTTTTTAGTAAAGGGTCTTTCAGTTCTCTTACCCCTTTCGACGTAAAACTAGGTTCGGTTCATATGGATGCCGTTTTTTTACGGCATAACTTTGAGGGAACCACAAGGCTCATTTCTCTTTTCATATTCGTCCATCCAACTTGAAATAATTCGAGGAAAAGTGTCAAAACAATGGCAGCGTACAAACGCTTTTTAGTAAAGGGTCTTTCAGTTCTCTTACCCCTTTCGACGTAAAACTAGGTTCGGTTCATATGGATGCCGTTTTTTTACGGCATAACTTTGAGGGAACCACAAGGCTCATTTCTCTTTTCATATTCGTCCATCCAACTTGAAATAATTCGAAGAAAAGTAACAAAATAAAGACATCGTAAAAACGGTTTTTATTAAGGGGTCTTTCAGTTCTCTTACCCCTTTGGACGTAAAACTAGGCTCGGTTCATATGGATGCCGTTTTTTGCGACATGACTTTGAGGGAACCACAAGGCTCATTTCTCTTTTCATATTCGTCCATCCAACTTGAAATAATTCGAAGAAAGGTGTCAAAATAATGACATCGTTAAAACGTTTTTTTATTAAGGGGTCTTTCAGTTCTCTTACCCCTTTGGACGTAAAACTAGGCTC
Source organism: Ornithodoros turicata (assembly GCF_037126465.1). NCBI lineage: Eukaryota > Metazoa > Arthropoda > Arachnida > Ixodida > Argasidae > Ornithodoros > Ornithodoros turicata. Next base: position 83,261,123 of record NC_088204.1, read on the forward strand.
GGTTCATATGGATGCCGTTTTTTGCGACATGACTTTGAGGGAACCACAAGGCTCATTTCTCTTTTCATATTCGTCCATCCAACTTGAAATAATTCGAAGAAAGGTGTCAAAATAATGACATCGTTAAAACGTTTTTTTATTAAGGGGTCTTTCAGTTCTCTTACCCCTTTGGACGTAAAACTAGGCTCGGTTCATATGGATGCCGTTTTTTTTACGGCATAACTTTGAGGGAACCACAAGGCTCATTTCTCTTTTCATATTCGTCCCATCCAACTTGAAATAATTCGAAGAAAGGTGTCAAAATAATGACATCGTTAAAACGTTTTTTTATTAAGGGGTCTTTCAGTTCTCTTACCCCTTTGGACCTAAAACTAGGCTCGGTTCATATGGATGCCGTTTTTTACGGCATAACTTTGAGGGAACCACAAGGCTCATTTCTCTTTTCATATTCGTCCATCCAACTTGAAATAATTCGAAGAAAGGTGTCAAAATAATGACATCGTTAAAACGTTTTTTTATTAAGGGGTCTTTCGGTTCTCTTACCCCTTTGGACCTAAAACTAGGCTCGGTTCATATGGATGCCGTTTTTTACGGCATAACTTTGAGGGAACCACAAGGCTCATTTCTCTTTTCATATTCGTCCATCCAACTTGAAATAATTCGAAGAAAGGTGTCAAAATAATGACATCGTTAAAACGTTTTTTTATTAAGGGGTCTTTCAGTTCTCTTACCCCTTTGGACCTAAAACTAGGCTCGGTTCATATGGATGCCGTTTTTTACGGCATAACTTTGAGGGAACCACAAGGCTCATTTCTCTTTTCATATTCGTCCATCCAACTTGAAATAATTCGAAGAAAGGTGTCAAAATAATGACATCGTTAAAACGTTTTTTTATTAAGGGGTATTTCAGTTATCTTACCCCTTTGGACGTAAAACTAGGCTCGGTTCATATGGATGCCGTTTTTTTTACGGCATAACTTTGAGGGAACCACAAGGCTCATTTCTCTTTTCATATTCGTCCCATCCAACTTGAAATAATTCGAAGAAATGTGTCAAAATAATGACATCGTTAAAACGTTTTTTTATTAAGGGGTCTTTCAGTTCTCTTACCCCTTTGGACCTAAAACTAGGCTCGGTTCATATGGATGCCGTTTTTTACGGCATAACTTTGAGGGAACCACAAGGCTCATTTCTCTTTTCATATTCGTCCATCCAACTTGAAATAATTCGAAGAAAGGTGTCAAAATAATGACATCGTTAAAACGTTTTTTTATTAAGGGGTCTTTCGGTTCTCTTACCCCTTTGGACCTAAAACTAGGCTCGGTTCATATGGATGCCGTTTTTTACGGCATAACTTTGAGGGAACCACAAGGCTCATTTCTCTTTTCATATTCGTCCATCCAACTTGAAATAATTCGAAGAAAGGTGTCAAAATAATGACATCGTTAAAACGTTTTTTTTATTAAGGGGTCTTTCAGTTCTCTTACCCCTTTGGACCTAAAACTAGGCTCGGTTCATATGGATGCCGTTTTTTACGGCATAACTTTGAGGGAACCACAAGGCTCATTTCTCTTTTCATATTCGTCCATCCAACTTGAAATAATTCGAAGAAAGGTGTCAAAATAATGACATCGTTAAAACGTTTTTTTATTAAGGGGTATTTCAGTTATCTTACCCCTTTGGACGTAAAACTAGGCTCGGTTCATATGGATGCCGTTTTTTACGACATGACTTTGACGGAACCACAACGCTCATTTCTCTTTTCATATTCGTCCATCCAACTTGAAATAATTCGAAGAAAGGTATCAAAATAATGACATCGTAAAAACGGTTTTTATTAAGGGGTCTTTCAGTTCTCTTACCCCTTTGGACGTAAAACTAGGCTCGGTTCATATGGATGCCGTTTTTTACGACATGACTTTGAGGGAACCACAACGCTCATTTCTCTTTTCATATTCGTCCATCCAACTTGAAATAATTCGAAGAAAGGTATCAAAATAATGACATCGTAAAAACGGTTTTTATTAAGGGGTCTTTCAGTTATCTTACCCCTTTGGACGTAAAACTAGGCTCGGTTCATATGGATGCCGTTTTTTACGACATGACTTTGAGGGAACCACAACGCTCATTTCTCTTTTCATATTCGTCCATCCAACTTGAAATAATTCGAAGAAAGGTATCAAAATAATGACATCGTAAAAACGGTTTTTATTAAGGGGTCTTTCAGTTCTCTTACCCCTTTGGACGTAAAACTAGGCTCGGTTCATATGGATGCCGTTTTTTACGACATGACTTTGACGGAACCACAACGCTCATTTCTCTTTTCATATTCGTCCATCGAACTTGAAATAATTCGAGGAAAAGTGTCAAAACAATGACATCGTAAAAACGGTTTTTATTAAGAGGTCTTTCAGTTCTCTTACCTCTTTGGACGTAAAACTAGGCTCAGTTCATGTGGATGCCGTTTTTTACGACATGACTGTGACGGAACCACAACGCTCATTTCTCTTTTCATATTCGTCCATCCAACTTGAAATAATTCGAGGAAAAGTGTCAAAACAATGACATCGTAAAAACGGTTTTTATTAAGAGGTCTTTCAGTTCTCTTACCTTTTTGGACGTAAAACTAGGCTCAGTTCATGTGGATGCCGTTTTTTACGACATAACTGTGACGGAACCACAACGCTCATTTCTCTTTTCATATTCGTCCATCCAACTTGAAATAATTCGAAGAAAGGTATCAAAATAATGACATCGTAAAAACGGTTTTTATTAAGGGGTCTTTCAGTTCTCTTACCCCTTTGGACGTAAAACTAGGCTCGGTTCATATGGATGCCGTTTTTTACGACATGACTTTGACGGAACCACAACGCTCATTTCTCTTTTCATATTCGTCCATCCAACTTGAAATAATTCGAAGAAAGGTATCAAAATAATGACATCGTAAAAACGGTTTTTATTAAGGGGTCTTTCAGTTATCTTACCCCTTTGGACGTAAAACTAGGCTCGGTTCATATGGATGCCGTGTTTTACGACATGACTTTGACGGAACCACAACGGTCATTTCTCTTTTCATATTCGTCCATCCAACTTGAAATAATTCGAGGAAAAGTGTCAAAACAATGGCAGCGTACAAACGCTTTTTAGTAAAGGGTCTTACAGTTCTCTTACCCCTTTGGACGTAAAACTAGGCTCGGTTCATATGGATGCCGTTTTTTTACGGCATAACTTTGAGGGAACCACAAGGCTCATTTCTCTTTTCATATTCGTTCATCCAACTTGAAATAATTCGAAGAAATGTATGAAAATAATGACATCGTAAAAACGGTTTTTATTAAGGGGTCTTTCAGTTCTCGTACCCCTTTGGACGTAAAACTAGGCTCGGTTCATATGGATGCCATTTTTTACGACATGACTTTGACGGAACCACACCGCTCATTTCTCTTTTCATATTCGTTCATCCAACTTGAAATAATACGAAGAAAGGTATGAAAATAATGATATCGTGAAAACGGTTTTTATTAAGAGGTCTTTCAGTTCTCTTACCCCTTTGGACGTAAAACTACACTCTTAAAAATGAACTTCTCCGCATAGCACGCTCCTAGCCAACCATAATCTCGAATGATATCGTTATCTGCCCTGATTTGTTGAAAACGGGAGGCGTACGCCTTTTTTGTGACACTTATGCTGTTCATAATTGTCACAAAAAAGGCGTACGCCTACCGTTTTCAACAAATCAGGGCAGATAACGATATCATTCGAGATTATGGTTGGCTAGGGGCGTGCTATGCGGTGAAGTTCATTTTTAAGAGTGTAGGCTCGGTTCATGTGGATGCCGTTTTTTACGGCATAACTTTCAGGAAACCACAAGGCTCATTCCTCTTTTTATATTTGTCCATCCAACTTGAAATAAGCCGGAGAAAGATGTCAAAACAATGACATCGTAAAAACGGTTTTTATTAAGAGGTCTTTCAGTTCTCGTACCCCTTTGGACGTAAAACTAGGCTCGGTTCATATGGATGCCGTTTTTTACGACATGACTTTGACGGTACCACACCGCTCATTTCTCTTTTCATATTCGTCCATCCAACTTGAAATAATTCGAAGAAAGGTATCAAAATAATGACATCGTAAAAACGGTTTTTATTAAGGGGTCTTTCAGTTCTCTTACCCCTTTGGACGTAAAACTAGGCTCGGTTCATATGGATGCCGTTTTTTACGACATGACTTTGACGGTACCACAAGGCCCGTTTCTCTTTCCATATTCGCCTATTCAATTTGAAATACTTCTAGGAAAGGAGGCAAAACAATGATAGCGTAAAAAGGCTCTTTAGTAGGGTCTTACCCCTTTGGACGTAAAACTAGGCTCGGTTCATATGGATGCCGTTTTTTTACGGCATAACTTTGACGGAACCACAACGCTCATTTCTCTTTTCATATTCGTCCATCCAACTTCAAATAATTCGAGGAAAAGTGTCAAAACAATGACATCGTGAAAACGGTTTTTATTAAGAGGTCTTTCAGTTCTCTTACCCCTTTGGACGTAAAACTAGGCTCGGTTCATGTGGATGCCGTTTTTTACGGCATAACTTTGAGGGAACCACAACGCTCATTTCTCTTTTCATATTCGTCCATCCAACTTGAAATAATTCGAGGAAAAGTGTCAAAACAATGACATCGTAAAAACGGTTTTTATTAAGAGGTCTTTCAGTTCTCTTACCTCTTTGGACGTAAAACTAGGCTCGGTTCATGTGGATGCCGTTTTTTACGGCATAACTTTCAGGAAACCACAAGGCTCATTCCTCTTTTTATATTTGTCCATCCAACTTGAAATAAACCGGAGAAAGATGTCAAAACAATGACATCGTAAAAACGGTTTTTATTAAGAGGTCTTTCAGTTCTCTTACCCCTTTGGACGTAAAACTAGGCTCGGTTCATGTGGATGCCGTTTTTTACGGCATAACTTTGAGGGAACCACAACGCTCATTTCTCTTTTCATATTCGTCCATCCAACTTGAAATAATTCGAGGAAAAGTGTCAAAACAATGACATCGTAAAAACGGTTTTTATTAAGAGGTCTTTCAGTTCTCTTACCTCTTTGGACGTAAAACTAGGCTCGGTTCATGTGGATGCCGTTTTTTACGGCATAACTTTCAGGAAACCACAAGGCTCATTCCTCTTTTTATATTTGTCCATCCAACTTGAAATAAACCGGAGAAAGATGTCAAAACAATGACATCGTAAAAACGGTTTTTATTAAGAGGTCTTTCAGTTCTCTTACCCCTTTGGACGTAAAACTAGGCTCGGTTCATGTGGATGCCGTTTTTTACGGCATAACTTTGAGGGAACCACAACGCTCATTTCTCTTTTCATATTCGTCCATCCAACTTGAAATAATTCGAGGAAAAGTGTCAAAACAATGACATCGTAAAAACGGTTTTTATTAAGAGGTCTTTCAGTTCTCTTACCTCTTTGGACGTAAAACTAGGCTCAGTTCATGTGGATGCCGTTTTTTACGACATGACTGTGACGGAACCACAACGCTCATTTCTCTTTTCATATTCGTCCATCCAACTTGAAATAATTCGAGGAAAAGTGTCAAAACAATGACATCGTAAAAACGGTTTTTATTAAGAGGTCTTTCAGTTCTCTTACCTTTTTGGACGTAAAACTAGGCTCAGTTCATGTGGATGCCGTTTTTTACGACATAACTGTGACGGAACCACAACGCTCATTTCTCTTTTCATATTCGTCCATCCAACTTGAAATAATTCGAGGAAAAGTGTCAAAACAATGACATCGTAAAAACGGTTTTTATTAAGAGGTCTTTCAGTTCTCTTACCTCTTTGGACGTAAAACTAGGCTAGGTTCATGTGGATGCCGTTTTTTACAACATGACTGTGACGGAACCACAACGCTCATTTCTCTTTTCATATTCGTCCATCCAACTTGAAATAATTCGAGGAAAAGTGTCAAAACAATGACATCGTAAAAACGGTTTTTATTAAGAGGTCTTTCAGTTCTCTTACCCCTTTGGACGTAGAACTAGGCTCGGTTCATGTGGATGCCGTTTTTTACGGCATAACTTTGAGGAAACCACAAGGCTCATTCCTGTTTTTATATTTGTCCATCCAACTTGAAATAATTCGAGGAAAAGTGTCAAAACAATGGCAGCGTAAAAACGCTTTTTAGTAAAGGGTCTTTCAGTTCTCTTACCCCTTTGGACGTAGAACTAGGCTCGGTTCATGTGGATGCCGTTTTTTACGGCATAACTTTGAGGAAACCACAAGGCTCATTCCTCTTTTTATATTTGTCCATTTAACTTGAAATAAATCGAAGAAATATGTCAAAACAATGTCATCGTAAAAACGGTTTTTATTCAGGGGTCTTTCAGTTCTCTTGCCCCTTTGGACGTAGAACTAGGCTCGGTTGATATGGATGCCGTTTTTTACGGCATAACTTTGAGGAAACCACAAGGCTCATTCCTCTTTTTACATTCGTCCAACCAACATGCGCTCTCAGAAAAAGGGGTGGAGCAGTTATACCTTTTAGGAGGTAATAGTTGTTGGTATATGGTGTGCCTAAAAGGTTGAAAAGTTCTAACTGCTACCTACGAATGATCGGGTTACCGCTTCTGATTCGATGGACGAGGGGGGCGTACGCCTTTTTGTAGCAATTTGGATATATGATAATTGCTCTTACCACCACATTACACCCTTTTTTCTTAGAATGTGAAATAATTCGAGTCAAAACAATGATACTGTAAAAAGGCATATTCTTGTCAGATTCCAATGGTCTTTTAACTGCCTTCCCGTTAAAGGTACCATATAGTCTTATGTGACAATTTTCGTCCCGGTTGCTCTCACGGTTTTTCAGAAAATTAAAATTTAAAATTACGGGCAACTTTGTGTCGTACACTTTTAAAAATGATGATGATGGTGGTGGAACTGCTTGCCGTAGTTGGCCACACTCAGGCGGGCTCTTAAAAATGAACTTTATCGACACCGTTCTGTCCCCGATTTGTTTAAAACGGGGGAGGTGTACAACTCCCTTTTCAGCAAATTGTGGGAGATGACGATGTCATTCGGGGGTGATGGTTTTCAAGGAGAGTGCTATACACGCCCAAGTTCATTTTTAAGAGCGTAGAGGTCGCAAACGGCGCATTGCTTCAAGTACGGCGAAACTATAAACAAAAAAAAAAGCTAACGTACCGCTAAAACGTTGATACGGTACGAAAGACACGTCAACATGAGAGTTTCTTCATACAGAATGAAAGAGCATTCCTTTACGACCACTCTGACGTTTCCAGACCTAAAATACATTTAGCCGTTTTCCTACGAGAAGCATTCAAATGCACCCCACATGTTTAGCGCCACCTAACGTGAAAATGCCTCTGAAATCGGCAAGAATATTTTGTGGGCGATGGCTTCTCTCAGGTGTCAACCAGTAAAAACAAAAAAAAAGGTATCAAGATCCGTGGTGGTCGAGCCACGCGATTGGATCGCTTCGTGTGGAATGCTTTGTGGAACACTCTTAAAATGAACTTGACCGCAGAGCACGCTCCTAGCCAACCATCATCTCGAATGATATGTTATCTGCCCTGATTTGTTGAAAACGGGAGGCGTACGCCCTTTTTGTGACAATTATGAACCGCATAAGTGTCACAGAAAAGGCGTACGCCTACCGCTTTGAACAAATCAGGGCACATAGCGATATCATTCGAGATAATGGTTGGCTAAGAGCGTGCTATGTGGTCAAGTTCACTTTTAAGAGTGTACATTTGATTCGCACGTAAAGCGAAAGCGTCAAGCATTAAAAATGAACAAGGAATTGAATTTTGACTTACTTCCACAATTTTCCCAACGTCTTGCTGAGTTCCGCATTATGGAGATGAGGATACTGATCGGCCAACTTTCTTCTGGCTGCCTGAGCCCAGACCATGAAAGCATTCATAGGTCTCTTAACGTGCTTCTTCTCTGACGAGCATTGTTTGTTGACCGGAGTTGGCACCAGAGTCCAGTCGTAACCTTGGAGTACTCGGCTAACGGCTTCACCGATAGACGAATCCGACATTATCCTTCCTTCCAGTTATCTGCAACAAGAGACCCGTTGTTGTTGTTTTCACCTCGTTTGTTTGTGACAAAATATTATTTGAAAAACATTCCAATTATTTCTTAGGTGAATTGTGGAGACAAATCGACTCCGATCATCGTGGGGTAGCGTTCCACTCCTAGATTAGAAAACCTCCCCACTTGATCGTGAAAATATAATTGTTGTGAAGATAAAAGGAAAGGAATGTTTTTGTGTGAGGGGGATAAGACCAGTGACTCAATTGGTGACATCCCGTAAGTTGACATTCTTCCAAGTTCTAAGTGACAGAGGACGATTGTGTTCTCTACAGAGATTCTTTCTCAATTGACGCACGATTTAATATCCATCTTCATAATGAAGCTTTCAACAACACATGCTCGAGATACAACAAGCATAGTTTCGTTTACACACTTTCTATCCAATGCGGACGTTGTCTACGTTCGAGACCAAGTAGGAGAACTACCTATATGCAAAGTAACAGAGTACCATGTACCAGAGAAAATTCCGCCATGTCGCCTTTTCGTCCTATAAGATTCGCGTCGCGTACATTCCAGGTCGGAGCATGTATATAAAAAAAATTGGTCATTTTCGTCATATAGTGACGATCCTGGCATAAATCCCCCGAAAAACATCGGAAGGATACATCCACCGCGGACAGCTTTCATGATGGATTCCATAACGTAAAAGTGCTAAAAACAGGACGAACACACACAACATCGAGCGCTCACTTTCAACAACTTTACTGACATGCCACATGGAAGGAAAGTACATGTAAGTAATGTATAACATATGTATAACACGTAAAACATGTCAGTAAAGCTGTTCAAAGTGAGCGTGTCTTGTGTTCGTCCTGTTTTACGTTATGAAAGTCTGTCACTAACAAGCCCGGAGGGATGTTGTCATGATGCTAATTACTTTTGTGGACACGCGAGGGAAACCTGCTGCAATAATCCCTTTTCATGAGGTATCTTAATAGATCGCTGACGAACTGAATGCTCCTGGGGGAACACACACACACAAAACGATTAAATGAAACGGTGCTCGATTAAACATCCGGCAAACTATGAAAAAATAACGACATACCTGTTGAGTGATGCGGAACTTTTGGTTGAGAGACACACTTTCCCTTTACATTCCCAGAAGAAAAGTCTTCCCCATAGCGGGGTGAAAAACCAGGCTCACATAGCGTTGGGAAAGGAGAAAATGGCAAGCTCCGCCCGTATGTAAGAAAGAAAGTGCTCTCGCCATACACGTTGTGCCGGCCGGGAGAACTTTATTGGAATCTCTTTCGTGCAATGTACTATGCCTGATGTTGGTCAACTTTGCTGCTCCATTAAAATTTATTTGCGTCCAGATAGCGCAACAAAAGCTCTTTGTACGAGATTTGCGCTCCTAGTGTGACTTGCGGCCTCCTTGTGGTCCCGCACACGTCTTCTTAAAAGGTTCTTCTGAGACGTTTGACCCAAAGTCTGTTCTTCGCTCGGGCTCAATGCGTCTCGAGACAACGAAAGAAGACACAAAAATGCGACGAGAAAACGTGGATAAATATTATCACGGAAGCTAGGACGTAAGCAGATCTACAAATTGTGTGCGAACAACCTCAAGGTGCTGAAGAAATCTTTTAAGTCATTCAGTGCTTTCACGCATGAAGCGCACTCTTCAAAATGAACTTCACCACACACAGTAGTTTATCCAGAATCCCAAGCACGGCGGAGGGGTGTTGGAAAAAATTGGGGGGGGGGGGGTCATTATTATAGTTACGTCATTACAGCTTAACATATCGTTACTGACATATTTATAAAGCTGAAATTGCAAGGGCACCCCCTGTGGGGGTACACTGTTGAAAAAGTTAGGGGGCGTCACTGACCACATAGCGCGCTCCTGGCCAACCATAATCCCGAACGACAACGCTCTCGCCCCTGATTTGTTGAAAACGGGAGGTGGAGCCTATACATTATGCCCATTATTTTGTGTCCATTCTTCACTCCGTTCTATCGCTACCAGCTAGGCTGTAGCCCTATATGTGCAACAAGTGTGGTGGCCAACGTAGAACACATACTCCTCCGCTGCCGGACCTATATCAACGAGAGGCGTACACTGCAATCACAGCTTGCCACCCTTGGCTGCCGCCCCTTGAACTTGTCGACCATCCTCGGCCCTTGGGACACCGCGGCCCACTCCAGGGCGGCCTTACGTCATGTGGTTGACTTCTTTGAGGCGACAGGCTTAAAGGACTCATTATGACCCCCAGCAGCGCTCTCAGACATTCTCACCATCACGATCACGTTCAGCGTCGCCATCGCCGCTCCGATCATTCCCGTCATCTTTCATCGTCATCACTCATCATTGTCACCACTCATATTAGACCCCTAGCTATGGGGTAGCGTTCCACTCCTAGAGTGGAAGACCTCCCCACTTCATCACCAGAATATATATGTTGTTGTTTGTGTCCATTATTGTGCATAATGGTTCAACACAGGCTCCTCCTTCCGTTTTCAAGAAATCACGGTTGGCTAAGAGCGTGCTGTGTGGTGAAGTTCCTCACCACCACCACCACCTCATTCTGAAGAGTGCGTCATTGAACAGCTGGTCGCGCTAGTGCGACCTACGTTTCAATTTTCTTTTTCTACTTCTATTCTATTCTATTCTACAACTATATAAACAAATCAATTGACAAACGCGCATTGTTTATTGGAACCCACGTAAACTTCGCTATTCTTCGTTGGTGCCATTCTCAGGTTTCCAAACGTTTACGTCGCCCTAGCGAATTTGGTTTGTGCGCTACGTTGTGCTACTCAATGCGGTGCCTTTGCGGTGTTGTTCCCGAGAAGATTCTTTCTGTGCCGCTCATTGTTTTCGCACGGGCTTCAAGGTTCACCTTCACAAGAGACACTCAGCTTTTCGATGCAAGCACGAAGAAATGGCGTTCAATAAGGAAAGGAATGTAATGAGTGGCCATTTTTCACGCCAGTGTCTTCGAAAAGGCGCTGCCTTCGGCTCCCGGACAAAAGCTCCGCCCGCCTTTTTTTAAAATGGAACATTTATTTTCATGGTCATAAATACGTAAAAGGCTCTCCTCACCGAGACGGGTGCATATTCTACATGAACTGAGCCACTCCCCAACGTGTGAAATACGTAAAAGACTCTCCTGACTTAACCTTGGTCAGTCTCGGCACATGAACTGAGCCACTCCCCAACGTGTGAAGTACGTAAAAGACTCTCCTGACTTAACCTTGGTCAGTCTCGGCGTCTACATGAACTGAGCCACTCCCCAACGTGTGAAGTACGTAAAACACTCTCCTGACTTAACCTTGGTCAGTCTCGGCGTCTACATGAACTGAGCCACTCCCCAACGTGTGAAGTACGTAAAAGACTCTCCTGACTTAACCTTGGTCAGTCTCGGCGTCTACATGAACTGAGCCACTCCCCAACGTGTGAAATACGTAAAAGACTCTCCTGACTTAACCTTGGTCAGTCTCGGCGTCTACATGAACTGAGCCACTCCCCAACGTGTGAAATACGTAAAAGACTCTCCTGACTTAACCTTGGTCAGTCTCGGCGTCTACATGAACTGAGCCACTCCCCAACGTGTGAAGTACGTAAAACACTCTCCTGACTTAACCTTGGTCAGTCTCGGCGTCTACATGAACTGAGCCACTCCCCAACGTGTGAAGTACGTAAAAGACTCTCCTGACTTAACCTTGGTCAGTCTCGGCACATGAACTGAGCCACTCCCCAACGTGTGAAGTACGTAAAAGACTCTCCTGACTTAACCTTGGTCAGTCTCGGCGTCTACATGAACTGAGCCACTCCCCAACGTGTGAAGTACGTAAAACACTCTCCTGACTTAACCTTGGTCAGTCTCGGCGTCTACATGAACTGAGCCACTCCCCAACGTGTGAAGTACGTAAAAGACTCTCCTGACTTAACCTTGGTCAGTCTCGGCGTCTACATGAACTGAGCCACTCCCCAACGTGTGAAGTACGTAAAAGACTCTCCTGACTTAACCTTGGTCAGTCTCGGCGTCTACATGAACTGAGCCACTCCCCAACGTGTGAAGTACGTAAAAGACTCTCCTGACTTAACCTTGGTCAGTCTCGGCGTCTACATGAACTGAGCCACTCCCCAACGTGTGAAGTACGTAAAAGACTCTCCTGACTTAACCTTGGTCAGTCTCGGCGTCTACATGAACTGAGCCACTCCCCAACGTGTGAAGTACGTAAAAGACTCTCCTGACTTAACCTTGGTCAGTCTCGGCGTCTACATGAACTGAGCCACTCCCCAACGTGTGAAGTACGTAAAAGACTCTCCTGACTTAACCTTGGTCAGTCTCGGCGTCTACATGAACTGAGCCACTCCCCAACGTGTGAAGTACGTAAAAGACTCTCCTGACTTAACCTTGGTCAGTCTCGGCGTCTACATGAACTGAGCCACTCCCCAACGTGTGAAGTACGTAAAAGACTCTCCTGACTTAACCTTGGTCAGTCTCGGCGTCTACATGAACTGAGCCACTCCCCAACGTGTGAAGTACGTAAAAGACTCTCCTGACTTAACCTTGGTCAGTCTCGGCGTCTACATGAACTGAGCCACTCCCCAACGTGTGAAGTACGTAAAAGACTCTCCTGACTTAACCTTGGTCAGTCTCGGCGTCTACATGAACTGAGCCACTCCCCAACGTGTGAAGTACGTAAAAGACTCTCCTGACTTAACCTTGGTCAGTCTCGGCGTCTACATGAACTGAGCCACTCCCCAACGTGTGAAATACGTAAAAGACTCTCTTGACTTAACCTTGGTCATTCCCGACAGGTGCCCATTTTCCTCCTCAGCCAACTCAAAGAATGAGACTTTGATTGAATCGTCCTAATGATTTTTATTAGTGCCCGAGAATGTAATAAATAAAGCAGTTGCAAAAGAAGAGGTAAGTAAAGCGATGAACTTTCGTCCACGCCTTTCAGCTCCCTGACCATAGCAGTCGTGTTTTGAGAAGTCTGCGCGTCACCAGAATCCACTGACTGCATTGCGTAGCGAGAAGCAGCTCAAAAATGAGGCACAGCTGGAACGTGAAATATAGAGTGACCAGTGGCAAGAGATGCAACCGTTAATATACTAACCACCAAGGAGAACACATTGTGCAGGGACTCCTGATAATGTACAAAAGTGCATACTCATGTAGGCCCGCTCATTTTCGATCATAATTTGTCTCTCGCCTTGCACGACTCACAAAAATGTTCCGGCCTCGCTGAATGCGACACAGATTAATGCCACAAAGTACTGCACAGCGCCAGAGAGTTTTCATACAGCCGGTTGCCGTGAACTTGCAGGGGCGCTGCAAGGTCCGTTTCATGAAGGAAGATTGAACAGTGTGTCTTTCTTATGAGGCAGCGATGTTCAGCTGCATGCAGAGCGAGAGGGGCAGGCCCTGGCAAGTTTTTTCTACAGTAAATTCAGATTCGGTAATTGAGAAAATTTGAATTTACGATCTCGGCAGTGCAAATGAGCGTTTTCTTTTCTTTATTTACACAGCTTCTGACGGCAGCGAGGAAAGGGGAGAAGGTGCTTCACTCTCTCCCCCTGGGGCAAACTCTCCTCTCGACGACTCTGACTGCATGAATTGTGAACATATTGACTGAAACGAAACCATTGAATCATTGATACATTTCCAAACACAAATATCTGAATAATGCACAGCGTAGTAACCGAGGTGAAGCACCATCTCAAGTAATTTTGCACGACGTGTGGCACTTTACCACGTTTATGTTTCGTTCTTTTCAATGTTACTTCTACTGACTTTTTCATATACGCCACAGGTTTTTAATTGGCGTCAATCTTCAGCTAATCCCCCGTCCCCGTGAGGACTTTAGACATCATGTTACTTCATGAAACTTTCGTCTGTGTTCTTGTGGCCATAAATGCGGTTGGGAATATTGGCAGCATTGGAACCCACACGTTGTTATGATGCTTTTGTTTGTGAGAACCTACCGTTCTACACAACTCAACCTCACCACATAGCACGTCCTGCGCCAACCATTGCCACGAATGATATAGGGCTATCGCTTCTGATTCGAGGAGAAAGGGCGTACGCCTCCTGCTCTCTTCGAATCAGATGCAATAACCCTATTATTGGTGGCAATGGTTGGCGCAGGACGTGCTATGCGGTCGAGTTCAGTTTTTAGAGTGTAGATGTTCCGGGCTCTAGAGGGCAGCACCGAGAAGCATCCTCACAAAACAACTTGGTGTAACTCAATTGTATCAAACGATACATTTGTTTTCTCCTCGGCGCAATCCATCATTCACGTTCGTTTCTAAGCGACACCAAAATTCCGCGAAGAACGTTGTCGCGAAAAATGGACCTTTTTCGCCGACCGCACCGACGGGGCTCGCGCCCACTGGCGACAGAGGCGGGCAGCGGCGACTTTGAGTGCTGCTCCGAGCGTATCGGCCCGTAGCAACAGACATGACGGCCTCTTGCAAGCGGTCTCTTTTGCGACACAGATCTCTATCCCATCGACGCACGTGTGAAGAACCTTGTGGTTTTATTCCAACTTTATGGAGCAGACGGAACATATGTGTTATGTCTGTCAAGACACGTGCCTCTTTCTTTTTATGATCGCCACGAGTTTGTTCAGTGTATATGTTCTGCCAGAGATAATACACTCTAAAAACAGAGCTTCACCGCATAGCACGCTGCGCGCCAACCATTGCCACGAATGATGGTGTTATCACTGGTGATTGGAAGACAGAGGGGGGCGTACGCCTTTTTGTGGCAATTTCATATCCAAATTGCCACAAAAAGGCGTTCGCCCCCCTCCGTTTTCGAATCAGAAGCGATAACCCTATCAATCGTGGCAATGGTTGGCGCACAGCGTGCTATGCGGTCAAGTTCTGTTTTTAGAGTGTAGATCCCAATTGGTATACTATCTTCAGATCGAAAATCTCTACGCTTGTCTTTAACCAATTTGAGATAAGATTTTGTTCAGTGGGAATTTGTAACTGCACTCCTTCTATATGTCTCTACAGAGAGCGACTCCTTCTGTAGGAACTGACATAACAAAGCTCGGATGTTCAAGTCCAGACGTATGGACAGACTCTCATTCAGAGAGGGGTTTTCTCAAAACTGATTCCTGTCAATTTCCCCCTCTCTAAAATGCGAAAATTACGAAAACAACCGACGCGTCCACAGGGAGAAGCTATAGTTCCAAGATTTGGCGCATTAATAACTTTGGGTAATAGAGGAAAACTAAAGCACCGCAATTAGCGGTGCAGAATGACCCCAAATAGGTTCGACTTACCGGTTAATTAGGGGGTCTTTCTTTATGTGAATAACAGACAGACACATTCAGTTTGGGTTTTGTGTTCATACGGTGCAGCAGGTCTTCGTCACAACTGAAAAAAAAAAAAGCCAACTGGACTACAGTTGGTTTGTCATATCAATTAAGCGGCGCAAACAGGAACAAACAACGAGCGCTCGTCCTGTCACGTTGTTTGTCTTTTATTTTTCCCCGGTTTGCGCCGCTTAATTGATACGAAAAGAAAAAGCACTCTGCGTGCGGCAAACAAAATGCATATACGTGTACATGCAACTATGTATGCACCCTGCAGCTAATACTATGAAAATTCCCCTTCCAACGCCCCAGGAAGTGCTGGTAACGGGAAATATTCCTACTGCGAGCCAACACGGTTGCATTTGAAGCTGAGGAGTGTAAATAAGGGCCACTCGTTGTGAGAGACAAGAGTTCTCCCTTGATCATCCTCGCAAACAGGGACGTCGATTGTGACTAGCTTCTGATAGAGGTCACTGTTGTTTGGCAAGGTGTTGAATGAGGTTGTAAATGTATTTCATTCAGGTTTTCCTAACTGACAAATCGAAGGATATTTCTTCCTCTAGTGGTCGCGCTATCTTTTTCGCACGGTCAACGTCACTTAACTCGGTCTCGCCGTTGTTTGCCAGCGCACGCCAAACAGACAGGCAAAAAACAAACAAAAAAAGTGCCGCACATTTGTAAGTAGCTATCCGATGAGGCGCTGCTGCCAATGACGGTTGACCCCAGTTGAGTCATCTCAACGTCAGTTGAATCCAACTAGAGATCAACTGGCAAAAGGAGCGCTTCGTGTTGGCTTTTATTGGGCACGCTCTTTCGGACGAAAAGGGTACCGTGCAGTCATCATAAAATACGCTCGTGCAAAAAAAAAATAGTACCAATGTAAAATAAAGAGCTCGATTTTATCCATGTACAATAATCGCGTGACGCAGACAGCTGTCTCGAATGGGTATATATCGTTCCAACAACATCCAGGGAGTAAATATTATCGGAAGCACATCCTGTACAGCTGTTACGTCACCAAAATGATCCTAAAACCAAGAGGCGAGAAAAGCTTTTTCTGGTGAGAAACGGAGGTCACGGTTTCACGCAACTTCTCTTTTGCTTGTCTCGTCTCGTGACGGCTATATCCGCCCAGACAAAGCCTCCCCATTGTTGCCAACCGAAGGCTGAATTTTTCCTTCTTTGAGGAGTTCTTGTGGAACTCTGCTCCAAAGACCGTCTGGAACCTGCGTGTTCCTCCGAAGAATTTCAGGCGCTTTCCGGCCGTTCATACATCAGTGTCACAGCCACGGCCCGTTGGAGTTCATCCCAGGTCCTGCAGAATAAAGCTCGAGCATTGTCACTTACCAGGAATGTGCCAGATATTTCTGGTACGACTTCTGCTCAAGGGTTTTTCGAACGCCTCCTTCCTTTCGTGTGGGAATTCGTGAGCGGGGGTGAGATCCGTTTTGTTCCTGTGCAAGGATAGTTGAATAATGTTTTGGGTGTCTCTCATCCTTTGTTGGATGGCGACAGTCTGTGCTCTATAATGAGAGCTCAATTTTTTTTTCTTTCTTTCGTGGGCGATATGAATTAGGAAGACCACGTTCTGTAAAAAGTGCTCGGCAGACAAAAAACAAAAAGATTGACAACGATGAAAGGTTATACAGCGTCGTGACTGCATGAGGCAGAAATAACCAAGCAGGGACCTTCACTACAGGCTTCTTTAGATTATCTCGGTGTTTTTTGTTTTTTTTAGCGATGTCACATCCAGTGACTTGTCCCGTTTTTACATACGTCATCCACCAAGTCATCCGGTTGGTGTTCAAAGAAGGTCGTTATCTGTTGTCGTTGATGCCAATAACTGAGTGCTCGAGACACTTTGTTGTAGTTTAGAGCTTCCTCATACTTTCTTCTCTGTCCTCGAGCTTTGGATGCAGTCTTTTGCAAAAACGTTGTTCATCCTTGTGGAGAGATAATCCAGCATTATCTCATCGGAGTGGAAGATAAATGAAAATAGTGAACAACAACTAACATCGCACCGCCTCTCTTTAAAACAACATTCTTCCCAAGAAAGAGAAGGAAAGCTTTGTTTCATAAGCAGTGGAGGGTGCTACCGAAAGAACAACACGACAGTCGGTTGGATGCAACAACCGCGTCTTTTGTTCGACGGAGGTGTCTCAGTCAAGAATGTGTCGCAGGGAAATACGATGGATGGTCCTTGTGCTCCAACTGATAGCGCCGTGTGAGACCATTCGTGTTTCAGAGTGTACCGACCGTATTCAATTAGCGACAATGTTTTCACGGCATTTCTTAACTCTATAGTACACTCTAAAAACTCATCTTCACCGCATAGCATTGCCACGAATGATAGGGTTATCGCTTCTGATTCCAAGAGAGAGGTGGGCTTCACCGCATAGCACGCTGAAGGCCAACCATTGTCTCGATGGATCATGTGAAAAGCGCGAGGCGTACGCCTTTTTGTGAAAAAGGCTTTTATATGCCTCACAGAGCCACTCCTGTGCGTCCTGGGCCGACTTCTAAGTGTCACAAAACGCCTCCCGAAATCAGGACAGAGGACAATGTGATTTGAGATTATGTTTGGCCAGCTGCGTGCTATGTGGTCAAGTTCGTTTATGAGAGTGTATCATTCATGGCAATGGTTGGTACAGAGCGTGCTGTGCGGTGAGTTTTTAGAGTCGCATTATATTGTCCCAGAAATACTAAGAAAATTTGATGAAATCGAGGAGAGCACGAAAGGGGGAACAAGCATAGAAATTTGCTCATCTAGTGTCTGAGTGCATTCCTCATTAAGCCTCACTTGAAACGTGGCTGCTTTCCATGAATTAAGCAGCCCTCCTTGTGGTGGCTTTTGGCAGCCATCATGAAGCGGAGAACAGAGCCTTCCATTCAGTCAGCCGGCGTCAGCTAGTTGTGATAGATGGCGCACCGCAGACTCTATAGCTTTCATCTATTTCCAGACCTTCATAGCCCGAAAAATTCCTGATGCTTCAAAAGCGTGATGGGTGCGCACACACAGTATCTACGAGTCGGGTGAGAACTCAGAGAACTACGAGAACTCAGTGGCTGTGAAAGGCCTTTTAATACAAGGTATTACGGAAGTATATAAGAGCGAATATTGCCTTGTGTCAAAAACCATAACTGTCTGTGTATAAACTCCAGCTTTCATATAACCAGAGATGTCTTTTTCCGACGCGTACTTTACGCAAACCATTGACGGAGAGTTACATGTGTTGCTACATAAAGCTAATTACGGTCACGAATTATGCTAGTAATATAGGAGCAATCAACGAGTTGCATCAAGTATTATACCAATGCAAGATATGTCACCGGCCTTGGTTGATGACCCCGAGTATGCGATCCCAGCTATACTTGGTGACAAGTTGCTTAGATACGCCTTCTAACGCAGGGACGGTGTACACTATGCCGCAAAGTAGCAGATAGGCATTTTATGTTTACAGCATAGTTTAATACAGGCGCAGTGCTTGTAAACTTAGCGTAACAAGTTATTCGTGTGACAGAATAGGGAACGTGAGGGATACATCTACCATATGTGCCTCATTCAGGCCTCTGTAACTGTGCCCGTCAAACAGTGCGACATCGTCATCAGTTGATACTACAAGTGGTGGAGCCTCGTCAGTTATGCAAATCGTGTTGCCTGTCCAAGGGTGTCCTCCCGCCAGCCTTGCTACGTGTTCATTTTGCATCAGTTAATTCGTCCTATATTCCCCTGCAACCCCCGGCTACATAGAATTAGCCGTTTAGATTAATAGCAAGTCGGCTTTTGCCTGGCTGACCTTTTCTTTTTGCTTGCCTCTTTTTTTTTCTCGTAATAAACATACCCCCCCCCAGACTTGTACGTCTTTGGAGTATTGTATTTAAAATACTGTATTTTAAATACAATTTGCGGTATTTTGGTACTTTACTCAATACTTTTTGTTTTGTGTATTTATACCCTATTTAAAATACATTTTCTGGTATTTTGTACTCAATACTCTAATTACATATTTTGGATCTCCCTCTCAAACTTTCTGTGTCTCGTCTTTCCATTATCTTGCTTGTTCAGTGGAAATTTCCTGAGTCCCTCGGACATGACCCGGACACTGGCCCTTCTTGGAAGTCCCCATTTAGAGATCTTGCCCCGTGTGTCCTTGGCAATCCTTGGCCAGTGAGGGTTCTATTCTGTGTGCCTTGACGCGGTTACGCCGAATTCTGGCCTCACCGCGCAGGGACTTGCTAGAAGTTTGCTTTGTTCTGGGTCACATACTTAGTGGAGTTATGTGGTACCTCTTTGTCATCTTCATGACTCCTATCAGACAGCGGCGGCTAGCGCAGTGCGCGAGGTTTACGTGATTCATGTCACATAGCGGCGACTTGCCGCATTGACCAGTGACTTTTTGCGTTCAATGATAAATAGTATCTTAATTGTATTTCAAATACTTTTTGAAGTATTTTGTACTCTATCTTAATTACATTCTAACGTTAGTATTTATTATCTTATCTTAAATACATTTTTGAGTACCTTGTATATGTCTGCCCCCCCGTTTATATTTGCGCAATTTGTCGGGGTATCTCTTAAAGAATAACGGTTATTTTGTATGGCCAGTGCAAAACAAGATTTGTTCTAGCCTGCGGAGATAAAATTGTAAAGTTTTCTTTCCTGTACAAAATAATGGAGTAACTTTTTTGCCTCACGTTCCCCTACTTGTCTAGCAAACGTGGAGGTGGACACGCACAACATGAAGCGCTCCATGCATGTTGTGCGTGTCTTTTGTTTTTACCGCTTTTACGTTATGAAAGTCTGTCACCAACAAGCCCAAAGGGGTGTTTTAATGAATATAAATCGAAATCCTTCATTCAGTTCAATGACTATTGAACAACAACAATAAATGATGGAGAAGTGATGATGACGTGGAATATTTCCATTGACCATTGAAATGACAGCTGTACGATCGACATTTTGATGACGAGTCTGTCAAGAAGCGGGAATTTGTAGTTGTTAAAGGGTAATTTATAAAAGTCAAGAACGGAATATATTTGTAGTTTGTTTATTATGCCACATTATTATCCTAGTTTCCTCATATCCCGAGATGACTCCATCACGTTGTCCGAATGGCGTTGTTGTTGAATTGAATGTTCTTTTAAGTTCCTCCAATGGACGACATTGTCTTCATTGCAAAGAGCTTTTAAAGTCAGGATCCATGCAGACAATGCTTTTCTGAACACTGGGTATACCAAGGAGTGGAAAGAAGCGAAAAGTGAATGCATTATTGAAAATCATCTCCCAATCTACCTTTCTAATGCATTTTCCTAGATCTTGAAAAGGCGTCCTTGCAACTCGTATTTATTTTATCCTCAGCGGTTAGTTCCCCTTATTATCACCGGCTGTGCTGTCTAAGGTTTTCCAAGACTTTCCCCTGCCCAGGACGCCCCCCTTCCTGCTCATAGCCACAGTTGCTTCGCGGTGCTAACGTGGAATTAATAAAAAAAGAATATGACGCGTCCTTTTCCGTCGACCATCCGTGCAACAAATGAGCCGCTTCGGTGGCACATTTTTCTCTAAAAGGTTCCAAAAGGGCTTTAGAGGTTATGTTTTTTCACGAAATTTTTAAATAGTGAGCGGCTCCCACTCATTCACACAGTGCATAGCTTGTAGGCGGTATCGCACGCATAAACACTCGTAAAAAAAGAAAGTTCTTCGATTGGTGCACCCGATTATTTAGCCCGTGGATTTAACTGAAACACCCCGTGTATCCCCCCATACTTTTGCTGAAAATACAAAACAAGTTGCATGACATCTGCAACAACGCCATCTCGCTTACGTGAACACTCCGTTTGTATAATAGCGAATTGGGAAAAGATAGTCTCGGCTTAGACACGTTGGTTGACTTTTAGCAATAGCTGTCATCCGAGTGCACTTTCTTTTATACGCGTGTCTGCACAGACACTGAACAGACGTTCCGCTCAAGCACAAGAGGAAACTGCTGCGTTTCATTTTTTATTTTTTATTTTATTTTTATTTTTTTAGTACACGGTGAGTCGGAAAGCTGTACTTATCACTGTGGTCCGCTCCAGGCGGATACGTAATCCGTTTGTAACCAAAATACTTTTCGATACGAATTTTAGAAAAAAGTATACCGATACAGGAAAAAGTAGCGCTTACGGTAAAGGCATTACACTAGCAGCGACGTAACTATTTTGGATGATAATCAATAGCGGGAAACTTGATCTGAACGGGCTCGGCTGAATCTGGAATTGTTTACCATATAGAGCGACACGTCCGACCTGTCGTCACTTGGCGTTCAAATCCATCCTGTGTGAAGTACTATAGCTGTGGCTAGCACGGGGAAACATACATGCTGTCATCATCATTTCTTCTTCGTTTACACTCTTAAAAATGAAGCGCATAGCACGCTCTTAGCCAACCATCATCTCGAATGATATCGTTATCTGCCCTGATTTGTTGAAAACGCCATTTTTGTGACAATTATGAGCAGCATATGTTTTCGTTGTTCCCTGTATACTTCCGTGCACGCTCCTCATGTGCCGACACCTGGTGCCCGAAGTAAATAAATAAAGTACCTTTCTCTAAGAGCGCGCTCCATTCGTGCACATTCTCAATTAATTGTGAAACGATGAAAACAGAAAGGGCCATCGGTATGAGCGGCACCATCGCCCACTGCACAAGGGTATCGCATAGCGGGTCATACTCCATGAGTCCCCAACACTAATGACCCTAGCAAGAGTTTGACGTCATCACTTACATCCACCAATGGAAAGAGGCGTCATCTCTGATGAGTGCTATTTTAAACGGGAGAGGGTGCTTTCTCCTTTCCCATTCGTGGAGCGGCTTCCTTTTTTCGGTGCTTTTTGATGACTGTCGCTGCCTAATGATCCGATATGTCCCCTGCAAGAAAACGGCACTTTTGTCGGGTTTTGGCTGTGGCGTGCTCACCATTAATTCAGCCTCTCATATTAACCTCTTTCAAGTGGCTACCACGGGGACGTTGATGTCGATGTTGATGTTGTCAAAAAAATAAGTGTCATCGTCACTTTTCCATCATTTATTGTTGTTGTTGTTGTTGCCTGTGTTCGTGTGACAAAAAAAAGAAAGAACGAGTGACTGAGCGGCAGAGTTGTACGTAACGCGTTTCAAGGAACGCGTTACTGTTTTTGGTCACCAAGTAACAACTTAGGTACATTCTAAAAATGTAACTAGTAACACACTTAGTTACAAAATTGGTAACGCGTTGCTTCAAGTTACGCTTTACTGTGACCAACCAATACCGCCATTTATAGTTTTTGTCTGGCTGAAGCAGCGGATTTCCGGTCTATGAAGACAACTGCTGACGAAGAAGACTACCCTCTATCGAGGATGAAATACAATTTCCCTGGCAACTATTCCTCAAAGTGGCGGTCCTTTGGAGCACGTCAGTAGAGCGCTGCGGACGTATTCACGAGGAAGCGAATCTGACACAAACTTTGAGCACCAGCTGCTACTCAAGTGCAATTCATCATGGATGAGCTGAAAAAATAAGTAGACGATGCTTTCGTATTACTGCTGTTTCGTATGCAAATGTAACCTATAGAAGTATCTCGTAACGTCCAAGTAATGCGAACGCGTTCCTTCTATTTGTTAATAATGGGTAACGTATTGGGTTACTATTTTTCGAAGGAACGCGTAACGTATTTCGTTCCTTTCATTCTTTTTTGTTTTTGTCGATAACGTGTACGGCTCTGCGGAGCAGGGAGCAAACTAGGTATCATTGCTCGTATGTGGATAAGAAGAAATCGATTAAAACGTATTTCATTCGCAGCAGTGGTAAAGCCAGCAGAGAACACCATCTATTTTGACGTAAACGAAGGATTCCAGCTAATCCCATTAAGAAGGACTCGTATGAAAAGTACACATTTTACGAGCTTTATTTATCTTTGCCCTTCTTCATAAACACGACTTGGAATGCGGAGTGCAGTCACATGACAGTTATGGAGGCCATATACCTTGTCTCGTTCCGGCCAGGGGGCGTGCTCAGCTACAAATCAAACCCTGCGCGTGGTGGTCTGGGAAGCTTATGTCAATGCGCGGGTTTCGTGGAACAGTTTATGCGGGTAAGAGGAAATCAATGTAGGGTTCACGAATTTCATTGTTTCAAGAAGGACAAAATTCTATCATGGGCCACAATGTGACCTCTGAGGTAAAAACCACTTAATGATGTCACTCAAGTCAAAATGGTTTGTTTACAACAAAGGAGCGCAATTTTCATTTGCGCCGTTTACAACATTGGTTACTCGCGTGAGATGAAAGGAAGCGAAACAACAATGGTGGCCTTTCATTTCGTCTGCAACACCTCGGCCGCCATCGAAGCACAAGGTACGTTCTTGTGTTATCTGCGGAGCAAATGACACTCGACGTCTTCCATAGACCACGAACCAAGTCACGAACCTTTCAGGATATGAGCCTTTGCAATGAGTCATTCAAGTTTCCTATGTGGTCGTACTAATTTATTAATTGGAGGTTTTCTAGTGGAACATAGCCTTTTAGAACAAATGGATTTACGCTCCTGCGCGTGAGCAATGACGATCGACAGATCGGTTCAACTTATTCGGACAACGGTATTCGCTGCTCTTCCACCGAACGAACACTCTTCTGGAGTCTTCTCAAACACATCTGTTTCGATGGGACGACAAAATCTTGCACGTGATCATGAAGACCCTCTTCGCACATGTTAACCGGCCAGATGTCATTTGTTGTGAACAGAAAAACTGCTTCTCGCGCAGGCGGCGCTTTGATGCGGCAAAACAAATCCTAGGTAGGCGACTTTACGTTGATGACGACACGTGTGTTTTACAACCATCGCCATCTGTGATTCGCCCGAGTTTTCTTGCACTGTTTATCTCCAGATAGTCGTTAAAAGCGCACGCAATTTTGCATCCGGTAAATACATATCTAATTATAAACGCCAACACAATTCCTTTGAAATTGAACTATAGAAAGTGTACTCGCCTGGAACATCGTGTGTCCGGTAAAAGCCAATAGAATTCAAACCTGGTGAAGGAGGGACATTTATTCCTCTTCCGACAGATATTCACCAATCCTTCTCCCGAAAGGGAACGAGTACTGCCATAATGTTACTAATCATTCCAGATTAGCCCGGAATGGAATGGAACGATGGCAGTTTTGGTTTCTGCCCCTTTGCACCGCACACGGTCAACAGTGAAATAACCTTGTCCTTTTTCCGTGCTTGGTAATGTCACTAGCACTGCACTTTACCGGTTCTTTTCTTTTATTGAGGGAATGGTTGCCAAGCCATTCCAGGAGTGGAACGGAATGGGAGACCCCATTCCGCAACTCTGCATCCTCCCTATGTCGGACCCAATGTATATTGAAAATACATTGGGAGCGAATTCCGGACAAACCTCGGAAGTAGTGCTCAATCAGTCATTAGAGTGAGATTTCAACGTTGTGCTACGTTGTGTGCAAACGATTGCTCTGTCCCTTTGTTGAAACTGCTCCAAACAGGAAACCCAAGTCTGCTGTTTTCTTTATACTAATTCAACTGACGCCCGATTTTATTTTTCCATCCACCAAAAGAAAGGAAACGGAGGATTTATGTTACGAGTAGCAGAATACGTCTGGAGACCAGTTCAATTTCTCCTTTTTTCTTCTTCTTACAAACAAACAAACGCTCATATAGTGGAATAAAATCATCGGAAAGTGATTTTCCTGCCACCGTAGTCAAGTTTTGCGGTGCCTTCCAAGTTGTATTAAGAACAAACATTGGCTGCCCTTTCAGGTCAAACTGGGCATTCTTTTTTCATTTCATTTTCCGATTCTTATCCTCGGGTGCCCGTTTTGGCTCTTCCACGATCGTCATAAATGGAAGCCTATCAAAAGGCCGAAAATCATAACGCCGAACTATCATAAGGCCGAAAAATTTGAACGCCGAACTATCATAAGGCCGAAAGCCAAAAGGCCGAAAAATCATAACGCCGAAGTGTCAGAAGGCCGAAAGCCAAAAGGCCGAAAAATAATAAGGCCAGGCAATGAGAAGACCGAAAGTCAGAAGGCCGAAAATCAGAACACCGAACCGAACACCGAAATAAAACGGCCATTGAAACAGGAGACCTATATAGTGTAAGCATCCCTGTGAATGACCACTGAAAGGGAATTGCTCTTTTCATTTAAAAAAAAGCAATGAACTATAGCCTCGTATTGCCAACCTAATCTAGCAATAATATATAATATGTTTACTACAAAGAGGAAGTGTGTGGTAGGTGAATGCCAGTGAATGACTTGTATCACGCACTGAATGAATTGTAGAGGAAATGGTGTTTCTCTACATTTTTTAACCCGAACCTGATTGCCACAGTGGTTCACATCTCTACTTTTCCTTTTTGTTTTCCCCTAAGTTATCGAAAGTACTTTGTTAATGCGATGTTCGACGAAACGATTTATTTGTTGTATTAATTCCCAACAAGTTTATTCTATTTAATCTGTAGAGCTTTTTTTTCTTTTTTTGTCGCAGTTGGAATACCATTTCTCGTATCCTGGGTTCCTCATTTGTCGGCGTTTCGATAATTCGGTTTTGTGACTTTTCGGCCTTGTGATTTTTCGGTATTTTGAATTTTCGGCCTTCCGGTTTTCGGCCTTATAATTGTTCGATGTTTTGATTTTTCGGCCTTTTGAGTTTTGGTCTTTTGATAATTCGGCCTTGTGAGTTTCGGCCTTATGATTGCCACCCGTCATAAATAAAAGTCATTTCGAATCATATGTATGTGACGTCATGTGATTCTCTCAAGAAATTTTCCCGCGTCTTTTTCTTGACCAAGAAACAGCCCTGAAATTGGGACAGAGGTGGATTACCGATGGCTGACTTGACAAGGATCGACATGTCCTTGCCTCACGTTGTTCGACAACGTCCCGGATGTGTACGCCTACTATGAATCGCTTTCTCACTGCAAGGACAATCTGAGAAAAGAATATCCATTTGTGTTGATCTATCACGCGTTCTTTGACCGACGGAGGTCACCGTTCCTTATGTAGGTGTCTCACTCATCCCTCCCAATTTTTTTCTTCTGTCCGTCATCATCGTGAGTCTTATTTTTAAAAGGGGACTTTTACGGTGCTCTTGATGATCCAGGAGAGCCGCAACATCCGTTTTGATGTCGAATAAGTAATTTCCTTCCCTGAAGCGTCACGAATGACGCCTCCAAACGAAACTGGAAATCCTGTAAAAATCCGCATCTGTGAAATGTCTCTACTTAATTGTATTAGATGAGCTCGGAGGAGACCTTTCGATCATTTCACTATATCAAAGGGACATGTGTATATGGGTGAACATCTCTTTTCTCTCTCTCCTACCAACATCATCATAGCGGTTTGACATGAAAGCCCTGAATCTTGTTTATATCATTATGGACGGATTCCTTTTGGAAACACGTTTACTGGTCATCCAACAAGTCCGATACTGAAGAACGCTTTTCTCCGCTTCAATCGACGCAGTTCAGATAAACGGCCACATAGAACACCCCAGATTATCCGCGTAAAGACCCCATTATATCTCGAGCAAAATGCATTTTTTGAAGAGAACGTCCATTAAACAACTCCTCCTGCCTAACAAGATAACCCCCGTCGCGAATTCATCCAAACCAACTTTGAAAGGCGTTCCCTATTTTGCAAATTCTCGCCCCTCCATTGGTCGACGACCTCCCATCTAAGCCCACCCTCTGGTCCCACCTTCATGATCCAGTAATAACTTCTCTCTCCCCAGAAGGGGGGATTACGAACCTCCTCACGCGACCGAGGATAACATTTCCACTAATTCGACTCGACGTCCGAGCACGCGACGACGGCTCCGCAAGTTTGTGTGTCTCGCTCGGACGAAAGTGGTGTTTTGTGGTGCGAGCGTTGTGTGTGTGTGTGTGTGATCGTAACAGCGTCCCATTTTTGAACGGTGTGAGCCGTTCGAGAGTGCTCCCTTCGTACGAAGATCAACTGAGGAGGAGAAAGTTAGCTCAAGAATCTTCAAAGGAGCCCATATGGGACAGTCATGTGGATTGTTTGATGTGACCAAGTCTTGATTACGTCTGCAATGCTTCCATCGTAATCACCGATACCGTCTCGCAACCTTCCACATAGAGAACGATGCCAGTGACACCACGGAATCGATACACTGACGACGCCTTCTTCCACAAGAAGGTCATTGAGCTTGTGACTATGGAACCCGCAGAGTCCCGGAGGTCTTCTCTACAACGTCATCGGCGTGATCCCGAAATGGACCAAGATGTCTGTTCCGGCGATGAAGACGTGTCATGTACAGAGGCAGACCAGCTGCAGAACAATCCAGGGATACAGGCTGCAGTCAGCAAGGTGCTTCAGAGTTACGATTGGTCACTCGTGGCCAAGACGACCAAACAGCGTGCTTCTGAAAAGAAAAGACAGCACGTGAAAAGGCCCATGAACGCTTTTATGGTCTGGGCTCAAGCAGCGAGAAGGAAGTTGGCCGATCAGTATCCGCATCTACATAATGCAGAACTCAGCAAGACACTGGGGAAGCTCTGGAGGTAAGTCCCTTCAGAAAACCACTTGACAGACCTTGATGGTCGTTTATCATTGCTTCACATTATGGAGACTTGCGACAAAATTTTTCTTGCGCTCAGACCATTGCTGCTCAACCAAATAATATTGATCGCAATAATAGCCAAATACTAATGGTTGCCCGTCGTGTTCAAGTAATGTGACAGCGACACGGAAAGAGCAGTATTTCATGTGGCAAAATGCTGCTGAAACAGGACCAGAAAAGGTAGCAAAGAAAATATTCCCACGTGCCCGTGAACTATATAGGGCGCAGCAAATGAAGGAAAAATCGAATCGCACCAATACTAAATAAATAGAATTCAGGTAATTCATGAAAAAGCCAATGAGTGCCATGATGTTCCCTCGATAGGAATGCACGCTATGATGTCATGAGGTGTTTAGGTGTCTGGATCCTACCCCAGTGCACTGATATAGCATGACGCCTAGAGTTCGTCCAGTAGGATTTTAAGAAAGTCATAATTCACACGTAGCGCGGTCATAAGCACTGGTTTGCACTAACGTTGACGTGTTCCCTCGTGTGTCGGCGGCAGGTGTCCTGAGGTTGTGTTGCTGATATCCAACTTGTACCGAAACAACGCGGTAACGATCAGCCACAGTTGAGTGAAGGGCTTGGCATGTTGAAGGACGCCACAGTTCAAGGCCCAGGGTTGACACCATGGCTGGATCGCTTTTTCAGAGTACTATATGATGGAGCGCAGCAGTATTACCGCCTTCATTGTTCCCTCTCATGTGGCACTGCAAAGCAAACCATTCTATCCTAATGTCTTGTGCATCACTAGGATCTTCACGTTCACTGGTGCCAGAGGTACTCGGATACTTTTGCTCCCTATGCGCTGCAGTGCTGCTTTTGAGTCGGTGTATACCATCCAGAAATATAGGGTTGGTACTAGAGTAGTGCACGGGCTCGGGCTTACCCAAAAGCTCGAGCCCGGCGTCGGCTGGGCCGTATTGCGAAATTCCTTCTTTTCACGGGTCGTGCCATGGCCCGTTTAATTGCGGTTAGGTAGGGCTAGGACCTGTGTAACCCCACATTTTGCTTCCCATGGTCAACTTTTAGATCCCGCTTCACTGGGCGTGGCCGGCAAACGTAGAAATTATTCTTGGCCCGGGCCAGATGTCGTGAGGCCGGGACGGTAAATCCGGAAGGCCGGAAGGCCGGGCCTAAGAATACGATCCGTGCAGTGCTTTTTCCGTCTTCAAGGAATAACAATATGGTATACAGCTTTGCGAAGGTTGACGAGGTGATGATTAATGAGGTCTTGTGGCGCAGAAGCAAGAAATCGATAGCCTCGTGATATGAACTCGGCCGGTATATACAAGGCTGCAGATGATCCATCGCAGGTGGAAGAGTCATCAGTGAATACCGCGCGTGGCTGGTTTCTAGAATTGGATAGAATAGAAGTAGAAAGAAAAATATGTAAACGGTAGGCTGTTCCATGACGCTTCATGTGTGAAAGCACTGAATGATTTAAAAGATTACTTCAGCACGTATGTCCTTGTAGTAGTTCGCCAGGGCACGCAGGATCTTTGTGCCGCTTTGGCCAACTCCCCAGTACCAGTGTATGTTGCATAGTTATGTATGTGTCTGTGCGGTATCTGTATGTTGTGTCCACCACTGCCAGCGTGGTTTGTATAGATGAAACTTGGCCTTGTCTCTATATATTTCTGCATGTTGGTGAACAACACAGACGAGACAGACATGTGCCTTTGCTGAACCTCAGTATACATAAAGCTGTGCTACAACCTTGCCTACTTCGCTTAATAATGTATGTACACCCCGCCTAAAGGAGTGAGTGAACAAACGTGATATCAATATCACAAATAGGACAAAATCCATGCATGCATTCAAACCTGCATGTACATTCAGTACATTCAATATTCTTTCTTGCCTGTTTGATTGGAAAGCAAAAAGAAAAAAAAATAGCTAGAGCTGGCTAGAGGTATGGCTCCCATATGATCCGTACTTTCAAAAGAGA
Organism: Ornithodoros turicata; assembly: GCF_037126465.1. Classification (NCBI taxonomy): domain Eukaryota; kingdom Metazoa; phylum Arthropoda; class Arachnida; order Ixodida; family Argasidae; genus Ornithodoros; species Ornithodoros turicata. The sequence continues at coordinate 83,291,110 of NC_088204.1, forward strand.
TTCGTACCTTCAAAAGACACCCTAGTCAACTGCTGCTGCGCTCATTGTCAAAGAGATCAGGATCAAGAGCACTTACCTGCGAGTTACGGAAGGTCGCACAGCAGGATTTGCTCAGCGCTCAGTGAATAGCTAGCGCCTATCCTCCTTTTATCTGTAGGAGAACTCCGAGGCCATGCATACAATAGAACTGTTCGGCTAGAGGTATGTCTCCTATATGATTCGTACTTTCAAAAGAGATTCGTACCTTCTAAAGAGACCCTACTCAACTGCTGCTGCGCTCATTGTCAAAGAGATCAGGATCAAGAGCACTTACCTGCGAGTTACGGAAGGTCGCACAGCAGGATTTGCTCAGCGCTCAGTGAATAGCTAGCGCCTATCCTCCTTTTATCTGTAGGAGAACTCCGAGGCCATGCATACTATAGAACTGTTCGGCTAGAGGTATGTCTCCTATATGATTCGTACTTTCAAAAGAGATTCGTACCTTCTAAAGAGACCCTACTCAACTGCTGCTGCGCTCATTGTCAAAGAGATCAGGATCAAGAGCACTTACCTGCGAGTTACGGAAGGTCGCACAGCAGGATTTGCTCAGCGCTCAGTGAATAGCTAGCGCCTATCCTCCTTTTATCTGTAGGAGAACTCCGAGGCCATGCATACAATAGAACTGTTCGGCTAGAGGTATGTCTCCTATATGATTCGTACTTTCAAAAGAGATTCGTACCTTCTAAAGAGACCCTACTCAACTGCTGCTGCGCTCATTGTCAAAGAGATCAGGATCAAGAGCACTTACCTGCGAGTTACGGAAGGTCGCACAGCAGGATTTGCTCAGCGCTCAGTGAATAGCTAGCGCCTATCCTCCTTTTATCTGTAGGAGAACTCCGAGGCCATGCATACTATAGAACTGTTCGGCTAGAGGTATGTCTCCTATATGATTCGTACTTTCAAAAGAGATTCGTACCTTCTAAAGAGACCCTACTCAACTGCTGCTGCGCTCATTGTCAAAGAGATCAGGATCAAGAGCACTTACCTGCGAGTTACGGAAGGTCGCACAGCAGGATTTGCTCAGCGCTCAGTGAATAGCTAGCGCCTATCCTCCTTTTATCTGTAGGAGAACTCCGAGGCCATGCATACTATAGAACTGTTCGGCTAGAGGTATGTCTCCTATATGATTCGTACTTTCAAAAGAGATTCGTACCTTCTAAAGAGACCCTACTCAACTGCTGCTGCGCTCATTGTCAAAGAGATCAGGATCAAGAGCACTTACCTGCGAGTTACGGAAGGTCGCACAGCAGGATTTGCTCAGCGCTCAGTGAATAGCTAGCGCCTATCCTCCTTTTATCTGTAGGAGAACTCCGAGGCCATGCATACAATAGAACTGTTCGGCTAGAGGTATGTCTCCTATATGATTCGTACTTTCAAAAGAGATTCGTACCTTCTAAAGAGACCCTACTCAACTGCTGCTGCGCTCATTGTCAAAGAGATCAGGATCAAGAGCACTTACCTGCGAGTTACGGAAGGTCGCACAGCAGGATTTGCTCAGCGCTCAGTGAATAGCTAGCGCCTATCCTCCTTTTATCTGTAGGAGAACTCCGAGGCCATGCATACTATAGAACTGTTCGGCTAGAGGTATGTCTCCTATATGATTCGTACTTTCAAAAGAGATTCGTACCTTCTAAAGAGACCCTACTCAACTGCTGCTGCGCTCATTGTCAAAGAGATCAGGATCAAGAGCACTTACCTGCGAGTTACGGAAGGTCGCACAGCAGGATTTGCTCAGCGCTCAGTGAATAGCTAGCGCCTATCCTCCTTTTATCTGTAGGAGAACTCCGAGGCCATGCATACTATAGAACTGTTCGGCTAGAGGTATGTCTCCTATATGATTCGTACTTTCAAAAGAGATTCGTACCTTCTAAAGAGACCCTACTCAACTGCTGCTGCGCTCATTGTCAAAGAGATCAGGATCAAGAGCACTTACCTGCGAGTTACGGAAGGTCGCACAGCAGGATTTGCTCAGCGCTCAGTGAATAGCTAGCGCCTATCCTCCTTTTATCTGTAGGAGAACTCCGAGGCCATGCATACTATAGAACTGTTCGGCTAGAGGTATGTCTCCTATATGATTCGTACTTTCAAAAGAGATTCGTACCTTCTAAAGAGACCCTACTCAACTGCTGCTGCGCTCATTGTCAAAGAGATCAGGATCAAGAGCACTTACCTGCGAGTTACGGAAGGTCGCACAGCAGGATTTGCTCAGCGCTCAGTGAATAGCTAGCGCTTATCCTCCTTTTATCTGTAGGAGAACTCCGAGGCCATGCATACTATAGAACTGTTCGGCTAGAGGTATGTCTCCTATATGATTCGTACTTTCAAAAGAGATTCGTACCTTCTAAAGAGACCCTACTCAACTGCTGCTGCGCTCATTGTCAAAGAGATCAGGATCAAGAGCACTTACCTGCGAGTTACGGAAGGTCGCACAGCAGGATTTGCTCAGCGCTCAGTGAATAGCTAGCGCCTATCCTCCTTTTATCTGTAGGAGAACTCCGAGGCCATGCATACTATAGAACTGTTCGGCTAGAGGTATGTCTCCTATATGATTCGTACTTTCAAAAGAGATTCGTACCTTCTAAAGAGACCCTACTCAACTGCTGCTGCGCTCATTGTCAAAGAGATCAGGATCAAGAGCACTTACCTGCGAGTTACGGAAGGTCGCACAGCAGGATTTGCTCAGCGCTCAGTGAATAGCTAGCGCCTATCCTCCTTTTATCTGTAGGAGAACTCCGAGGCCATGCATACTATAGAACTGTTCGGCTAGAGGTATGTCTCCTATATGATTCGTACTTTCAAAAGAGATTCGTACCTTCTAAAGAGACCCTACTCAACTGCTGCTGCGCTCATTGTCAAAGAGATCAGGATCAAGAGCACTTACCTGCGAGTTACGGAAGGTCGCACAGCAGGATTTGCTCAGCGCTCAGTGAATAGCTAGCGCCTATCCTCCTTTTATCTGTAGGAGAACTCCGAGGCCATGCATACTATAGAACTGTTCGGCTAGAGGTATGTCTCCTATATGATTCGTACTTTCAAAAGAGATTCGTACCTTCTAAAGAGACCCTACTCAACTGCTGCTGCGCTCATTGTCAAAGAGATCAGGATCAAGAGCACTTACCTGCGAGTTACGGAAGGTCGCACAGCAGGATTTGCTCAGCGCTCAGTGAATAGCTAGCGCCTATCCTCCTTTTATCTGTAGGAGAACTCCGAGGCCATGCATACTATAGAACTGTTCGGCTAGAGGTATGTCTCCTATATGATTCGTACTTTCAAAAGAGATTCGTACCTTCTAAAGAGACCCTACTCAACTGCTGCTGCGCTCATTGTCAAAGAGATCAGGATCAAGAGCACTTACCTGCGAGTTACGGAAGGTCGCACAGCAGGATTTGCTCAGCGCTCAGTGAATAGCTAGCGCCTATCCTCCTTTTATCTGTAGGAGAACTCCGAGGCCATGCATACTATAGAACTGTTCGGCTAGAGGTATGTCTCCTATATGATTCGTACTTTCAAAAGAGATTCGTACCTTCTAAAGAGACCCTACTCAACTGCTGCTGCGCTCATTGTCAAAGAGATCAGGATCAAGAGCACTTACCTGCGAGTTACGGAAGGTCGCACAGCAGGATTTGCTCAGCGCTCAGTGAATAGCTAGCGCCTATCCTCCTTTTATCTGTAGGAGAACTCCGAGGCCATGCATACTATAGAACTGTTCGGCTAGAGGTATGTCTCCTATATGATTCGTACTTTCAAAAGAGATTCGTACCTTCTAAAGAGACCCTACTCAACTGCTGCTGCGCTCATTGTCAAAGAGATCAGGATCAAGAGCACTTACCTGCGAGTTACGGAAGGTCGCACAGCAGGATTTGCTCAGCGCTCAGTGAATAGCTAGCGCCTATCCTCCTTTTATCTGTAGGAGAACTCCGAGGCCATGCATACTATAGAACTGTTCGGCTAGAGGTATGTCTCCTATATGATTCGTACTTTCAAAAGAGATTCGTACCTTCTAAAGAGACCCTACTCAACTGCTGCTGCGCTCATTGTCAAAGAGATCAGGATCAAGAGCACTTACCTGCGAGTTACGGAAGGTCGCACAGCAGGATTTGCTCAGCGCTCAGTGAATAGCTAGCGCCTATCCTCCTTTTATCTGTAGGAGAACTCCGAGGCCATGCATACTATAGAACTGTTCGGCTAGAGGTATGTCTCCTATATGATTCGTACTTTCAAAAGAGATTCGTACCTTCTAAAGAGACCCTACTCAACTGCTGCTGCGCTCATTGTCAAAGAGATCAGGATCAAGAGCACTTACCCGCGAGTTACGGAAGGTCGCACAGCAGGATTTGCTCAGCGCTCAGTGAATAGCTAGCGCCTATCCTCCTTTTATCTGTAGGAGAACTCCGAGGCCATGCATACTATAGAACTGTTCGGCTAGAGGTATGTCTCCTATATGATTCGTACTTTCAAAAGAGATTCGTACCTTCTAAAGAGACCCTACTCAACTGCTGCTGCGCTCATTGTCAAAGAGATCAGGATCAAGAGCACTTACCTGCGAGTTACGGAAGGTCGCACAGCAGGATTTGCTCAGCGCTCAGTGAATAGCTAGCGCCTATCCTCCTTTTATCTGTAGGAGAACTCCGAGGCCATGCATACTATAGAACTGTTCGGCTAGAGGTATGTCTCCTATATGATTCGTACTTTCAAAAGAGATTCGTACCTTCTAAAGAGACCCTACTCAACTGCTGCTGCGCTCATTGTCAAAGAGATCAGGATCAAGAGCACTTACCTGCGAGTTACGAAAGGTCGCACAGCAGGATTTGCTCAGCGCTCAGTGAATAGCTAGCGCCTATCCTCATTTTATCTGTAGGAGAACTCCGAGGCCATGCATACTATAGAACTGTTCGGCTAGAGGTATGTCTCCTATATGATTCGTACTTTCAAAAGAGATTCGTACCTTCTAAAGAGACCCTACTCAACTGCTGCTGCGCTCATTGTCAAAGAGATCAGGATCAAGAGCACTTACCTGCGAGTTACGAAAGGTCGCACAGCAGGATTTGCTCAGCGCTCAGTGAATAGCTAGCGCCTATCCTCCTTTTATCTGTAGGAGAACTCCGAGGCCATGCATACTATAGAACTGTTCGGCTAGAGGTATGTCTCCTATATGATTCGTACTTTCAAAAGAGATTCGTACCTTCTAAAGAGACCCTACTCAACTGCTGCTGCGCTCATTGTCAAAGAGATCAGGATCAAGAGCACTTACCTGCGAGTTACGAAAGGTCGCACAGCAGGATTTGCTCAGCGCTCAGTGAATAGCTAGCGCCTATCCTCATTTTATCTGTAGGAGAACTCCGAGGCCATGCATACTATAGAACTGTTCGGCTAGAGGTATGGCTCCTATATGATTCGTATCTTCAAAGGAGACCCTAATCAACTGCTGCTTTGCTCATTGTCAAAGAGATCAGGATCAAGAGCAGTTACCTTCTCGAAGTTACGAAAAGTCGCACAGCAGGATTTGCTCAGAGCTCAAGGAATAGCTAGCGCCTATCGTTCTTTTATCTGTAGGAGAACTCCGAGGCCATGCATAGTAGAACTGTTGGGCTAGAGGTATGGCTCCTATATGATTCGTACTTTCAAAAGAGACCCTAGTCAACTGCTGCTTTGCTCATTGTCAAAGAGATCAGGATCAAGAGCAGTTACCTTCCCCAAGTTACGAAAAGTCGCACAGCAGGATTTGCTCAGAGCTCAGGAAATACCTAGCGCCTATCGTTCTTTTATCTGTAGGAGAACTCCGAGGCCATGCATAGTAGAACTGTTCGGCTAGAGGTATGGCTCCTATATGATTCGTACTTTCAAAAGAGACCCTAGTCAACTGCTGCTTTGCTCATTGTCAAAGAGATCAGGATCAAGAGCAGTTACCTTCCTCAAGTTACGAAAAGTCGCACAGCAGGATTTGCTCAGAGCTCAAGGAATAGCTAGCGCCTATCGTTCTTTTATCTGTAGGAGAACTCCGAGGCCATGCATAGTAGAACTGTTGGGCTAGAGGTATGGCTCCTATATGATTCGTACTTTCAAAAGAGACCCTAGTCAACTGCTGCTTTGCTCATTGTCAAAGATATCAGGATCAAGAGCAGTTACCTTCCCCAAGTTACGAAAAGTCGCACAGCAGGATTTGCTCAGAGCTCAGGAAATACCTAGCGCCTATCGTTCTTTTATCTGTAGGAGAACTCCGAGGCCATGCATAGTAGAACTGTTCGGCTAGAGGTATGGCTCCTATATGATTCGTACTTTCAAAAGAGACCCTAGTCAACTGCTGCTTTGCTCATTGTCAAAGAGATCAGGATCAAGAGCAGTTACCTTCCTCAAGTTACGAAAAGTCGCACAGCAGGATTTGCTCAGAGCTCAAGGAATAGCTAGCGCCTATCGTTCTTTTATCTGTAGGAGAACTCCGAGGCCATGCATAGTAGAACTGTTGGGCTAGAGGTATGGCTCCTATATGATTCGTACTTTCAAAAGAGACCCTAGTCAACTGCTGCTTTGCTCATTGTCAAAGATATCAGGATCAAGAGCAGTTACCTTCCCCAAGTTACGAAAAGTCGCACAGCAGGATTTGCTCAGAGCTCAGGGAATAGCTAGCGCCTATCGTTCTTTTATCTGTAGAACTCCGAGGCCATTCATAGTAGAACTGTTCGGCTAGAGGTATGGCTCCTATATGATTCGTACTTTCAAAAGAGACCCTAGTCAACTGCTGCTTTGCTCATTGTCAAAGATATCAGGATCAAGAGCAGTTACCTTCCCCAAGTTACGAAAAGTCGCACAGCAGGATTTGCTCAGAGCTCAGGGAATAGCTAGCGCCTATCGTTCTTTATCTGTAGAACCCCGAGGCCATTCATAGTAGAACTGTTCGGCTAGAGGTATGGCTCCTATATGATTCGTACTTTCAAAAGAGACCCTAGTCAACTGCTGCTTTGCTCATTGTCAAAGATATCAGGATCAAGAGCAGTTACCTTCCCCAAGTTACGAAAAGTCGCACAGCAGGATTTGCTCAGAGCTCAGGAAATAGCTAGCGCCTATCGTTCTTTTATCTGTAGGAGAACTCCGAGGCCATGCATAGTAGAACTGTTGGGCTAGAGGTATGGCTCCTATATGATTCGTACTTTAAAAAGAGACCCTAGTCAACTGCTGCTTTGCTCATTGTCAAAGAGATCAGGATCAAGAGCAGTTACCTTCCCCAAGTTACGAAAAGTCGCACAGCAGGATTTGCTCAGAGCTCAGGGAATAGCTAGCGCCTATCGTCCTTTATCTGTAGAACTCCGAGGCCATTCATAGTAGAACTGTTCGGCTAGAGGTATGGCTCCTATATGATTCGTACTTTCAAAAGAGACCCTAGTCAACTGCTGCTTTGCTCATTGTCAAAGAGATCAGGATCAAGAGCAGTTACCTTCCCCAAGTTACGAAAAGTCGCACAGCAGGATTTGCTCAGAGCTCAGGGAATAGCTAGCGCCTATCGTCCTTTATCTGTAGAACTCCGAGGCCATTCATAGTAGAACTGTTCGGCTAGAGGTATGGCTCCTATATGATTCGTACTTTCAAAAGAGACCCTAGTCAACTGCTGCTTTGCTCATTGTCAAAGAGATCAGGATCAAGAGCAGTTACCTTCCCCAAGTTACGAAAAGTCGCACAGCAGGATTTGCTCAGAGCTCAGGGAATAGCTAGCGCCTATCGTCCTTTATCTGTAGAACTCCGAGGCCATTCATAGTAGAACTGTTCGGCTAGAGGTATGGCTCCTATATGATTCGTACTTTAAAAAGAGACCCTAGTCAACTGCTGCTTTGCTCATTGTCAAAGAGATCAGGATCAAGAGCAGTTACCTTCCCCAAGTTACGAAAAGTCGCACAGCAGGATTTGCTCAGAGCTCAGGGAATAGCTAGCGCCTATCGTCCTTTATCTGTAGAACTCCGAGGCCATTCATAGTAGAACTGTTCGGCTAGAGGTATGGCTCCTATATGATTCGTACTTTCAAAAGAGACCCTAGTCAACTGCTGCTTTGCTCATTGTCAAAGAGATCAGGATCAAGAGCAGTTACCTTCCCCAAGTTACGAAAAGTCGCACAGCAGGATTTGCTCAGAGCTCAGGGAATAGCTAGCGCCTATCGTCCTTTATCTGTAGAACTCCGAGGCCATTCATAGTAGAACTGTTCGGCTAGAGGTATGGCTCCTATATGATTCGTACTTTCAAAAGAGACCCTAGTCAACTGCTGCTTTGCTCATTGTCAAAGAGATCAGGATCAAGAGCAGTTACCTTCCCCAAGTTACGAAAAGTCGCACAGCAGGATTTGCTCAGAGCTCAGGGAATAGCTAGCGCCTATCGTCCTTTATCTGTAGAACTCCGAGGCCATTCATAGTAGAACTGTTCGGCTAGAGGTATGGCTCCTATATGATTCGTACTTTCAAAAGAGACCCTAGTCAACTGCTGCTTTGCTCATTGTCAAAGAGATCAGGATCAAGAGCAGTTACCTTCCCCAAGTTACGAAAAGTCGCACAGCAGGATTTGCTCAGAGCTCAGGGAATAGCTAGCGCCTATCGTCCTTTATCTGTAGAACTCCGAGGCCATTCATAGTAGAACTGTTCGGCTAGAGGTATGGCTCCTATATGATTCGTACTTTCAAAAGAGACCCTAGTCAACTGCTGCTTTGCTCATTGTCAAAGAGATCAGGATCAAGAGCAGTTACCTTCCCCAAGTTACAAAAAGTCGCACAGCAGGATTTGCTCAGAGCTCAGGAATAGCTAGCGCCTATCGTCCTTTTATCTGTAGAGAACTCCGAGGCCATGCATAGTAGAACTGTTGGGCTAGAGGTATGGCTCCTATATGATTCGTACTTTCAAACGAGACCCTAGTCAACTGCTGCTTTGCTCATTGTCAGAGAGATCAGGATCAAGAGCAGTTACCTTCCCCAAGTTACAAAAGTCGCACAGCAGGATTTGCTCAGAGCTCAGGAATAGCTAGCGCCTATCGTCCTTTATCTGTAGAACTCCGAGGCCATTCATAGTAGAACTGTTCGGCTAGAGGTATGGCTCCTATATGATTCGTACTTTCAAAAGAGACCCTAGTCAACTGCTGCTTTGCTCATTGTCAGAGAGATCAGGATCAAGAGCAGTTACCTTCCCCAAGTTACGAAAAGTCGCACAGCAGGATTTGCTCAGAGCTCAGGGAATAGCTAGCGCCTATCGTCCTTTATCTGTAGAACTCCGAGGCCATTCATAGTAGAACTGTTCGGCTAGAGGTATGGCTCCTATATGATTCGTGTCTTCAAAGAGACCCTAGTCAACTGCTGCTTTGCTCATTGTCAAAGAGATCAGGATCAAGAGCAGTTACCTTCCCCAAGTTACAAAAAGTCGCACAGCAGGATTTGCTCAGAGCTCAAGGAATAGCTAGCGCCTATCGTTCTTTTATCTGTAGGAGAACTCCGAGGCCATGCATAGTAGAACTGTTGGGCTAGAGGTATGGCTCCTATATGATTCGTACTTTCAAACGAGACCCTAGTCAACTGCTGCTTTGCTCATTGTCAGAGAGATCAGGATCAAGAGCAGTTACCTTCCCCAAGTTACAAAAAGTCGCACAGCAGGATTTGCTCAGAGCTCAGGAATAGCTAGCGCCTATCGTCTTTATCTGTAGAACTCCGAGGCCATTCATAGTAGAACTGTTCGGCTAGAGGTATGGCTCCTATATGATTCGTACTTTCAAAAGAGACCCTAGTCAACTGCTGCTTTGCTCATTGTCAAAGAGATCAGGATCAAGAGCAGTTACCTTCCCCAAGTTACAAAAAGTCGCACAGCAGGATTTGCTCAGAGCTCAGGGAATAGCTAGCGCCTATCGTCCTTTATCTGTAGAACTCCGAGGCCATTCATAGTAGAACTGTTCGGCTAGAGGTATGGCTCCTATATGATTCGTACTTTCAAAAGAGACCCTAGTCAACTGCTGCTTTGCTCATTGTCAAAGAGATCAGGATCAAGAGCAGTTACCTTCCCCAAGTTACAAAAAGTCGCACAGCAGGATTTGCTCAGAGCTCAAGGAATAGCTAGCGCCTATCGTTCTTTTATCTGTAGGAGAACTCCGAGGCCATGCATAGTAGAACTGTTGGGCTAGAGGTATGGCTCCTATATGATTCGTACTTTCAAACGAGACCCTAGTCAACTGCTGGTTTGCTCATTGTCAGAGAGATCAGGATCAAGAGCAGTTACCTTCCCCAAGTTACAAAAAGTCGCACAGCAGGATTTGCTCAGAGCTCAGGGAATAGCTAGCGCCTATCGTCCTTTATCTGTAGAACTCCGAGGCCATTCATAGTAGTACTGTTCGGCTAGAGGTATGGCTCCTATATGATTCGTGTCTTCAAAAGAGACCCTAGTCAACTGCTGCTTTGCTCATTGTCAAAGAGATCAGGATCAAGAGCAGTTACCTTCCCCAAGTTACAAAAAGTCGCACAGCAGGATTTGCTCAGAGCTCAAGGAATAGCTAGCGCCTATCGTTCTTTTATCTGTAGGAGAACTCCGAGGCCATGCATAGTAGAACTGTTGGGCTAGAGGTATGGCTCCTATATGATTCGTACTTTCAAACGAGACCCTAGTCAACTGCTGGTTTGCTCATTGTCAGAGAGATCAGGATCAAGAGCAGTTACCTTCCCCAAGTTACAAAAAGTCGCACAGCAGGATTTGCTCAGAGCTCAGGGAATAGCTAGCGCCTATCGTCCTTTATCTGTAGAACTCCGAGGCCATTCATAGTAGAACTGTTCGGCTAGAGGTATGGCTCCTATATGATTCGTGTCTTCAAAAGAGACCCTAGTCAACTGCTGCTTTGCTCATTGTCAGAGAGATCAGGATCAAGAGCAGTTACCTTCCCCAAGTTACAAAAGTCGCACAGCAGGATTTGCTCAGAGCTCAGGGAATAGCTAGCGCCTATCGTCCTTTATCTGTAGAACTCCGAGGCCATGCATAGTAGAACTGTTGGGCTAGAGGTATGGCTCCTATATGATTCGTGTCTTCAAAAGAGACCCTAGTCAACTGCTGCTTTTGCTCAATTGTCAAAGAGATCAGGATCAAGAGCAGTTACCTTCCCCAAGTTACGAAAAGTCGCACAGCAGGATATGCTCAGAGCTCAGGAAATAGCTAGCGCCTATCGTTCTTTTATCTGTAGGAGAACTCCGAGGCCATGCATAGTAGAACTGTTGGGCTAGAGGTATGGCTCCTATATGATTCGTACTTTCAAACGAGACCCTAGTCAACTGCTGCTTTGCTCATTGTCAGAGAGATCAGGATCAAGAGCAGTTACCTTCCCCAAGTTACAAAAAGTCGCACAGCAGGATTTGCTCAGAGCTCAGGGAATAGCTAGCGCCTATCGTCCTTTATCTGTAGAACTCCGAGGCCATTCATAGTAGAACTGTTCGGCTAGAGGTATGGCTCCTATATGATTCGTGTCTTCAAAAGAGACCCTAGTCAACTGCTGCTTTGCTCATTGTCAGAGAGATCAGGATCAAGAGCAGTTACCTTCCCCAAGTTACGAAAAGTCGCACAGCAGGATTTGCTCAGAGCTCAGGGAATAGCTAGCGCCTATCGTCCTTTATCTGTAGAACTCCGAGGCCATGCATAGTAGAACTGTTGGGCTAGAGGTATGGCTCCTATATGATTCGTGTCTTCAAAAGAGACCCTAGTCAACTGCTGCTTTGCTCAAATTGTCAAAGAGATCAGGATCAAGAGCAGTTACCTTCCCCAAGTTACGAAAAGTCGCACAGCAGGATATGCTCAGAGCTCAAGGAATAGCTAGCGCCTATCGTTCTTTTATCTGTAGGAGAACTCCGAGGCCATGCATAGTAGAACTGTTGGGCTAGAGGTATGGCTCCTATATGATTCGTGTCTTCAAAGGAGACCCTAGTCAACTGCTGCTTTGCTCATTGTCAAAGAGATCAGGATCAAGAGCAGTTACCTTCCCCAAGTTACGAAAAGTCGCACAGCAGGATATGCTCAGAGCTCAGGAAATAGCTAACGCCTATCGTTCTTTTATCTGTAGGAGAACTCCGAGGCCATGCATAGTAGAACTGTTGGGCTAGAGGTATGGCTCCTATATGATTCGTACTTTCAAACGAGACCCTAGTCAACTGCTGCTTTGCTCATTGTCAGAGAGATCAGGATCAAGAGCAGTTACCTTCCCCAAGTTACAAAAAGTCGCACAGCAGGATTTGCTCAGAGCTCAGGGAATAGCTAGCGCCTATCGTCCTTTATCTGTAGAACTCCGAGGCCATTCATAGTAGAACTGTTCGGCTAGAGGTATGGCTCCTATATGATTCGTGTCTTCAAAGAGACCCTAGTCAACTGCTGCTTTGCTCATTGTCAGAGAGATCAGGATCAAGAGCAGTTACCTTCCCCAAGTTACGAAAAGTCGCACAGCAGGATTTGCTCAGAGCTCAGGGAATAGCTAGCGCCTATCGTCCTTTATCTGTAGAACTCCGAGGCCATGCATAGTAGAACTGTTGGGCTAGAGGTATGGCTCCTATATGATTCGTGTCTTCAAAAGAGACCCTAGTCAACTGCTGCTTTGCTCATTGTCAAAGAGATCAGGATCAAGAGCAGTTACCTTCCCCAAGTTACGAAAAGTCGCACAGCAGGATATGCTCAGAGCTCAAGGAATAGCTAGCGCCTATCGTTCTTTTATCTGTAGGAGAACTCCGAGGCCATGCATAGTAGAACTGTTGGGCTAGAGGTATGGCTCCTATATGATTCGTGTCTTCAAAGGAGACCCTAGTCAACTGCTGCTTTGCTCATTGTCAAAGAGATCAGGATCAAGAGCAGTTACCTTCCCCAAGTTACGAAAAGTCGCACAGCAGGATATGCTCAGAGCTCAGGAAATAGCTAACGCCTATCGTTCTTTTATCTGTAGGAGAACTCCGAGGCCATGCATAGTAGAACTGTTGGGCTAGAGGTATGGCTCCTATATGATTCGTGTCTTCAAAGGAGACCCTAGTCAACTGCTGCTTTGCTCATTGTCAAAGAGATCAGGATCAAGAGCAGTTACCTTCCCCAAGTTACGAAAAGTCGCACAGCAGGATATGCTCAGAGCTCAGGAAATAGCTAACGCCTATCGTTCTTTTATCTGTAGGAGAACTCCGAGGCCATGCATAGTAGAACTGTTGGGCTAGAGGTATGGCTCCTATATGATTCGTGTCTTCAAAGGAGACCCTAGTCAACTGCTGCTTTGCTCATTGTCAAAGAGATCAGGATCAAGAGCAGTTACCTTCCCCAAGTTACGAAAAGTCGCACAGCAGGATATGCTCAGAGCTCAAGGAATAGCTAGCGCCTATCGTTCTTTTATCTGTAGGAGAACTCCGAGGCCATGCATAGTAGAACTGTTGGGCTAGAGGTATGGCTCCTATATGATTCGTACTTTCAAAAGAGACCCTAGTCAACTGCTGCTTTGCTCATTGTCAAAGAGATCAGGATCAAGAGCAGTTACCTTCCCCAAGTTACGAAAAGTCGCACAGCAGGATATGCTCAGAGCTCAGGAAATAGCTAACGCCTATCGTTCTTTTATCTGTAGGAGAACTCCGAGGCCATGCATAGTAGAACTGTTGGGCTAGAGGTATGGCTCCTATATGATTCGTGTCTTCAAAGGAGACCCTAGTCAACTGCTGCTTTGCTCATTGTCAAAGAGATCAGGATCAAGAGCAGTTACCTTCCCCAAGTTACGAAAAGTCGCACAGCAGGATATGCTCAGAGCTCAGGAAATAGCTAACGCCTATCGTTCTTTTATCTGTAGGAGAACTCCGAGGCCATGCATAGTAGAACTGTTGGGCTAGAGGTATGGCTCCTATATGATTCGTGTCTTCAAAGGAGACCCTAGTCAACTGCTGCTTTGCTCATTGTCAAAGAGATCAGGATCAAGAGCAGTTACCTTCCCCAAGTTACGAAAAGTCGCACAGCAGGATATGCTCAGAGCTCAGGAAATAGCTAACGCCTATCGTTCTTTTATCTGTAGGAGAACTCCGAGGCCATGCATAGTAGAACTGTTGGGCTAGAGGTATGGCTCCTATATGATTCGTGTCTTCAAAGGAGACCCTAGTCAACTGCTGCTTTGCTCATTGTCAAAGAGATCAGGATCAAGAGCAGTTACCTTCCCCAAGTTACGAAAAGTCGCACAGCAGGATATGCTCAGAGCTCAGGAAATAGCTAACGCCTATCGTTCTTTTATCTGTAGGAGAACTCCGAGGCCATGCATAGTAGAACTGTTGGGCTAGAGGTATGGCTCCTATATGATTCGTGTCTTCAAAGGAGACCCTAGTCAACTGCTGCTTTGCTCATTGTCAAAGAGATCAGGATCAAGAGCAGTTACCTTCCCCAAGTTACGAAAAGTCGCACAGCAGGATATGCTCAGAGCTCAGGAAATAGCTAACGCCTATCGTTCTTTTATCTGTAGGAGAACTCCGAGGCCATGCATAGTAGAACTGTTGGGCTAGAGGTATGGCTCCTATATGATTCGTGTCTTCAAAGGAGACCCTAGTCAACTGCTGCTTTGCTCATTGTCAAAGAGATCAGGATCAAGAGCAGTTACCTTCCCCAAGTTACGAAAAGTCGCACAGCAGGATATGCTCAGAGCTCAGGAAATAGCTAACGCCTATCGTTCTTTTATCTGTAGGAGAACTCCGAGGCCATGCATAGTAGAACTGTTGGGCTAGAGGTATGGCTCCTATATGATTCGTGTCTTCAAAGGAGACCCTAGTCAACTGCTGCTTTGCTCATTGTCAAAGAGATCAGGATCAAGAGCAGTTACCTTCCCCAAGTTACGAAAAGTCGCACAGCAGGATATGCTCAGAGCTCAGGAAATAGCTAACGCCTATCGTTCTTTTATCTGTAGGAGAACTCCGAGGCCATGCATAGTAGAACTGTTGGGCTAGAGGTATGGCTCCTATATGATTCGTGTCTTCAAAGGAGACCCTAGTCAACTGCTGCTTTGCTCATTGTCAAAGAGATCAGGATCAAGAGCAGTTACCTTCCCCAAGTTACGAAAAGTCGCACAGCAGGATATGCTCAGAGCTCAGGAAATAGCTAACGCCTATCGTTCTTTTATCTGTAGGAGAACTCCGAGGCCATGCATAGTAGAACTGTTGGGCTAGAGGTATGGCTCCTATATGATTCGTGTCTTCAAAGGAGACCCTAGTCAACTGCTGCTTTGCTCATTGTCAAAGAGATCAGGATCAAGAGCAGTTACCTTCCCCAAGTTACGAAAAGTCGCACAGCAGGATATGCTCAGAGCTCAGGAAATAGCTAACGCCTATCGTTCTTTTATCTGTAGGAGAACTCCGAGGCCATGATTAGTAGAACTGTTGGGCTAGAGGTATGGCTCCTATATGATTCGTGTCTTCAAAGGAGACCCTAGTCAACTGCTGCTTTGCTCATTGTCAAAGAGATCAGGATCAAGAGCAGTTACCTTCCCCAAGTTACGAAAAGTCGCACAGCAGGATATGCTCAGAGCTCAGGAAATAGCTAACGCCTATCGTTCTTTTATCTGTAGGAGAACTCCGAGGCCATGCATAGTAGAACTGTTGGGCTAGAGGTATGGCTCCTATATGATTCGTGTCTTCAAAGGAGACCCTAGTCAACTGCTGCTTTGCTCATTGTCAAAGAGATCAGGATCAAGAGCAGTTACCTTCCCCAAGTTACGAAAAGTCGCACAGCAGGATATGCTCAGAGCTCAGGAAATAGCTAACGCCTATCGTTCTTTTATCTGTAGGAGAACTCCGAGGCCATGCATAGTAGAACTGTTGGGCTAGAGGTATGGCTCCTATATGATTCGTGTCTTCAAAGGAGACCCTAGTCAACTGCTGCTTTGCTCATTGTCAAAGAGATCAGGATCAAGAGCAGTTACCTTCCCCAAGTTACGAAAAGTCGCACAGCAGGATATGCTCAGAGCTCAGGAAATAGCTAACGCCTATCGTTCTTTTATCTGTAGGAGAACTCCGAGGCCATGCATAGTAGAACTGTTGGGCTAGAGGTATGGCTCCTATATGATTCGTGTCTTCAAAGGAGACCCTAGTCAACTGCTGCTTTGCTCATTGTCAAAGAGATCAGGATCAAGAGCAGTTACCTTCCCCAAGTTACGAAAAGTCGCACAGCAGGATATGCTCAGAGCTCAGGAAATAGCTAACGCCTATCGTTCTTTTATCTGTAGGAGAACTCCGAGGCCATGCATAGTAGAACTGTTGGGCTAGAGGTATGGCTCCTATATGATTCGTGTCTTCAAAGGAGACCCTAGTCAACTGCTGCTTTGCTCATTGTCAAAGAGATCAGGATCAAGAGCAGTTACCTTCCCCAAGTTACGAAAAGTCGCACAGCAGGATATGCTCAGAGCTCAGGAAATAGCTAACGCCTATCGTTCTTTTATCTGTAGGAGAACTCCGAGGCCATGCATAGTAGAACTGTTGGGCTAGAGGTATGGCTCCTATATGATTCGTGTCTTCAAAGGAGACCCTAGTCAACTGCTGCTTTGCTCATTGTCAAAGAGATCAGGATCAAGAGCAGTTACCTTCCCCAAGTTACGAAAAGTCGCACAGCAGGATATGCTCAGAGCTCAGGAAATAGCTAACGCCTATCGTTCTTTTATCTGTAGGAGAACTCCGAGGCCATGCATAGTAGAACTGTTGGGCTAGAGGTATGGCTCCTATATGATTCGTGTCTTCAAAGGAGACCCTAGTCAACTGCTGCTTTGCTCATTGTCAAAGAGATCAGGATCAAGAGCAGTTACCTTCCCCAAGTTACGAAAAGTCGCACAGCAGGATATGCTCAGAGCTCAGGAAATAGCTAACGCCTATCGTTCTTTTATCTGTAGGAGAACTCCGAGGCCATGCATAGTAGAACTGTTGGGCTAGAGGTATGGCTCCTATATGATTCGTGTCTTCAAAGGAGACCCTAGTCAACTGCTGCTTTGCTCATTGTCAAAGAGATCAGGATCAAGAGCAGTTACCTTCCCCAAGTTACGAAAAGTCGCACAGCAGGATATGCTCAGAGCTCAGGAAATAGCTAACGCCTATCGTTCTTTTATCTGTAGGAGAACTCCGAGGCCATGCATAGTAGAACTGTTGGGCTAGAGGTATGGCTCCTATATGATTCGTGTCTTCAAAGGAGACCCTAGTCAACTGCTGCTTTGCTCATTGTCAAAGAGATCAGGATCAAGAGCAGTTACCTTCCCCAAGTTACGAAAAGTCGCACAGCAGGATATGCTCAGAGCTCAGGAAATAGCTAACGCCTATCGTTCTTTTATCTGTAGGAGAACTCCGAGGCCATGCATAGTAGAACTGTTGGGCTAGAGGTATGGCTCCTATATGATTCGTGTCTTCAAAGGAGACCCTAGTCAACTGCTGCTTTGCTCATTGTCAAAGAGATCAGGATCAAGAGCAGTTACCTTCCCCAAGTTACGAAAAGTCGCACAGCAGGATATGCTCAGAGCTCAGGAAATAGCTAACGCCTATCGTTCTTTTATCTGTAGGAGAACTCCGAGGCCATGCATAGTAGAACTGTTGGGCTAGAGGTATGGCTCCTATATGATTCGTGTCTTCAAAGGAGACCCTAGTCAACTGCTGCTTTGCTCATTGTCAAAGAGATCAGGATCAAGAGCAGTTACCTTCCCCAAGTTACGAAAAGTCGCACAGCAGGATATGCTCAGAGCTCAGGAAATAGCTAACGCCTATCGTTCTTTTATCTGTAGGAGAACTCCGAGGCCATGCATAGTAGAACTGTTGGGCTAGAGGTATGGCTCCTATATGATTCGTGTCTTCAAAGGAGACCCTAGTCAACTGCTGCTTTGCTCATTGTCAAAGAGATCAGGATCAAGAGCAGTTACCTTCCCCAAGTTACGAAAAGTCGCACAGCAGGATATGCTCAGAGCTCAGGAAATAGCTAACGCCTATCGTTCTTTTATCTGTAGGAGAACTCCGAGGCCATGCATAGTAGAACTGTTGGGCTAGAGGTATGGCTCCTATATGATTCGTGTCTTCAAAGGAGACCCTAGTCAACTGCTGCTTTGCTCATTGTCAAAGAGATCAGGATCAAGAGCAGTTACCTTCCCCAAGTTACGAAAAGTCGCACAGCAGGATATGCTCAGAGCTCAGGAAATAGCTAACGCCTATCGTTCTTTTATCTGTAGGAGAACTCCGAGGCCATGCATAGTAGAACTGTTGGGCTAGAGGTATGGCTCCTATATGATTCGTGTCTTCAAAGGAGACCCTAGTCAACTGCTGCTTTGCTCATTGTCAAAGAGATCAGGATCAAGAGCAGTTACCTTCCCCAAGTTACGAAAAGTCGCACAGCAGGATATGCTCAGAGCTCAGGAAATAGCTAACGCCTATCGTTCTTTTATCTGTAGGAGAACTCCGAGGCCATGCATAGTAGAACTGTTGGGCTAGAGGTATGGCTCCTATATGATTCGTGTCTTCAAAGGAGACCCTAGTCAACTGCTGCTTTGCTCATTGTCAAAGAGATCAGGATCAAGAGCAGTTACCTTCCCCAAGTTACGAAAAGTCGCACAGCAGGATATGCTCAGAGCTCAGGAAATAGCTAACGCCTATCGTTCTTTTATCTGTAGGAGAACTCCGAGGCCATGCATAGTAGAACTGTTGGGCTAGAGGTATGGCTCCTATATGATTCGTGTCTTCAAAGGAGACCCTAGTCAACTGCTGCTTTGCTCATTGTCAAAGAGATCAGGATCAAGAGCAGTTACCTTCCCCAAGTTACGAAAAGTCGCACAGCAGGATATGCTCAGAGCTCAGGAAATAGCTAACGCCTATCGTTCTTTTATCTGTAGGAGAACTCCGAGGCCATGCATAGTAGAACTGTTGGGCTAGAGGTATGGCTCCTATATGATTCGTGTCTTCAAAAGAGACCCTAGTCAACTGCTGCTTTGCTCATTGTCAAAGAGATCAGGATCAAGAGCAGTTACCTTCCCCAAGTTACGAAAAGTCGCACAGCAGGATATGCTCAGAGCTCAAGGAATAGCTAGCGCCTATCGTTCTTTTATCTGTAGGAGAACTCCGAGGCCATGCATAGTAGAACTGTTGGGCTAGAGGTATGGCTCCTATATGATTCGTGTCTTCAAAGGAGACCCTAGTCAACTGCTGCTTTGCTCATTGTCAAAGAGATCAGGATCAAGAGCAGTTACCTTCCCCAAGTTACGAAAAGTCGCACAGCAGGATATGCTCAGAGCTCAGGAAATAGCTAACGCCTATCGTTCTTTTATCTGTAGGAGAACTCCGAGGCCATGCATAGTAGAACTGTTGGGCTAGAGGTATGGCTCCTATATGATTCGTGTCTTCAAAGGAGACCCTAGTCAACTGCTGCTTTGCTCATTGTCAAAGAGATCAGGATCAAGAGCAGTTACCTTCCCCAAGTTACGAAAAGTCGCACAGCAGGATATGCTCAGAGCTCAGGAAATAGCTAACGCCTATCGTTCTTTTATCTGTAGGAGAACTCCGAGGCCATGCATAGTAGAACTGTTGGGCTAGAGGTATGGCTCCTATATGATTCGTGTCTTCAAAGGAGACCCTAGTCAACTGCTGCTTTGCTCATTGTCAAAGAGATCAGGATCAAGAGCAGTTACCTTCCCCAAGTTACGAAAAGTCGCACAGCAGGATATGCTCAGAGCTCAAGGAATAGCTAGCGCCTATCGTTCTTTTATCTGTAGGAGAACTCCGAGGCCATGCATAGTAGAACTGTTGGGCTAGAGGTATGGCTCCTATATGATTCGTGTCTTCAAAGGAGACCCTAGTCAACTGCTGCTTTGCTCATTGTCAAAGAGATCAGGATCAAGAGCAGTTACCTTCCCCAAGTTACGAAAAGTCGCACAGCAGGATATGCTCAGAGCTCAGGAAATAGCTAACGCCTATCGTTCTTTTATCTGTAGGAGAACTCCGAGGCCATGCATAGTAGAACTGTTGGGCTAGAGGTATGGCTCCTATATGATTCGTGTCTTCAAAGGAGACCCTAGTCAACTGCTGCTTTGCTCATTGTCAAAGAGATCAGGATCAAGAGCAGTTACCTTCCCCAAGTTACGAAAAGTCGCACAGCAGGATATGCTCAGAGCTCAGGAAATAGCTAACGCCTATCGTTCTTTTATCTGTAGGAGAACTCCGAGGCCATGCATAGTAGAACTGTTGGGCTAGAGGTATGGCTCCTATATGATTCGTGTCTTCAAAGGAGACCCTAGTCAACTGCTGCTTTGCTCATTGTCAAAGAGATCAGGATCAAGAGCAGTTACCTTCCCCAAGTTACGAAAAGTCGCACAGCAGGATATGCTCAGAGCTCAGGAAATAGCTAACGCCTATCGTTCTTTTATCTGTAGGAGAACTCCGAGGCCATGCATAGTAGAACTGTTGGGCTAGAGGTATGGCTCCTATATGATTCGTGTCTTCAAAGGAGACCCTAGTCAACTGCTGCTTTGCTCATTGTCAAAGAGATCAGGATCAAGAGCAGTTACCTTCCCCAAGTTACGAAAAGTCGCACAGCAGGATATGCTCAGAGCTCAGGAAATAGCTAACGCCTATCGTTCTTTTATCTGTAGGAGAACTCCGAGGCCATGCATAGTAGAACTGTTGGGCTAGAGGTATGGCTCCTATATGATTCGTGTCTTCAAAGGAGACCCTAGTCAACTGCTGCTTTGCTCATTGTCAAAGAGATCAGGATCAAGAGCAGTTACCTTCCCCAAGTTACGAAAAGTCGCACAGCAGGATATGCTCAGAGCTCAGGAAATAGCTAACGCCTATCGTTCTTTTATCTGTAGGAGAACTCCGAGGCCATGATTAGTAGAACTGTTGGGCTAGAGGTATGGCTCCTATATGATTCGTGTCTTCAAAGGAGACCCTAGTCAACTGCTGCTTTGCTCATTGTCAAAGAGATCAGGATCAAGAGCAGTTACCTTCCCCAAGTTACGAAAAGTCGCACAGCAGGATATGCTCAGAGCTCAGGAAATAGCTAACGCCTATCGTTCTTTTATCTGTAGGAGAACTCCGAGGCCATGCATAGTAGAACTGTTGGGCTAGAGGTATGGCTCCTATATGATTCGTGTCTTCAAAGGAGACCCTAGTCAACTGCTGCTTTGCTCATTGTCAAAGAGATCAGGATCAAGAGCAGTTACCTTCCCCAAGTTACGAAAAGTCGCACAGCAGGATATGCTCAGAGCTCAGGAAATAGCTAACGCCTATCGTTCTTTTATCTGTAGGAGAACTCCGAGGCCATGCATAGTAGAACTGTTGGGCTAGAGGTATGGCTCCTATATGATTCGTGTCTTCAAAGGAGACCCTAGTCAACTGCTGCTTTGCTCATTGTCAAAGAGATCAGGATCAAGAGCAGTTACCTTCCCCAAGTTACGAAAAGTCGCACAGCAGGATATGCTCAGAGCTCAGGAAATAGCTAACGCCTATCGTTCTTTTATCTGTAGGAGAACTCCGAGGCCATGCATAGTAGAACTGTTGGGCTAGAGGTATGGCTCCTATATGATTCGTGTCTTCAAAGGAGACCCTAGTCAACTGCTGCTTTGCTCATTGTCAAAGAGATCAGGATCAAGAGCAGTTACCTTCCCCAAGTTACGAAAAGTCGCACAGCAGGATATGCTCAGAGCTCAGGAAATAGCTAACGCCTATCGTTCTTTTATCTGTAGGAGAACTCCGAGGCCATGCATAGTAGAACTGTTGGGCTAGAGGTATGGCTCCTATATGATTCGTGTCTTCAAAGGAGACCCTAGTCAACTGCTGCTTTGCTCATTGTCAAAGAGATCAGGATCAAGAGCAGTTACCTTCCCCAAGTTACGAAAAGTCGCACAGCAGGATATGCTCAGAGCTCAGGAAATAGCTAACGCCTATCGTTCTTTTATCTGTAGGAGAACTCCGAGGCCATGCATAGTAGAACTGTTGGGCTAGAGGTATGGCTCCTATATGATTCGTGTCTTCAAAGGAGACCCTAGTCAACTGCTGCTTTGCTCATTGTCAAAGAGATCAGGATCAAGAGCAGTTACCTTCCCCAAGTTACGAAAAGTCGCACAGCAGGATATGCTCAGAGCTCAGGAAATAGCTAACGCCTATCGTTCTTTTATCTGTAGGAGAACTCCGAGGCCATGCATAGTAGAACTGTTGGGCTAGAGGTATGGCTCCTATATGATTCGTGTCTTCAAAGGAGACCCTAGTCAACTGCTGCTTTGCTCATTGTCAGAGAGATCAGGATCAAGAGCAGTTACCTTCCCCAAGTTACGAAAAGTCGCACAGCAGGATATGCTCAGAGCTCAGGAAATAGCTAACGCCTATCGTTCTTTTATCTGTAGGAGAACTCCGAGGCCATGCATAGTAGAACTGTTGGGCTAGAGGTATGGCTCCTATATGATTCGTGTCTTCAAAGGAGACCCTAGTCAACTGCTGCTTTGCTCATTGTCAAAGAGATCAGGATCAAGAGCAGTTACCTTCCCCAAGTTACGAAAAGTCGCACAGCAGGATATGCTCAGAGCTCAGGAAATAGCTAACGCCTATCGTTCTTTTATCTGTAGGAGAACTCCGAGGCCATGCATAGTAGAACTGTTGGGCTAGAGGTATGGCTCCTATATGATTCGTACTTTAAAAAGAGACCCTAGTCAACTGCTGCTTTGCTCATTGTCTAAGAGATCAGGATCAAGAGCAGTTACCTTCCCCAAGTTACGAAAAGTCGCACAGCAGGATTTGCTCAGAGCTCAAGGAATAGCTAGAGCCTATAGTTCTTTTATCTGTTGGAGAACTCCGAGGCCATACTCCACAACTCGGGACGCCAACAGGAACAAATTCGTCCCCTGTTCAATTCAAACGTCGTCTGTCAGATCCCCCTAGCTTGTGGTTTCTGTTATATTGTACAGACAAGGCGTTGCTTAAATGATTGTGTCAGAGAGCATAAAAAATAAAGCTTCAAACTCCGAAATTGCTAAGGATTTGGAGGAATGTTGAGCGCTCTATGGGATGAAACAATTGTAAAGGCTTCTCAAGTGAACCCTCACATAAGGCTCTTGAAAGAGACCCTTTGTATAACCCCTTATATGAACTGTGTCAGGAACCAATCCGTAATCTTCGGTCCGGCTTTGAGCAGGCTGCTCGTTTTCCCACACCTTATTTTGTCCTCACCTGTGTCTTTTCCCTTCCCTTTGTGTGTGTATATTTGTGGTCTGTGAAGTAAAATTTTCAGCTTTGTCTGTCCCTTCATGTTCCCTAGTCTCGGGGGTTTACATTATGCATCACTAATATAGTACGCGAAGCACCTGATTCCTTTCAATTGGCACGTTGCTGATCTTGAATTTAAAAGCTTCCTTTGTTTGTTTACATGAAACGCTTCCGATGTGCTAAAACGCCCAATGAACCTTTTTCACAAATGTGTCGTATCCTAGCGGATCTACAGCGAACCACGCCGCTGCTCGCCATATGAAAACCACGTGACCCAAACCGGCCTGGAGTGGGACCGACGAGCTCGCGCCTTTCGTGCTGTCTCCCCACTGGTCCCCACTTCTGTCGTCCCCATGCTGCGCCATCTAGTGAAGACGGAGATGACCCTCTCCAGCACCTCAAGGTCAAGCGCATGCGCATAGGCCGTGTTGAAAAAGGTCCATTGTGTGCTTCCTTTTGATTGCACGCAGCTGCCGCTCTGTCGCACCGCTTGCCCTTTCCACACCTGCGCACGAGCATGTCACTCTGTTTTCCTCCTCTCTGGTGCGGAGAGGCGAGGAGGTTTTTCTTTCACAGACACGCCAATCTCCTGAAACCTTCCCGCTAACAGAAAAAATCCCAGCCACGCGTACACCGGACAAAGCCACAGACAGAATCCATATTGAAAAAAAAAAAACAGACACGGAAAACACGAGATAAAACCACATACGGACAGACAGGATCTATAGTTAAAAATCCCGGCCTTTTTTTTCGGAATAGCAAGCCGGCTCTTTGCCTGGCTAACCTTGCCTTTCCTTTTCTTTTTTTCTTAATAAACATATCCCCCTCCCCCGGCCACGAGGACTCTAGACAAAGGCATGCACAGCACAGGCAGGATCCATATTGAAAAGATCGGAGCCACGGGAAACATGAGATAGAGCCACATACAAGACAGACAGGATCCATATTGAAATATCGAGTATCTTTCGTGACTGTACTGCACTGCACTGCGTGCCTCTTCTTCTTTCATTTGTTCCTTTCCTTTATTTATTTTGTTTGTTCTCAGTTCCTTTCTTTTTCTTTCTTTTTGTTTATTTTCCAGTTTCTTTTTCGGAATAGCAAGCTGGCAATAGCCTGGCTGACATTTCCGTTTTTTTTTTTTTTTCACTCTATTAAACATAACCCCCCTTGTGTCTCGAGCGCCGATCAAAATCCCATTTTTGGTCTCATTATCGCAGAGATTACATCGCTCACAGAAGCGCAATTCGCCAACTGAAATACTGAGCCGTTATTTCGTCGCCCTTATCAGTTTCCGGAAACTTGGTAGTAGCCCTTCGTCAATCGCTCGTGTAGCGACGGATCCCACTTGTGAAAAACTGTAGAGAACTTAACCCTATTGGTCAGACTGGGCACGTTTGTCGACTTCGTTTCCCTTCCTTACAAGTGGGGGAAAGCCTTTCGACAAAGGGTGTCCTCGGTCGCTCAGTCGGTAACGGAGTGGCTTGCTGAGCTCAAGATGGCGTGTTCGATCCCTGCCGAGGGCGGTAGCAATGTGGGGGAGGTACACATTGCATGAAAAGAATCCCAGGTGGTCCACAGTCCTACCCACGTTCAACATGTCGCCATACTATAGGCCTTATGTGTAACATCACAGTGTCATTACAAATGTTGCAATGAGCGGCGTTACGATGCTCCGGAAGATGACAGCAACTAGCGCACCATGGTGTACGTGTCACGCTACTGTCATAGCTGATGAGAAGAAACTTTTCCTCTCGCAGAGTGTTGGGAGATGACGAAAAGCGCCCTTTCATGGAAGAAGCGGAGCGTCTCCGTTGTAAACACAAGAAAGACTTCCCCGACTACAAGTACCAACCCAGAAGGCGGAAATCAGCCAAAGGACATGTAAGCGAAGAGTCAAGCTCTGCAGGACCCAGAGTAAAGAACCATTCTCCGAGAAACGCCGAGGCTACCACTTCAACAGCCACGAGGTACTGCACAGTTTTTCTTTTCTCGCTGCGCAAAGCGCTCGTTTTATGAATATGCTCATTTTGCGTGACGAGGCCGTAAAATACATTCACAACATATAAATAGTTCTGAAACGAAACCTCATAATACAAAGAGCGCGGCGCCACCATCAACTACAGATCCTTGCGCTGCATGAAAAGAGAGCATCATCTGTGTATGATATGTCCTCACTAGGGCGGTCCTAATCACCTACGTTGAATTTGTTACAGAAACATAGAACAAAGCAGCGACTCAGCTCCGAATCATCCTTGCCAAGTCCACACACAACCATCGCTGTACCCACCCTCTACCAGCCCACCAACTCCGCCTGCAACTCCTCAGCACCACCGATTTGGCCCGGCGTCAATCAACGCAGTACACGACGTCCCGGTGCACACTGTTGATGCTGTTGGCAGAGGTACACCCATGAGGATGGATCACTTTTATGGGATTCAATATCAAGTAAAAGTGGCACGCAGGAAATGACAGTTGTGGATTTAATTAGCGGTCAGTTAAAGAGTAGGATTTTGATTGAATCACGTTTTTCGAGAGAAATTTGGGTTTAATCGTGCTTTTGCAAATTGATTTGGATCGAATCACTTTTCTGCAGAGGGATTTGGTGTCGGACTGCGCCCTTTTTCTGCGGACGGAGTTGTATTTGAGTTAAATCACTTTTTCGTTTCGTAACATTTAAACTCAAACTCAGTTGAATCAATCACTTTCTACACGTTGGACGCCCTCAATCCGTATTATGCACCACCCTGTCATATTGAAAGTCCGCCTCTAGTTTACCCGACCACAATTACCATATATGGGTACAGCTGTGTGGGAACAGAGCTGTGACCTAGTTACTTACAAAAGTGAGTAACAGTATGTAGCTGTAATTTTTCCCCGTAACTTGTAATCGAGAGATTCTGCGGTTAAAAGTGGAGTAAATCTCGTGTCTCCGCAGAATACATCGCTGTCCACGATACAGCATTCTTGATACATAATACTCTAGAGCTTCCGCTTCGTTCTTTCCAATTTCTGAATAACATCTCGTGCTTTTAGGTATTAATGAGATTCCAGCTATGTTCCTCGTCTCTGTGTTGTTGATCGTTGGTTCATAAGTGAGAGAGCGCCACTATTATGCGAGATACACTCGTAATAGTAGCCATGCACTGCCCATTAATTTTTACACGCCGAAGCCAGTCTAAGCTAAGAATACTTCCCGGATTTGGTGACGGATTTAATGAAAAAAGAGTTTTATTCGATATGGAAAGATAAATCCGGATTCATTTCTCAAATCCACACCACTTGTCCAGGTGGCCAACCTCCCCTGACGTCCACCTGCAAGTACGAGACCAGTGTCGATCAGAGCGGTCATCAGAACAGTCACGGATTGTCGAGCATGAGTGACTCTTATGTCCACTTAGGCTTAACTCCGACTGGGTCTCAA
Source organism: Ornithodoros turicata (assembly GCF_037126465.1). Classification (NCBI taxonomy): domain Eukaryota; kingdom Metazoa; phylum Arthropoda; class Arachnida; order Ixodida; family Argasidae; genus Ornithodoros; species Ornithodoros turicata. The sequence goes on from NC_088204.1 coordinate 83,317,758, forward strand.
TACCTGGCCCCACCTCCGAACCCGTCTTGGGCAACGCACCATCATCATCATAGATTTGCAGACCAGTTCTCTCAGGACAGGTTCAGAATGCCAGGTTGCTTTGGAAGGGAGGATTTAGAGAGCGGTGCTCTCGGCCCTGGAGGAACGATAGACAGGTTAGATCCTTGAATGCATTTTAACCACACCAACATTTCTTTTTCATCTATGTCATATGAAGATGCCATAACACACATATTTACGTCTCGATCTCCAGTTGTATCGTGCATTGCATCGATTATCATGTCCGGTAGTATAGGCACAGCCTCCAAGACCAGTGTTGTGCGTAGCGGCACTACTGGAATCGCTACTTTTTTCAGTAGCGGAGGTATAACTCCGCTACATCTGTTATTTGTAGCGGCAAAGTAATTTACGCTACAATTTTGAGTAGCGGAACCGCCTCCGCTACCACTACTTTTGAGGGAGAAAATAAAATAAATTAGACGCTAGAGTAGGTCCAGTCAGATCATGTAAGCCCGATTCAAAGAAGTCGAGTCGCGGCCGTGGCTCAGCCCTCAATCTGGCTGCCGTATATCCATCGGCGAGAAAGTAGCGGAAGGGTAATTGCGTTGCGGTAGCGGTATCGCGCTACATTCGTAAATCTGTAGCGCCACTAGTATCGCGCTACTTTTAAATAGGGTAACGGTACCTAAATAGAGTAGTGCAAATAACGGCGCCTTTAAATAGCAAAGTGTGTCGGTATTTATCTCCCAACAGAACTCACGCCACGTCAACTGGAAATTCTACGTTGGACCTGTACAGGAACAACTACGGAGCTGATTTCCGTCGACCATCCACGGGATTCGTGGACACCGATGGCTACTCTCGGCTCCAAAACTGTCCCGTCTTTCCTCACGTGGTCGGTCAGGAACAGGGAATCTTCCAAGACTCTAGGGACAGTTCTTCAACAACTTGTGCCTATGGTCAGACTTTGGGCCATTTTCTATCACCCAGATGAAGGGCTCCTGCTATGGCTTTCATTTGGTAATCGAGTGGGAAAGATGTCTCGCAGAAAAGTGCCTCAGTGAGTGGATTTATCGGGACGCCAAGCAATATGCTTTTTATGATTTATGAACAACTTTTTACGTGATGAACCTGAAAGTGTTGTAGAAAAACCGTATTTCCTTATGGGTTATATTCATTCTTCTATGCGAACGCATCTACGTGAACGGACAACCAATTTATTTTCACGGAACGACAGTTTTGCCAAAGATGGGTCGGGAATCGTGCAATGCTTTGAATGCATTGCTTTGTTTTGCGAGCGTGTTTTTATAATGTGAAACCTACTATTGCATTTATAAAATAAGTGCATTTCGTGTGTCATTGAAAGGTGTCCCTGTGTCTTCATGGACATGATTTGCTCAATATTCGCCCTCCAAACACTCTAATACCACCATTAAAGGTGAGCGCGGACAACATTCACAGTATCATCAACCGCACGTAAGATCCGCGCTAGTAGACATATATCCCGAGTCGTTATATTTGTAAGAAAAAATCCGCATAACGAAAATCTTACGAACGTTTTCATTTTTCAGCATGCAAACCACATTAATTATTTCACCCTGTATTCTCCAATAAGATGTTGTTAAAGGCGCAGCAATGCACTGTGTGGCTCCCCCTAGTGGACATCGGCAGGGATGCATCCCTTCTTGAATGTGACAACCGGCGGACGATATCGTGACATGAATACGGCAGAAGCGTATCGGTATGTAAACAATCTGCTCAACAGATGGGACCATCGGGTAAACACAAGTGCAAATCACGTGCTGCTATATTTCTCGCCAGGAAACGTTGAGTTTAGAAGGCATACAAGTCGAGTCCGAAAGCTCAAGAAGAGATGCAGGCTCTAGGTGGCAACTGTGTACATTGTTACATAGTTACAAGTTCACTCTAGTGTAACTAGAGGGCATTGAAACTTGAGGGCCGCACCCGTTATGGCCCTCGTACGTGGGCCAATCGCAACGCTCATTTGCTGCTCATTTGAAATCTCAACCTATCAAAACGTTCATGTCGCCCACACTCATCATCATTTAAATAAAGTTGTTGTTCATGTGTGACGTTTGGAGCACGCCAACTTTCAAGACAACGCGATGACACTTACTGTGCGCGAGTTCAAAGTTGGCATCCAGGCACAATTACATGTTCTGTGTTCGACCAAGGGATAAAAACGACGACGACGAGGAAGAGAAACGGGGAATCGAACGGAGAGCGCGTGCATCAGTGGCAAGGTAGTTGAGCTATTTGAACAGTTGAACAGTCAGGCTTGTACTAGAGACAGTGCTTCAAGTTTGTACAGGTATTCGATTTGGGGTTGCATTAAATCCTTTGGTTTTGTTGCTTTTCCATGTCTCGTCTCGTTCCTCTCTCGTCCCGCTGGCATAGCTCTCGGGAACCCTTAGGTGGGAGGATATGAGGAACAAGAGACCAGTGGATTGGACCAGGTTGTTTGCACATTCGGCTGGCCCCTCCCCCAAATACGGAGGTGCGCCTCACACTACTAATGGCGAATTCGCGTGGTCGTCTCATGGCAACACGTCCTAATGCTCCGGAATTCCTAGGCGCCCGCGATGAATCGAGTGACCGTTGGCACCCGAACATGAGCGCCAGAAATGTAGAGGTTTTAGTTTAGGTTTGCCTATTCCCTTTTGAATCAGGGCAGGTATCTCAGGATACCACAGGCTGAAGTCAGGGCTGCCTCTGTGGCTTTCCCGGGCTCTCCGTTAGGGTCCGCTTCAGCTTCCGTTCGTCCACCCGAGTGGGAGGCTTGCTGCGCTAGTTGGTCTCTGGTAGGTGGCGCTTCTAGAAATTCAAAACTGGACCATCCTGTTTCTCCTTGAACCGCAGCATTCGCTGTTGCCATTTTTCGTTCCAATGATTTGATCGTGTCGTTACGGCACTTGATTGGCGTTCGGGACGGCAACTGTTTTCCAAAGTAGGGTCCCTATACGGTGTACGGATTATACGAATGTCGAGCGAGTCATGGCCTTTCCTTCTGGTGCTCGTTGTTGTCACCCCCTTTTCATGTTCTTCTAGGTAGTTTACTTGATTTTGTAGAGTTATTCACCCCCACGACGCAGATGTGACGACACCCGTCGCTTCGAGGTCGGAAAGTGGAAAAAGTGGCAAATTTCTGCCGCTCCGAAAGTGCCACGCGACCATGCGCCATCTGGGAAAAAAAGTTGTCACCAATTCGACGTGCGTATATTACGTCCGCTGAAAACCAAGTGAGGTTTACTATAACGTACGCTGTCGCCTTTGCGTACGTAAGGGATAGCGTTTGTAGTTCTGCGCACACTGAAGACACAAGCAGAGCTTTGCGCCTTGCGCAGCACCACCACCACGCTGTGCCTTACATACCCAAAGACGACAGCGTACGTTAAACTCGCTATTGCTGCAACGGAACGCCCTTCCGGAAGGTACACGTAAGACGCACCTTTTAGACACCGATATGCTTCTGTCGTATTCATGAAAACGCGGCTTTTGTCTGGCCATGGAGCAGGTGTTCTTTTCTCATCCTGTTCAACCAATTTCGGGGGTTATTTGCCGGTATCGAAAACGATTTTCCTCGAGTTGCCTCCACAGAAGTATTAGAAATTAACTTCTTCCCGATCCCGAGGTTACACGGACAAAATAATATCCGAGAATAAAATGCGTATTTCTTTATTGGTAATAAAATTTGACTTTTAACTAGGAGAAATTTATGCTACTGTAAGGTTGTTATGAGATGACAAACTTTTCGAGCACTGTTTTCACGGTAATCTTCGTCTACAGCATAGATGGCTTACCTTTCCAAATGCAGCCTGACGCTTCTCTGCAAATAAGAAATTGCTCTGTCAAGTAGTGGATGGCCAATTTTTCTTCTTTGTTCCTCTCAGACACTTGGAAAATTAGTCGCCGCCGCTATTTAATAATTACGAACCTCGTTGTGAACTGCCTATGTGTACTCATGATGTTTGATAGGTTTGTTATACCGCACACGTTTGGGGGGGGGGGGGGTTGAATTCTATCAGCAGTTATACTGCTCACACATATTGTTCTATGCAAGGTACAATCATTGCTTTCTCGAAGACTACCATTTCTTCCCTCGCCTATCAAAATAATTGGAAGCGCTGCACTGGGAAGGGGGAGACGCAAGACAAACACACAGGACACTGTTTATTTCCAGAAACGGAAAAACGAATAAGGGACTGAAATACGTCTAAAACAGTTGATGATTAAAGCTCGTCCTGTGTGTCCACTTTGTCTCATCCCAGTAACGGGCGCTCGGATTTATTTTCATCTGTGGATAACCAACTATAGCCATAGGTATACGCATGAACACCATAAACGGTCACCGCAACGAACGCCACAAAACAAATAACGGATTGGATTGGATTGGCCTTTAGCGCCCTGCGTTGACCGCTCGAGGTACCGACCATGGTTGCTGACTTGTTACTTCTTTTATGACGGAGCCAGCGAGCGCGGCAGTGTATTGCTCCGTTGCGTTGTTCCGCCTCTGAGCGTTGTTCCGTCGTCTGCTCTTACGGTGTCTTGCAGCTCGGGTGTACGGCACTGTGCACTTTTAACAGTAACACGACCTCCGTACAATCGGTGGCCCCAGTAGAAAGTGCGCAAGGGTTCCCGACAATGCGAGTTGCAAACATGAAGGTCAGGTTTTGACTTACATGTTTATACTACTCGCATTGTGGCGAACCCTTGCGCAATTTGCTGGAGGCATTCCTTTAAAACCCATAGAAACTTTTTTGCAGTGTTTGTTTTCTTCTCAGCACAGCGATGTATGCTTAGATTTATTTCTGCTCTGACGCTTCAGGCCAACATACTGATTGTTATAGTGGGATGTGACTGTCATTGCTGACTTTTGTATTTTGACTAATTTGGGACAAGTATTAATATTGTTCTCTTCTGTAATAGCTTCGTCTCTCGGAGGAATACATAAATAAATAAACAAATTTTTCAAACAAACAAAGTGCAACGCATGATTTGTCTTATTCTTTCGTGAAACTCCACCACTGCCATGATAGCCGACTAACCCTGTCCTAATCCCCTAAAATGGCCCTTCCTTCCTGTGTCCTCCTACTTGTTTCAAATAACTTTGCGTTGCTATCATGCTACCATTATCAGCAGAAGCTTGGAAAGTGTTGAAAGGAGATCCGAAAGGACTTTCTCCGGCTATCGCCATTGTATGAGCATGCGCTTTCTGTTTCCGTAAGACGTGAGGTTGACTCTGCAAATTTCCGAGTTCCATTGGGAAAATTCAAGGACTCGCCAATTAAATATGATGCAAGTGCTCCTAAGTCGTGGCAAGGTCTTCCTCGAGATAAATAGCGTTGGCCCGATATAGAGCTCGGACAAGTAGATGTTTTTGTACGATTTTTGTGTTTCTTTTCTGTCTGTTTTTATATATTAGGTGAAACAGCCTTTGTGTATATGAAAAGGTTCAATGTACAGTAGCTGGTTCGTTTATAATCACGCAATTTCCAGAAGGAGTACTTGACCTGATTGGTATATATAAACCGGTAAAGCTATGCATTACAAAAAGAAAAGGATCCTCGTTTCACATGATGGGAATTGATGTTCTGAGGCCGGAACACATAGAAAGGCAAAACACATAAAACGCCTCAAGTGCCTAAGCAGTTAATTATGAAAGAAGGAAGTTAGCCACCTGTAGGACTCGATCCCGTCACCCCGTCGTCTGAATGAGAAAACATGTAGGAGTTAAAGGTTAGTTGATTCAAATGACGCGCTCTTGGAAGTCACTGGAGAGTCGTGTTAGTAATGTAGAAGATGTGGGATCGAGTCCTACAGCTGGCTAACCTTTTCAGTGACTTCCTTCTTTCATCCTCGTTTCACTCGTTTCAAGATGATGCAAGTGCATGCTAGCCTTGACGCTGGCAGACGGCCGTACAACGCCACCTAGATACATTATTGCCTCCTCTCCCTCCATCGCTACCTGGACATATATAGTCAGAATTCGTCTGCCGTTCTGCGAGTTCAAGAACCCGCAAATGATTGCAGCTTATTTGGGAGCCGAATATGTAGACAGAAAGTCAGTGTTGAGAAACTTTGAGACGGTTTTGGGGCGCTTTATTTCAAAGTTTTCCCATTTAGCACGCGAGAACGTTCAATCACCGCTCGCAGACGACGGTGGTTCGTCTTTATAGCCACGACCGGTGAAAGTAGTTCGTGATTGGCTGCCGCCGTTGAAAACACGATGCTGATTGGCTGACTCTTAGTTATCACGTCACGTCGATGTAAGCAGGCTTTCTCTGTCTAGGTGGTGTTGCCAGCGACCGCCCACACACAGTCACGTGGTAGAGCCGAGTCAAGTCAGTGCCGTGTATGGCAAAGGGAGTCTGGCCATTAGAAGCCTAGCTTAGGAGGCTAGCCCACTGATAATCGAGATCAGTGGGCTAGCCCGCCATAGGCGCTGCCCATGTTGGATAGGGGGAAAATAGTGAGGATAGGCTGATTGATAGCGCCCCATATTTCAAGACTTCATTGGTCGGAAAGCTGAAAAAGTGGGTGGAGCTTCAGGTATAGGCATGACCCATTAATGACCAGACTCCCTTTTAATATACAGCTCTGCGCCAGACTAGCGTAGCCACCCTCTAGCGGTCGCTCGAGCCAAAATCGCCATTGCTTCCTGTCCACCACGTGATCCTCTCTAAAGTTTCGGTTTCGCAAGGCTTTGTTTCTCTCGCTGCTCTCCGTATGATTTTGCTTTTTGAAAGTAATTTATCTTGAAAATGTGAGCACCATCGTAGGAATGACGTATGGTAATGTGTTCCTGTCCCGGCTGCGGCTCTCGTTGAACTGAAAGCAGCTCTGTCACGGGAAAGCGTTTTGTTCTTAACACGGTAAGTTGTTTTAATGGCGTTTATGTTTATTCGCTCGCTGTGTATTCGCAATGAGTCCGAGCGCCTCCGAGCGAATAAACATAAACGACCTAGGTCGCCCGTGTGTGTTCGAGTCATCTTGAATTGTTCATTGGGGACCTCCAACTGTGCATATCTTCTGTTGCTGTACAAATCTGATTAATGGTATTCTGAGAACGGCATTCTTTACCACTTAATCAAGGAACGTACATGTGCTGGAAGTAGTTGCCACACGTGATGTTTCTGGTCCCACGTTTTCCTTTTGCGTTCTGCACACTGTGACTGGTCTTCTAATAGAGCAATAAACATTCCAACACACACAAATAAAGTGCAGGCACGCATTCAACATAATACTGCCATTTGAACCGAGACACAACTACAGCTCGCGTCGTCTGGTCTGCTGGCGCCATGCTGTCTGGAGGGTCACGTGAGCGGTCACGTGGTAGACAGGAGCATCCCAGAATGCAATGCGAAGCCGGCTACGCTCGTCCCGGTAGAAAAATGGGGTGTTGTTTCCAATGCAGCCCCCAGAAAAGTGTCGGAGCGGCCGCTCCTTGTGTTACCTTAGTTTCCTTCCTCCATGCGTCCATGTATCCATTCATCCATCCCAGTGTTGCCAGGTCTTCTGAAATTTCAGTAGATCTACTGGACTTCGAGTCGGTCTACTCAAATACTGAAAAACGGTCAAAACGCGCTTAAATCTACTGAAATTTTTGCCTGAACCGTGGTTTTACATAGCGAACTCCAATTCACGTTTGCTGACACTGTCTGGTTGCATCGTAGTCCGCGTACGAGCAAGAAAATAATGTCGTTTTGACACAGTGAGGGGTCTACGGGTTATGTGGCATCTGCAAGTAGTCACCTTTAAAAAAGCAAGTGGCTGCCTATGTAAAACAATTTATAGCAAAGACATTGCAGAAGTATGCATATTTCACAGGACACCCGGTAGTATAGCAAACATGAAGACAAGATCCGACGAGCTTATGTTTCCGTCGTTAGGAAGTTTCGTTGTAAACCAACCTCTACTGCTTGAAAAATTCGAGAGTGTGCGTGGAACGAACATTTTCGGAGGTGAACGTCATGAAAACGAAACATCTTTCGACAGAACTATCACTGGACTGTTGCACCGTGTGACCGAGAGTACGTGATCGAATGACGGTATCCGTGTTTATTTATCATATGGCACACTAATCAGGTCGCCGTGGAGTGCTTCGTCCTTGTTTTTAGTACATCTAACTGAATTTTCTGATGCAGACCTCCTGAATTTCCGCCTAAGTGATCTGGCAACGCTGATCGGCTGATCCTCCGCCATAATGGCCGAAATAGGGTGGCTAGTCCGCAGTCATTGGTCCAGCTTCGGAGGTCACGTGAGTTCTCAGCTACAATAGATTTCTACTACAGCCTACAGCTTCGCGCCTCATAATGGCTCCTACAAAATGGGGAATCGTAAGTGCGGGCAAAATCTCGCACGATTTCGTCGCGTGCCTTAGAAGTTTGTCGTCTGAAGAACATCAGGCAGGTAATTTTTATTCTTTGAGGTTGTGCAGCGGTAACTGAACCGTCTAGGAATTAAATATAAAATTTACCGCGGACCTTTTAGATCGTTGCAGTAGCAGGCAGGAACTTTGATACCGCCAAGGCCTTCGCTCAGCTTCATGGGATCCCTAAAGTTTATGGCAGTTACGAAGAACTAGCTCAGGATGGAGATGTTGGTAGGCGTACGAAAATGAAAGCCAAGCATATGGACTCTGCGGCTTTGTTCCTTTTCCAGAGATCGCCTACGTTGGATGTCTTAACCCGGACCACTACAAAACGAGCAAGTTATTATTTGACCATGGGAAACATGTACTTTGTGAGAAACCTCTCACAACACACCTTAAACACACACAAGATTTATTACGAACCTCGCAAGAGAAGAAGCTATTCCTCATGGAGGTTGGTTGTCGCCGGTGAAATAGTGATATACTCTCTGAATGACGTGTACGACCTTCCAGGCCATATGGAGCCTGTGTAATCCAGCCTACTTGAATCTAAAAGCACAGTTAGATAAAGGGCTCTTGGGACAAGTCTCTTACATCAATGTCACATTCGGCCACGCTTCGATGTCTCAAGATAGAGTGATCAAGAAAGATCTGGGAGGTTCTGCCATGCTGGATATTGGAATCTATTGCTTGGCACTCATTGATTTTCTATATGGAGGGGACTTACCCGAAAAAGTACAAGCAGTTGGGACTCTGACTGATGAAGGTGATTCCTGGCTTTTTATTGAAATCGTGGACACGAAGATTCATTTGACCCGGAAAACATTATTACCTGCGTATAGGTGTAGACATTGGAACGGCAGTATCGATGAAGTTCAGCAACGGTCGTCTGGCCACATTCACTGCTTCCCTCGTCATGGACCTCCCGAATGCTGCAGAAATTGTCGGGACAACGGGCACTGTGCGGGTAAAGTTAATCTGAAATTGACGCGCTGTATTGTCTCAACTCATTTTGCCTAGTCTCGCACTTTGTTCATTAGCGATTCCAACACTACAAGTATTGTTGTCTAGCTTTTTGTGAAGGCTCGTGGTGGGTTTGGCCCTCTTCTAGCGATACTGTAGTGTCGGGGAACTGGATTGAGTCAGTTGAGCATTATTGTGTCACGTGCGGTGTTTAGTATATCTACTAAATTTTGAAATTTGCCCGTGTTCCTGGATTCTAAATACATGATCGATGTATCGAAGGTACACAGTGGGTTTCAGTGTAAGGGTGCCCGGGACCTTGGTTTTTTAGGGATCCCACGAGCATATTGGGGTCTTCCATGGTGTTTGAATTGCAAAGGGTACTGCAGACAGCTACGATTCCGTCGTCGTGTAGGATGTTCCTATATTATGACACTCTGGTGGATGAAATTTTTCATTTGGCCTCTGCGCGCGACTTACGGTCAAATGTAGCTTTATCCTGAAAGTCAGCTCCACACTCATCAACTTTTTTTTAGATGTGTTCCCTAAACTGGTGAGCGTCCAAGTTTGCGTTTGTAGCTCTCCCAACATTTTATCCCCAAGAAAAATGTATCTCCATATTGTTTCAACAAGAAATGAAATGGGTATCCAGAAGAGAGGATTCACTGCTGTCAAAGGGCTTTCGTATTGTATTATATTCCAGATTGAAGAACCGTTTTGGAGCCCAACAAGAATCGAAACTCCGTGTGGACCTCGCGATTACGTAGTGCCCAAAACTGTAGTCCCATGCAACTACAAAAACAGTGGTAGTCTGTGTTACGAAGCTAACGAAGTGAGACGTTGCCTACTTGGAGGTAGGTCGCATTTTCGTCTCCAATTTGGGGATTTCTTGTCAAGTTTGTCTTCTTTGTCGCGCTACAGTCATGATGTGATTTGCAGAAAGAACCACATTGAAAGCATCAGACTATATCTTGGATGGCCATGCCTCTTAGCATTATTGCCATAATATACGGAGGCAAATAAAAAGTACGCTTTATTTGCAGGATCAATTGAAAGTGCACACGTGACTCACAAGACCACTGAAAGGATAGCCTTCCTCACTTGCGAGATATTCAAGCAGCTGGGAGTATCTTATGTCCATGAGCCAGTCTGGCTTCAATAATTCGTGTTGCCTTCTCTCAGCTAGATTCCTCTACGGGTGTCCATAAATTTAAGCTGTATGTGACAAAATGTGAAGCATGGTTTAGTATGTTTTGGTAGGCTAAATGTAAGACTTATCATCTTACATTTAGTCTGTTTTACGATTGATTGTTTCAACTATGTACGTTGCAGGGACCCAGTAAATATACTCCTTAGTAGTAAAGCCCTCGAACAACGAAGCGCAAGTTTTCTTTCATTTGCGTCTCTTCCGCAATATACGAGCAAATCTAAAAATTTGCTTCGAAATTACGTAGCCCCATTTTGCGCTAATTTTTTAGGTCCAGACTCAACGATGCTTGTGTGCAACACGGCAGAGCATACATCCGGCGCTTAGAGCAGCCACAGTGCAATGCGCAGTTGCTAAAGAATGAAACTGCTTCTGTCGTCACATGTTCGGATGGCGAGACTAGAGCAGCCACTCAGCTAAAACGCCAAGGAAGTGACGAGTCTGCCAGTGTTATCGTGGGTTAAAATGAGTTTGAGTTATAATAACCTCGTATACTGATACGTTATAATGAGAATCAAAATACGTCATTTCATACTACGTAAGAGATGCCGTTTGGAGGTTGCAAAGGGCTTCAAGAAAGCAAGGATGCGTCCGAATTTCAGTTGGTAAAAGAGGAAGGATGACAAAACTTTGTTTGGCTGCATGGATTGCAGATGGATATAAAAGAGGAGACTGAGGGAAACACAAAGGAAAACCTTGATCCAGGCTTACTGATACAACATGAACGGGATTCCGTAAGCATTGCCAGCCATACAACCGATCTGTCCTTTTCATTCTTTGCACATTGATTCAGCGCCGAAAAGGGCAGAGCAAATAAGAGGCCACATTTGCATCTTTTCTGGCAGATAATTTGGAGGGGTGCTGGGAAAATCCCTGGGTCCACAAGCTTGTGATTTCACGTCTTTCAAAAGCTTGTAGTGGTTCAGGAAGTTGGCATCAAGAATGGACGTCTGCAACCATGTTGAAGACCCAGATTTCAGGAAATGTCGTTCGTAGATGGTGATCTTGGAGCCGGCTGTGGTACGAGGGTGGTTGTCAGTGATCTGTTCAACTCAGTGTCTACAGGAAAACGGCGGGCCGATGTAAAACAGACCATGGAGTATGGACGCTTTCAATGGTCCTCCACCCACGTGCACAATAGGAGCCAATGGTACCACCAAACCTCAGATGGTTGTTTGTGCGGTTAGAAGAAGGGCAACATCAGACTGAAATGTCACAAAATGACACTGTCGTGCGCAAGGTGTCTTAACTCTCGACACCATTTGTTAAGTACAAGTTAGGAGTTTGGGCGTGGCAGATGAATGGTGGAGCGGAAATCTTAAGCACCCGTCCCGTAAACAAAGAATTGAAAATGCTTATTTGCGCTGCAGAGATCTTGAATTCAAATTTTCTTCGTTTCCACTTTATCCTGTCCAAACCAACCTAGCAGCCTGCTGTTCGGCACCCTCTCTGGCAAGGACGGCTGTACCTCACACCCCACGTCACTACGGCAGTCGACGTTTCTTTTGTTGTACCTGATGCACGGTGTCCTGAGGGGCTTGGTGACAACTTTTGGGATGGATAGCCATGCTTGGGCCGAGAGGCCACTTTTCATTGATATACATGATTGAATATTGAATGTAATGTACACGATAATTTACGATACGTCAAAGGCCCCTAGAGGAGCGTTACATGACGGAGTTCTGCAGTTCTGAGGCATAGCCTCCTACTTGTCGCAAAGCCCGCCATAGTATTGGTCTGTCACCAGTGATATCGGTTTCAATCCAAACCAATCTACTTTCTCCAAAAGGGTGGCACCCAGTAAATAAGGGCGAGGTATAAGTACTGGATAGTCTGGAATAACAGGTTGCTTCGGAGTGCAACCCCCTCGCTTTTTTTTTTTTTTTTTTTGTCATAGACCTCGCGTGTTCTTTTGAAAAGAATGGACCTAATAGGGAATTGTATTTCTACCTGTACAGGATTGGCTAAATACCTCAAAAAGTGGGTGCGTGCGAGGTCTATGACGAAAATAATGTGAAAGGGTTGCATGATGTGCGTGCGAAAACAATGGGCCTTCCCTTTTAATAGTTTTGTGCTTTTCGTTAGCGACATCTCTCAAAATGATCGCCGCGCGAAGCGCCTCTCACCGCCGGTGGAGATAACCTCTCCGTCATCAAGCAATTCGAGACATACTTTGGGCCACAGGCCCTAATGCGTCCTAATGCGTTCTTGCAGCTACAGTGATATTACAATACCTTATTTTGGATCTACAAACTGTTTACGTGCGACGGCAGAAGCAGACGACTACCCACAATCCAAACCATCCAAACATGCAGTGACGCACGACTTCCTGGGACGAACTCCGGAAGTTCTCTTTCTACCAATGAGAGCCTCCTAAAACTGTTACTGCTCGTAGCCACGATCCACCTTTGAACACATAACTTAGGGCGTTCATCGAAGCGTTCGTGCAAGCCACTTAACTGCAACCCTAAACTTAGTGCACTAACGCGTTAGTGCAACACTTGCCAAGTGTTACACTTAGGAAGGTTTCGTGCAAGCGGGCTGGCTACTTTAGTACTTTTCGGTTCCCGACTACATTGGCTACATTTTGCGTTAGCGAGTTGGCAACCCTGTTCACTGTTAAATGGCAAGTTAGGTTTTTGTAATGTTGTTGACACTGTGTTTTTAGGTGTCTTCAGTTCCCATCGAAACATGGCTGTACTTATTTATTGTTACAATTCAGCGAGCTGGAAGTGTCCAAGCAGGATCGCGTGCATGCAAATACAGCAGTTTGCAAAGCGTGCTACTATAGACCTACTAGACATAGCGACGCCCGTACATATCCCAGATTTGTTGAAAAACATGCTGCATAAATTCTGTCAATGAGAAGGCGTTCAATAGCTGCTGAGGAGGCAATGTCTGAATCAAATGCTTCAGGTGTTAACTTTGTTCCATTTCAGGAAAGGCGGCATATCTAAAACGGGTAGTACGAGCTATATGGATGTCAACATGTGGGTAGCATAAAAATGGGAGCTCATCATTACAGCTGTGTTGTAGAGGAGAAAATTTGGGGGTTGTGAGGGGACTGGGTGTTCTCCAGCTTAGTTTTGATATAAAACGGTAAATACCTTAGTTTGTTAGAATAAAAGAATGCATGAATCTTAGTCTCGCTTTTTGGTGACGCTTTAGTTGAGTCATTGAGGTGAATCTACCATGCCAGCCATAGACAAAGCGGAATGCTAATTTCTCAATATTTTCTCGTATAAGTGTCCCATATAATACTGACCTTTTCCAGGCTAGGGCGAATGACACTTTTGTATGCCATCAGTTTTCGTTCATGTTCTTTGGACGCCTTCCGACATCTAGCTTTTGAGGAGCAAGTGATGTGTTTTGAGCAGCTTTAGCTCGCTTGTTATGGTTATGCAAGGTTATCTGTAGTCGGGTACTCTGAATTGATTACCACGTTGCAATTATCGCACCATGTTGTCAGACGCAAAAGTATATAATTTAAGCGCTGTTGGTCATTGTACTCCGAAAAATCGGGGAATAAATAACGCAGTCGTCCGCAAACCTGCAAAGTGACACTTGATGGTCCAAAAATTCTGCTAAATCATTAATATAGGCCTAGGCCTATAGGCCTATAGTAGGGATCCTAGTACGGATCCCCAAGGAGAATTACGCTGATGTCACATCTAAAATTCTGGACTGATACGTATTGCTTATGATGTGTTGAAGAGAGACTTGAATCCATTTTAATAGATTCAAAGGAACACCAAGACGCTGTAGTTTTCAAAATAGTTTGGCACGTGATACCTTATCAAATGTCATCTCACTATAGCCCAAAAATATTGCATCAACTTGCCCTGGCTTATCTAAGGTATTTGTCAACTTGCAAACAACTGTTAGTAATTGCAGTGATTGGCAAACTACCTCAAAATTGTACTGGAAGTAAAGTACCAAGTAGCACCTAGCAGCACTTGTACTTTAAGTACGATACCACAAATATACTTCAAGTAAAGTACAAAGTCCTTCACACGACTCTAAAGTACTCATCGAGTAGATTAGAAATTTAGATAGTGTTGCTGCATGCTTCAACACTTGTAGCGATAAAATGTGAGGTAATTATGTTACCTTTAGAAAGCTTTCAGCTAGAATTTTTGCCAAGTGTTAGTTAGAAAACATGGATAGTTTACAGGTGACTCATTAGTACGAACTGAAAGAAATGATTTTGTCACCAAGTTTGGTGTTTGTATCGCCAATTGGGTACTTGAGTACTTGACAGGAAAGTACCATAGAGAAAGTATGGTATAAAGTACACAAATTGAAATTTACTTTAAATAAAGTACAAGTGCTGAGAAATGTACCTAAAGTTACTGAGTGTAACTGTAGAGAAACCTATCGTCTAAATCCATGTTAACAATGTGCAAGAATATTATATTGGTTCCAATGACTGTCTTCTTTCTGGAAAGGAATTTCAGGAAAGGTCATGGAGCCACTGGCTTCGGCTCATTGTAGGAGGTGTCTTCCTTCCCATACTCTTTCCATATGTCGTTTATAAGCTGTACAGGCTGAAATCTCTCAGGCCGGATTGTCTTCGTGACAAGGTCGTCCTCATTACTGGCGCAAGTTCGGGACTCGGTGAAGGTGATGTTGCGAGAATACAATTTTTGGGTCTAAGCTGATACGTACCTCATATTTTCAGCCCTTGCTTACAAGTTTCATGAGGCAGGCTGCAAGGTTATATTGGCCTCAAGGAGACTGGAACAACTGGAAAGAGTGAAAAGGAATATCATGAGTCAGGTAGCGCAAATAATATTCGGGCAAATACAGTAAGAGTGTTTGCAACATTTCTGCCCAACGCGCGGATTTTGAGGATTGGAAATTGCGAGAGATTACGAAACAGACAAAATTTAATTGTAAAGACTCAATTTATCCGCCGACTGCAATATTCAACGCCCCTCCACCAGGTTTGCAAAACTATTGACACATGCGTGGTAGAACCAGAGCAGAAAAATGTGGCCTTACGAGTAATGATGCTAGCATTAGTTTGAGGGGTGACGGAAGCATTGTTGCCACTAGAACTATATGGCCACAGTGGTATCGTCTTCCTATCCTTTCTCAAAACACACTTTAAACCAACCCTTTTGTCTCTCTACTGAGATCGTTTCAGGAACTGTCTGATATATGTACTGGAGATCTTCCTGGTAGTGCTGCTTCTAAAATGCTTTGGTCCAGTCACACTCGACGCATGGGCTTTGATCACTGCGAATGCTTACGATAATACATCCGTAAAACATTTTTTTGTTTTTAGGCCCTCGGAAACAAATTTGGTGGGGTTTTTTTTTGTTCATCCGTACATTTAGGTAAAATTCCATTCTATCGACGCATTTAGGTGACCCCTGTATAGAAAAAGCTTTATACTGTAAACATTTTTCTCTACACATTGTCCGGCAAGTGCTATCCTATCTTTGTGCAGTTGTTAGGGTAACTTACCAGGCAGACATAATTTTCTTTCTTTTGCCAGACGACCACAAACAACGCACCGTCTATACTTGAACTGGATTTGGCGGATCTCAAAGCAATACCTGCCAAGGCAGAGGAAGCTCTGGGCATCCACGGACGCATCGACATCCTCATCAATAATGGAGGCATTAGCACTCGCGGTGACGTTCTCGAGACTGATATCCAAGTTCACGTCAAGGTCATGATGGTGAATTATTTTGGCCAAGTCGCTCTCACCAAAGGTAAGAAGCTTCGCCTAAAGTGGAATTGCGTTTACTGAGCATAAATTTCAGCTATTCTTCCAAGCATGATTGACAGGAAGGACGGCAGTATCGTGGCCATCAGTAGCGTACAAGGAAAAATTGGTATTCCCTCACGTTCCGCTTGTAAGTTTCTCGTACTGGCAAATCCCTATATATATAATATTTTTGCTCCCTGTCATGCAGACAGCGCATCGAAGCACGCCACTCAGGCGTTTTACGACTGCCTTTTATCCGAAGTTTCCCACTCCAATGTCCATGTGTGCGTCATATCACCTGGCTACATCAGAACAAATTTGTCTATCAATGCACTCACAGGCAGTGGCACCACCTATGGGGGTAAGTTCTATTTGTTCCTTTTTTTGGTGGAAAATGTATTTGTACGGGGTACCCTAGAGCGCCCTATTCTTCGCCCAGTGAGCGTTCCAACACTCAAAGCAATTACGCGGCAGCACTAGTGACAAGTGTCGTAATGCAACGATACCAAAAGTTGCATCTGTAGCAGCATCACTCTTTCGTTTTTGAGATTCCCCGTTGAATGCCCGACCAAGTGCCAGCACATCCCGATGCCGCACCAGGCATGCTGATGCGAGTCTTCCGGACTGGACTTACAAAGGCGACACCCGCAGTGAAGTAGGATGCGCCTTATGCTATTCCAAGGTGGCACAGTGTGGCAAGATTTTGTACTATGTAGGAGGACCCATTTAATTATAAATTTGCACCCACTTGTTTCCATCAACAAGTTGCAAAATTGAAGGTAAATTCCAAGGATTATATATCTGATAGCCACTCATTTGCAAGAAAGACTAACAAACAAATTTCCTTACCGTTTCCTCCTTCGTTACTGCAATATTTTCACTTCCATCATCCATTTCCGGTATTAGAATGGCTGTTACGGAGCTGCAGGAGGACAGCCCGTTCAGCGTGCCATTTTAGCCAAGTGCTACTTCGTAGTCACGCGTACAGTGGACTTGGCGAGTAACTTCGCATCCATGGAATGCGCGCATCTTCCAGGATTTAAAATATTGGGAGAAACACATTTTCATCCCGTAGAGTGTTGTGCCCGCTCGTCTAAGTCCAGCAACTAAAGATGGACTTGAACAGACCTCCATCCAATGTCGCATTCACAGGTAGATGCTCTCATCAGTCAACAATGCTCCTTATGGCCACGGTGAAACGAAAAAATAAAATAAAATTAAAAGCGTAATATTAAAACTGAACGAAATAAAATAATTTTTTTAAAATGGTAACCTTGTGTTGTCGTGGAATGTGTTGTGCATAGGTTACATGCTCCCTGTACTGTGAATGGGTTCCACCAAAATGCAAAAATAAAATCAAAAGTCAGGCATGCCATCGCACAGCAGGAATAGCCATAAATCAGAATTCACTTTGGTTTCCGAGAATGGACAACGGTGGTACGCGTTTCCATTATCGTTACCGTCCCAAATTTTTGGTGGAATATCGTTTCTGTTTCCATTCCCTGGTCATTGTGCAATCCTTTAGGCAAAGTGAATATCCATTGACATTCTTGGGGCAGTTACAGCGTTTAAAGTGGAAATATATACATTCTGAACCAACGACGGAGAAAAGCTATGTTTTTACAGACGCACCTTTTTACGTGCAGTTATGGATGAGACAACTGCCAATGGAATGGAACCGAAGGAGGTTGCAGATGCCGTCATCGAGGCCGTAGTTAATCGAAGATGGGACGTCATTCTGGCAACCTTGGCACCACGACTGGTCATTGTGTTACGTGTCCTTTTTCCTTGGCTCTATTTTATAATTATGATTAGCAGGGCAAAGAGGTTACGCCAAAATTCTGTTCGGACGTGATTGCATAAATAACAGGTAGAGACTGTGTACATTCGAGAAACAGACTTTGTATTAAAAAAAAACCTTGGTTGCATTTACTGTTCCACAATCCATTCCACTCACATTTTTGGCACACATTCATAAAACAACCACTCTTTCTCGATATTACTTTACATAATTAGCTCTCATGTACAGATATACAGTATATAACCTTGCAAGTACCTAGAAAGAAGCATATTTATGTACATTTCTGCGCGGGCTAACTAACTTTCAACGTCCACCCCTTCTTTCACCGCTCGATACAACTTCCATACGACGGCTCCAACGGCGAGAGCTGTCGTCACAATGTGTGCCGCTCGCTTCTTCTTGTCGTCCTTACGGACAAGAACCAATGGGTGCGCGTTTGCAAGCTCCGACAAGGGCAGTCGTGAGAGCACTTGGGTGTCCGTCTCTACTTGGTAGTGGATGCATGGGTCTGTGGCCCACGATACAGAGTACAGTCCAGCACAGAGAGTTCCAACTGCAGCCAGGGGAGTGGAGATTATTAGCAAGGTGTGAATAGAGGCCGGATTTGGAGCGGGTGGGCTGAGCAGTAAAGTGGCCGCCAGGGAGCCAAGTCCAGACAGGACGGAAGTCTGGTGGAGACAGTTTCCTAGAGCGATCCAACGGGCTGTCTCTTCACCGAGCCGACGAGGTTCTACTATGATGGCTGCCGGCCGTGCTTCCAGAGCACGATCGAGGTCCGATTCGAAGGCTTCGTGAGAATTTTCGCCCTCGTACAGTTCGTGGATGATGACCCACTCTGGGATATCCACATACTCGCTGCTGCAATTAATCGACACATTTTCACCTGTAGTGCAACTAATGACATAAATAACTACCACTTCGTGGGATGCATTACAGTTGATGGCACCTTTTAGGTCTTCACAGTAACCCTCAGAAAGCAACATGACGCGTAAAGTAATCGACTGTCTTAATCTTGGGCTTTCACTGGCATGCCTTGTGTGCCACAGCAACCGCCTCTTTATCACCAAAGTCAAAGAGCTAAGACACGTTCTACGGACGCGTTATTTCCAAGAAAAATCTGCAAGGTTTAAAGGTAGTGCCTTGGTTTTGCCTTCCAAGTTTGCAAAAATGAGCGGCATACCTGTTGGAAGCGCGAAATTAAGCTAGAATTCTTATCATTTGTGACATCTCACCTCTTTTCCATCGCCATTGATCTCGCAGATGGCACAGGCGGCACAGGTGGCGCTAGTGATGGCCAATAAATAAGAAGTGGTAATGAAGAAATACAAATACTATTTCCATACCATTCTTCTCCAAGAAATGTACCGTTTTCCGGAGGTGATACCATTTCTACGGTTTCTATTGTTTCTATTTTCGGCCGACGACGACAAAATATTACTCACGTTACTCATCGTTCAACTGATCACATTGCCGTTAAAATTTCTTTTTGAATGCGTGCCTTTTACTTTTACCACTTGTACTCTTTCATTCGTTTCAATACCACAATCGTCCAAGTAGCACCTGTCTGCTAGCGTCCGAGGGCGCTTTACTAATTTCCGCGCCATTGTATTTCCAGTGATTTTGGAAACATTGCAATTATTTGCAATGACAACACCACTAGAACAGTTTGTGGTGAACGTGCAAAATTTATCTTCAAGCGGTGAGTCGTGGCATACCTTTTTGTGTGCATAAACTCATTGTAAATCGGGATGTTTTCAACTACAATGAACGCTTCTATTGCAGGCAATTTTACGCAGCTACACACGTTTGTAAGTAAGAGCAGCGAGGTTCTTCTCCGCAATGCTTCCCATCTGGAAGACGTACTCGCAACATTGGACCTCCAAAAGCATTCGTTGGGTGTCTTGGCTATTCTGTACGTATGGGATCCAGACCCTGGGTTTGGGGCTTTGTTGAAGCGGGAGAGAGGGAAGGTATAAATTGACAATTGTCTTTCAGTTGCGTCAAGTTCAGTTTTTCTACACCAGCGGACTATGAAGCATTGTATGCTCAAGTGCAGGAGTTCATCACCAGTTGCAATGGTGAACAGGTTCGCTTTGCGACTGATATGTGTAAGTTTACAAGATTTTTATTTCTTCCCAATTTCACTGACTCGTTTGCTTTTAAATTGTAGTCGCGGAATTGTGTCACTTGCTGGCACAAAGCCTTGTGGAGAGGCAACAGGTACATTGCTTAAGTTTGAATATTTGTGACTCTTCTTTTGGTGTGGTTCTTCAATGGTTCCTCTTTTAGCCAATGCGCGGTATTTATTTGCTGACTCGTGCCATCTCAAAGATTCAGCTGTTCCCATCTCAACTGACATCGATTCACGCCGACTTGTGCCAGGTGCTACTTTATTACATCCGGGTGCTTTTCGTGTTTTTTTATAACATCTCTTCTACATTAGTTGTGCCTTTTGGCAAAATGTCTCAAGCCTGCATTGCAGTTCCTCGATATTGACATCACAGACATCAGTAGGGAGGTGAGTTTCTCTAACATGCACAGTTCTTACCAATTGTCACATGCAAGTGTGCAATTTTTCTCTTTGGCCAATGTTCTTGCGGGAGACTCGCATATTTTCTGGAAGATTGTCTTCACTGTGCTCTGAAAAGGCAATTTATTATTCCAGAACGATCATTACGACGCAAAACACTTCCTCTTGTATTTCTACTATGGTGGAATGATCTATACGGCACTCAAGAATTATGAAAGGGCACTCTACTTCTTTGAAGTGGTCAGTATTTTACTTTTACTTCATTTCCAAGTCGATTGATCATTCACGATGAATCAGGCGATCACAACCACGAGCATGGCCGTCAGCCACATCATGATGGAGGCTTACAAAAAGTACATCTTGGTCTCCCTCATCCTCTATGGAAAAGTAAATGAGCTCAGCTTCTGCAAACAAATAAAAGTGCGGTTGAATCGATGCTATTTTTGTTGGCAGGTTCCTAGCTTACCGAAATACACTTCACAAGTTGTGAGCCGTTTCATCAAGGTACAAACGTTATCACTTTCTTTATGAACATCTCATTGGAATCCAGTTTTCGCCCATAGCCACTAAGCCAACCGTATCTGGATTTGGCTGCAGCTTACACTTCCAACAATCCGGATCAAGTCAGGGCCATTCTGAGCAAGCACGCAGAAACTTACAGTAGGGTAAGAGTGGTCAGGTTAATGGACGGTGAAATGCTCATCTTCCTAATAAAACTTTACAGGATAATAATACGGGCCTCGCGAAACAATGTTTGGCAGCTCTTTACAAGAAGAACATTCAGAGGCTTACGAAGGTACGTCCTCGTAGATGTCCTTTGTAGAAGGAAAGTTTGTCCTAAACATTGACTGTTTTGGTTGAAGCACAGTTATTAAGTCGACAGTTATTCGGCAAATGATATCTTGCGTGTTCATTTTGCAGACATTCCTGACATTGTCCTTAGCAGACATGGCAAACAGAGTGCAGCTTTCTGGCCCCACGGAAGCGGAGAGATATATCTTCAACATGGTACATGCTCTGGCTGGAAACTTTGTTTATTATGATTATTAAAATGTCATTTTATAGATCGAAGAGGAAGACATATTTGCATCCATCAACCAGAAGGATGGCATGGTAGTGTTTCTGGACAACCCGGAGAAATACAACACTCCGCACATGTTCAAGAGACTCGAAGAAGAGGTTTTCATTCTTTTTTCTCTCCTTAGAGGAAAGTTTATTTGCTTTCTCCCACAGATGCGCAAGTTTATACAGTTGAATGAAAAGCTCAAACAGATGGATCAGGAAATTGCGGTCGACCCAAAATATATCCAGAAGGTGAGGTTGTTTCTACATTGGAACATCATCCTGACTGTGGTTGTTTGCAGTGTTCGGGCCAACAAGAGGATGATCAGCCTGGAAGCACCAAAATTCCCTCCTACTCCATATGAATTGCATCATTTTTGAATAAAAAACTTGTTCCAAAACGTGCTTTTATTTAGAGATCATTAAGAAATGTGGTATTCTTCCTCGAAGCGACGGAAATCCTCGTCCGTGAAAACTGTCGATTTTTCTGCTTCACTCCCTCGGCTACTCGATCCGTGCATCCTTGTATGCAGTTGGGCCTGAAAGTTACACCCCTGTATTCTCTACATCTAGAACCACCTTGTAAATATACTTACAATATCAATTTTTTGGCAACCATTAGACAATTTTTTGAACATTTTAATGTTGTCTTCGGTCTTGTCGGTGGCCTTCTCTCGTCTGAGCTCCTCTGAAAAAAAAGAAGATAAAGTTGTAGTGAGGGCCAGTTGATAAACAGCTGGACAGATGTACGCACCAATGATGGCTCTAGTTCGCTTTTCTTCGTTTGCTACAACCTTTCTGCGACTCGTACGTTGCTTAAATTGCTGTTCTTTCCGCTTCTTGATGCCCCATCGGTTTGTATCTACCGTGTGTCTGGCTTTCTTCTTCGATTTTTGACACTCTTTTACTAAAAAAAAATATGAAAAGCATTCACACATGTAGTTGACCAAACGCAAATTACACTCTGAAACAACATCGTGTTTCGAGTATGTCTAACGAACCTTTTTCTAAGTCGTCGAATAAATTCAGAGCACGCTTTAGTAGAGAAGCAGACATCTTGCAAACAGAAGATATCACTACATATCAGATTTGAGTCAGCCGCATTCTCGTATCGACCTATTTCGCATCCCGTATCGTTGTTTGTGGCAACCGCAGCTATCGCCAAATCCCTGTTCTCACTACCATATTACGTTTCACGGTTTCACGCACAGAAATCAGGAGAGGGGCTCGTAGAAGAAAATTTGTCCAAATCACGGTAAAATCGTCAAAGCCTGATAGATACGATACGGCCGATTCCATGGATTTCGCCGTGGTTGTAGGTTGTAGCAGTTTCACAGCCTTCCCTCTACTTCCACATCGTCTGGTCTGGGGCTGCGTAGGGTCAGACTGGGTGCCGTAGTTTCGTATTATTATTATTGACTCTAGCAACGTGTTCGTGTTTATCATGGGCAAGAAAGACCACCAAGCTGGAAAGAAGCACAAAAAGAACTTTTACAAGAATTATGACGGCAAGAACAAAGGCAGGAAGGTTGAACCGGACATGAAAGGATTTCTGGTTACCTTTGACAAGAAAGAATATGACGCCGCTCGGGATTGCTTTAGCATTCTCAACGAGTACGCAGAAAAGTTATGGGGACCTGAGGTATACGCGTATCGTATATGCGTGTCAAAGTAGATAGGAAAAGTAATAAAATTCATTCGTTTCGAAGGAAGGCACCGAGGAAGGCAGCGATGTTGAACAAGACCTGGAAGAAGAGTTGAAAGCTCTAAAAGACAAAAGCAGAAAGAGGTTTCAGAAATTAAAAACTGACGTACCTGGCAATTTCTTTATGAAGACGACGGTAAGTCTCGTTTACGAACAGTTTACTTGCTTTTCAAATATGGTCTTCATAGGAACAGCTATTGAACGTACTGGTAACTTTTTAGTAGCAATCCACATTAAAAGCATTAAAACTGGAGTGCAACCCTTCAGCCAAACGCACACATGGCATACGACGAGCACGCACTGTTGTAATTTTAACACAATTGCCTTTCTTCTTCCCGCTCCCCATTTTATACCATCCAACACGTCAATGTCCTGCCTAATCTTACGTATTTCTTCACTCCAGGGATTTTTTGTAATCGATAAAAACCTCAGTGTTGCACAATTTCTTTTTTTAGCTGCACCAGAGCTTTAAGAAAAGCTTGCATAGATGCTGTTTTCGCGGTAGAGTTAGGGCTTGTTAGGGCACATATAGCTCTTTGCTAAGCACTCTTGTCTACCTTTGTGTTTTCACTCGCAAAGTGTTGGCAGCTCAAGTGTCACGAAACCTCATTGGTGATGATCCCACGTATTGTCCTCCAGGTCCAAGACCCTGCTCTCCTTGTCACCACAATACTTGAGGACATCAAAAGGACTCAGCAACAGAAAAGCCGATACATCTTGAGACTCCTGCCAATTCTGGCAACGTGTAAGGCGCATGTGGACAACATCAAGAAAGCGACAGAAGCTGTACTGTCCAAGTACTCCGACTGTCCTGATGATGGGACACGTTACTTGATTGTACATAGGGTACGTCACAATGACCAAGTGAAGAATGCCCCCCTCACTAGCGAGATGATCAGTGTGGTGAAGGAGGTGAAACCCAATTGGGTGCCTGATCTCAGAGAACCGCAACTGGTCCTCATGATAGACGTGCTGCACAAAATTGGCTGTATTTCCCTGTTGAAGGGTTATTTTGATTATAAAAAATACAACATCCATCAACTGTCGAGGTTGGAGGAGGAAAAAAAAAGAGAAAACCGAAAGAGAGAAAATAATGAAGAGGAAGAAGGTCAGAGGAAGAGGAATAAACAGGATGAGGGTTGCCAAGTTTAATGTCTTTTTAGCCAATATGAGCAGACTTTCCACATTTTTATTATTATTTGTCAGAAACAAAAAATTTACGCGAGAACCAAACTGCTCATATGTGCGCCATCCAAGTTATTGTACCTTGTCACGTCCACATTAAATGTGTCATTGCTTCTCATACATGCTCATGACAACTCAAGTATGTTGCACTCAGTTGTGCTCCTCCACTTCAGACTTACTGTATGTCATGCCCTTTGGTGAGGTATCTCACTAAATAATCTTTCGTGCACCAACATTTTTCCGAAAATTGTGTCACACAGTGCCAGAAAAATGTGTGCTTCCGTGAGAATGCATCTTGCATTAAGAGAGTGTCATAACAAGCGCAGGTTAGAGGCAGAGTTGAGTTTGTATACTCGTGTCTTTTCCTGTACACCACCGTTGCTTTGATTCAGTTAAAATAAGAGAGACATGTAAGGAACTCTTTCCTCTCCTGTGACACTCACAAAGGAAGGTTATTTGGTAGTTTCTCGCATCCTGAATGTTACTTCCCTTTCAACTCTTTAAAAAAAGAATGCTGCAGTGTTGCTTCAAAGGCAACCAAGAATCTTCCAGATGCAGTTTGTTTTGTGACAGCCATTCGGGGCCACATGGAATTGAATAAATGGAGTGAACCACTTTATGTAGGAGTTTGCTGTTTTTATCATACACATAACACTGGGTTGGCAAGTCTGGTCAGTGGCCAGTCTAGCACCTGTCCTGTCGTCTCCTCTCTCTTCCCAGTGCTAGTTAGTCATGCAACACCAACACGCCCAGTTTTTCACCTTCATGCCCAGTCTATTTACTTGAAAAAAAAAAAAAAAACATTTAATGGTTATATCTTGGGTGTGTGCAGAATCCATAAAGAATGAAAAATCTTATCACGATTATGATGCATTATTGCGTCATATGACCCAATGTATTCTGCATTGTAGTGCAACCAATAACAGCTCGCTAAATCGACCCGATCAATTTAATGGAAAAAGCAATTGTGAAAGTATCGAGTACATTTTTGCAAGTATCTGTAACTGTATCGGCGTATTTTCTAGCACTGGCTGTATCTGTAGCAGAAACTCCGATAGTCTTTAAAGGTAATTTTAGCAATCCTGACTACAAGGCCACAATCTATAGAGATGTCTTTCTCTGGGCTAAAAGTAACATCATACTCTTTCCGAGCAATATTTATCGATATTAATAAATATACTAAAACAGAGCGATAAACATCGTTTTAGGAAGAAAGACCATCAAAATGGTGTATTAAATAAACTCTATCCCTTCAAACTTGTGGTCCCCAATCTTGGTCTCCGGATAAAGGACATTTCCGTCTTCCACTCGGAACACAGTGATGTAAGTGGCAGTCCTTCCTCTGTGTTCCTCAGACTTGAGTGCGACGATCAACGAGTCCATCAGTAATGGGACAAACTTGAAGGAGGAAAACCCGTGTGTACGGTTCAGGGGTCCCACAGTGGACAGCTGAACGCTATGGAATCCCGGGTCCATCCGGAGCAGAAGGTTGGTCCCGCGTTCTTCGTCGTCCACATCATTGTATGGCTGCTTGCTGGCTCGTCGAGGAAGGAAAAACCATTGTTTGAAGCGATGGCTCCAGGCAACCGCTTCGTGGATCATATAACCTGGAAAGAGAAGAAAGTGAAATAAAATTCCACAAGAGTCTCCTCGTATACCAGGGGGGCCATAGTTTGTCCAATCGCAGAGCTTGCGGTAGTTGTCCTGCCAGTCACGGTGTTGGACACGACCTCCAGGCGTCACAACCTTGATCCACTGCGGGTCGTGATTGATGACGTTGCCCTCTTTGTCTGTCCACTCCTTTCCGAGCCCACCAACGTAGAGCTCCCCGTCTCGAACTGTAGCCCATTCGCTTTTAAAACCTGAAATTTTGACATTTTCAAATGCGTGTGTTTGTGCGCTACAATTTCACCTTTGGTGGCTTCTCCGCTGCCGTCAACCAACATGAGCCACGGTACAACTTTTTCCTTCTGAATCTCATACACAACCCCTGTCCGATCATCCATTGCGTACAATTTCCCATTGAAAACCACCAGCTCCGACAACTCCATGCCACGACCAGCCATGGCAAAGTGTCCTTTTAGCGTCCTCATCTCTTCTTCCCATTCCATTTCAACTTGACTAGAAGATCTATCGATGATCAAATAACCAATCTTCAAGTAACTAATCCACGTGTCTGTCTCCTCTTTGCTTTTCGAGTCCGTGTCCAGATCAGCGATTACACCAATCTTGTACCTCACTTTACGTCCGTAAATAATTGGCTTCGTCAATGGGTACGTGTCATTGTAGGGGAAATATTCTTCGAGGATGTGCTGATGGCTGTGTTCGTGGACGTTCGTCACACTGTATTTGCCCCACGGTAAAAGCGCGTAAATTGCTAATAAAGATACCAGTCCTAGTAATGCCACAGCTATAACAAAGTGGGCTTGACATCGTAGCGTAGAGTTGCCCATTCTGTACGTCGTTGGCATGCGTATCCATTCTTGCATGTTGCTCTTGTCCGATGTGAGAGGTAAAAGTGCACTCATACTAGTCGTTCAAAAAGGATCTCAACGCATGTCTGCAACGTCTTCACCAACGGGAAATCAAATTTCTGCTTCTTCTTCTCATCATAGCACCATAGCACTCGCTCAGACTCAGAGCACTCGCTTGTCATGCAGCGCTTGCAGCGCTTCCAGCGAGGTTCATGTGACTGATCATGGGCTACTTTTCTCAGATATGCCACACTGCCACGCATCGTAAAATATTTCCTCACGTTATTATTATTATTATTTTTTTTAATGTTTCGATCAATTACTTTCCTTTTTTCGCAGGGGGCATGAAATACAATATGGCGCGTCCCATGTCAGCTATCTTTCGCGAGCATTACACAAGTTCAACGTAACAGCAGGGTTGAAGAAAGCCCAATCAATTAATGTTTAGGAATTTGTTGAAACGTGCTTTGAATTTAAATATAGAGTTATCCATACCCGAAAGATGTTTATCGTCAAAAAGCGAGTCGAATGAGTTTGGGAACTTAGTTTGCATGATAGCAAACATGCCGAAAGAACCGAAAGCAGCAAAGGAACTGAGAATACAGCGAATGAAAGCCAAAGCGAAGGGTGCTCAACAAGCTCGACCAGCAGAAATAACGCTCTGGGTATTGGGCAATGGAGCGCTGGGAAATCCAAAAAGTCTCTATGTCAGCAGCGATCAGTCTAGGTAAGTTCATTTATAAAATACTAATAGCTCATATCTCTTATATCTCTCTTTCTGCGCAGGTATTTATTCAACTGCGGCGAAGGAACTCAACGGTTGGCTCACGAGCATAAGTAAGTTGTAATGTTTTTCTTCTCACCAACACTATAACATACTGCGAGCCGTAGCCCAAGCACCTTACCTCAATAAAGCGAGTAACTACAAATCAGCTCAAGCGTCAGACAACGAGCAAAATGACATACTGACAAAAAAGCTACGTCCAAGCACTTGAAACAAGAACATATTGACACAATAACAAAAATTTAACAGAAAGTCCATACAAAAGTGGAAGTCAATAACCATGAACTTTGCCTTGTTGAAAGTACTCTCAATTTTACCTTACCTAATAAGCCATTTGAGAGAAACGGCAATTTTTTTTATGGGCCTGTAAGGTTGAGATGTTATTCTGCCACATTGATAGAGATAGCACTCCTTCGAAACTTGCCAAAAATAAACCTTACTGCCTTCCTTGGAACTTGCTCAAGTTGCGCGATATCCTTCTTCAAACAAGGATCGCGAACAATTACGACATATTCCAATTTTGACCTTATGCAAGTATTGTCCATCTTAGTACCTACTTGCTGGTATATATCTTATTCTCGCTTATTTCAGGATGAAATTATCGAAATTAGAACACATATTCTTTACTCACTCTAATTGGAGCAACATTGGAGGTCTTCCAGGTAAATGTTGTACATGTTACGAGAACATTATTGTTAATAACTGCCATTTAGGATTAGCGTTGACCATACAGGACATAGGAGTCCCTGAAATATGCATTCATGGTCCCAGGAATATTGTGAGTACATTTTTGGAACTCGCATTTCTTCGCAAGTTAGTTTACTGAATCTTTGCAGGAAAAACTTTTTGAAATGACCAAAGGTTTTATGGTCATGGAAAACCTGAAATTAGGTATCTAATTTAATTGCGTGGTATCCATTACTAATTTCCCACATTTTCTGTTCTAGCCAAGAGGAATCCTGCAGACAGAGCATTCGTGGACAATTGTATGAGAGTCGAATATGTTTCTCTGTTTCCGAGAGAAGCCACAAATGGTACGACACCTTTTCTCGTTTAAAGAAAACTCTTAAAAGTTTCAAAGACATCGAGCAAATAAGAACGAGAAAGGCTTTTCATTTGAAGCATTTTCCAAACGTGGCTCGCAAGATTGACTCTCGTACTTTGATGTTACTTTTTGTGGTGTATCAATGTTGGTTGACGTCCTATCTAGAAGAATATGGATGAATTGAAATCCTCATTGAGGAACGGACAGCGTTACGTTGTCTGGGCCCAAGAATATTGAGTAATCACCTCCAGTAATTTACCATAATGAAATGGCAAATATTAACTTTGTCTTAAAACGAATCTAGTACAAGAAAGAAATTTGTGTTTCAGCCAAACGATTGAAAAGGGACGAAGACGTTGCCATAGTAGTGGCGTACATCTGCAAAGTAAGCTTTTGTCATTATTTGAACCTTTTAATTACTGTTAATTACCGGTAGTTGCACAGCAAACCGGGCCAATTGCAGCTTGACAGGTGTGTCCAGATGGGAGTTCCCCCGTAAGTAATATTTCCCATTTCATCCAAATCCCCATTTATGTAGAGGAGATATTTTGTACGCAGCGGACCCTTGTTGGGGGAACTGAAGAATGGCAAAGACGTAACTCTTCCAAATGGGAATATTGTAGGTTTATATCTCATCTTATCTTCCAAACCTGGTATCAGTGTGAACCGTTAGTGTGCTCGCAGGTGAAATCGTCCGACGTCGTCTCTGCGGAAGAGCCAGGTCCCGTCTTCATTGGTGAGAACTTTTCGGGGAATGCTGTTTTGTTAGGCTTCACCCACACGTTCCTATAATGCGCAAGTAAAAAAATGTAGAAAGGATGACAGCGCGTAGGTGTAGTACGCTTGTGTTAACATTATTTTGGGAGATGCACACGTCCTTTTCCACCTGTTTACTTACTTGCCTAAGTACATAGCCCCGAAACGTGCATCTGAGAGCCAATCTATTCTCAATTGTGCAGATTTCGACGTGATTTCACCTTTTTGTCCCTGACTCAGGTGCTTTACCACGCTGCAACATTTATTTGGGTTAAATTGCGTATTCTTGTTTAGAAACTTTTTATCCCAATTGTTACAAACCTGGCTACGCAATTATTTTACGTCCACTCCCTGCTCTGAGAAAGTGTTGAAACTTTTTACCCATAGCTTGTACGGGCCTTTTGAACACTGTCACTGAGACAATAAATGTGAGAAAACGTTTGGTTCCTCAAAGTGTTGGAGGTTCCGTCTGTTGACTACCTGGATTGTCTGCTGGAGGCAAGAGAGTTTGAAAGGCACCAACTGAGTGCTGCTGCTCCAGAGGATGCTGCCAAAGTGGTTGTACACTTCACTCCTTCGGCCATAATGGAGGACCCGCTCTATGTTCAGTGGATTCGCAGGTACTTATTTATTACCTTTATTCCACTTTCAGTTCCATCATGTATGGGGCAATTTTCCATTCAATTTAGAGTAGCGGTGAACTGCGTGTTCCGTTGTGCAAGAGCACCTCAACGGTAGCAAGTTACAATGCCGAGACCATATCTTTAGAAACACGCCCTGACACCTGATGCCTGTCAGCTTGGATAGTCCTGAACATATGATGCAAGTAAAATGAAAACGAGTTGGTGTACGCTTGATGAGATTGGGAGACGAGAAAAGATAACATAAAACAAACATGCGCATCCTGATGGACCCGAGACTGCTTGGTCCATTAGCTGTGACAGCTCACATTTAAATTTTGTGAAACGCCAGTGTGTCTTATTCACTTTGGGTTTTGTTTTATCGTGACACGCGTAACCTTTGTGGACTCGAAGAGTTCAGCGAAAATGCCCCCTATGGCGTAGGATGGCTTATACGTTGCTCCTTCCTCCAGGTTTCCAGCAAGTACTGTGCACCTCGCTCTCAACGAGTACTCCTCTCCAGAAAGCAGTGTTGCCATTCACCGAGCCCAACACCGTCTCCATCTCCTCAATTGCAACATATTTCCTCTGCTCAAGAGTGAGGTGTGTGGCCTTTCTTGCACGAATGAACACCATCTGGAGAACTCTGTGGTGCTGACAACACCCAGGTTCTCTTTGAGTTAAAAAACGTGTGATTGCTGCACACTCAAATCCATCGCAACATTTTTAGCTCAATAGTGAAATGATTGCGAACACCAGGTCCAAAGACAGCCTCCGAAGACGCTGTCTGAGCTCAACGTATGTCCTGGCGAAACACTGGCCAAGTTCCGTCTGCGACCTTGCCATGGCCTGGAAAGGTTAATGTCTCCTCGGTGGTCTCCTCTGAGTGAATGTCGGCAAACGTATTATTTTTCAGGGACAGCGCAATAAAAATAGATGCAGATGCGTACATCCGAGAGGCACACAGCAGTCCACATTTTGAAGAAAGACTCTCTGAGCTGAAAGCAGCAACGCGAGCCCTGGACTCAACAAAAAGTATGCCAGCAAATTTATGTGCAAGCGCAAGTATTTGCAAAATTTTGTCACATACACATAAAATACGTGGAGTTTGAATAAGGCCTATAGAAATGGTGGTGTTTCAGCTGTGCCATCGTATCCAGAAGTGGTGTTTCTTGGAACTGCATCAGCCATTCCAGGAAAGGAACGAAATGTCAGCTCTATTCTTGTCAATGTCAAGTATGGGCTCAATTTCAAAACTTGTCTCACTTAATGTATTTACTTTCCGATTTTATTCCATTAGAATGTGACTTAGGGATCCACTAATTTCCATAGTGTACATTCCAGAGAGGACAGTTCAGTCCTTCTGGATTGTGGTGAAGGAACGAGCAAGCAGATGATCCGCTTTTATGGCTCACAAGAATTTCACAGAGTCCTGTCTCGGTTGAGCTGCGTCTTTGTGTCGCATATGCATGCTGACCATCACTTGGTACGTGTTTCTAAGAATATATTGAGTAGGGATAAGCCATTCCTAGGCAGTGCCCAAAACTCTTTGGAATCCTTCAACCACGTTTGTTTGTTTCTTTTTAAAATCAACAAAATCTGCATTAATTTAACAGTTTTAGCTGCGTTTTCTCGTTTGTTTACAAGTAAAGTTCAAAGTAACACGGTTGTGCCTTTGATTGTTTCATAGTTTTAGGGAAAGAATTCAGAGTTTATGTATGTCCTGTAGTCGATGAAGAACGTGTTAAATAAATTACATTTAAGGAGAAGTTTATGCGTATGTTCCCTAGTCTTACATTATGCATCATCTTCACCAGCCATTTTTTTCATATGTAGTATATTTAACTCGTTTTTCATTAAACGAATACATCAAATTCTGCTTCAAAACACCTTTCACTAGAAGTGTTTTTTTTAAGAAAGGATTCGAAAGATTCGTGGATTTGCAGAACCTTCCCTGAATTGAGATTTGGAAAATTGTGGATACGTCCCATCTCTAATATTGAGGCATTACGGAGACATTTGAACTGAGATCAACGGTCCCTTAACTTAAATTTAATGCTTAACATTCATCGTGTCACCAACTAAGGTTTAAAAAAAGAAAGGAATTGAGCGTTAACTCTTCTATCTCTCAAACCAGGGTCTCCTGCAACTCCTAAAAGAGCGACAGCTTTCTCTCCAGCTACTGGACCTTCCTTGGCATCCCCTGACCGTGATAGCTCCACGTTTCCTAGTGCCTTGGATCAGCCGCTACCACAGTGTCTTTGAGCCTGTCTCGCATCTTTTCTCGTCAGTTGAAACTTTTTTGAGTTGCCAACATGAAACGTGGACATCTATCTATTACCACGAGGTACTCGTCGGAACAATGTATTGTAGCACATTTTTTGTGCTTTTACGCAGGTACGTGGACAATGCCAGCTTGCTTTGGGATCGAGCTGAAGTGAGCAACGAGCAGAGAGCACTTTTTACTCGTTGGGGTCTCCAGAGTGTAAGTGCGTTTTCACCTTGGATGAAAATCAACATTTCAGAGTGTTTAAGCTGAAAGCGTTTAAAATAAACTCTCGGACGTATTCTTTAATCCGAGCATACGTTTCATATCGTTTATAGTATCGATGCACGATTTTGGTACGATTGCCAAAACGGTTGTTTTGGCTTCATAGCTAAGCACAGTTCTGGTAAAACACTGCAAGCACGCGTACGGAATTACCCTGACAACGCAAGGAGGTTGGAAGGTGACCTACTCTGCGGACACCATGCCGTGTGACACCCTCATCCAGGCAGGTAAGCGATGGCGATACAAATATTATGGCCACCACCTTTTTGGGGTCCCTGCTTCAGGAGAGGGAAGCGACCTGCTCATACACGAAGCCACCATGGAAGACGACTTGGCAGACGAAGCAGCCATCAAGATGCACAGGTGACTCGTGTAATTTTGCTCGCTTTATGTAATTAGTCCTTTCTTTGACAGCACCACGAGTGAAGCGATCGATGCTGGCCGCCGCATGGGAGCCAAATTCACGTTGTTGACCCACTTCAGCCAGCGCTATGCCAAACTGCCACTCATCTCGGAGAGTTTCCACAGCACAGTAGGCTGTGCCTTCGACCACATGAAGGTGGGATTTATTTTTTTTAAAGCGTAGATACTGGTCGTTTCACGAAAATTACCCCCCAAAAAACAACTATCCATTTACATGAAGGTGAGCCCTCAGGATCTGCCGGCCCTGCCTTTGCTGTTTCCGGCACTCAAGAGCATTTTTGCGGAACACTACCAAGAAATGCGCGAGAAGACTGCCAAGAAACTTCGTCAGAAATCAATTATTGAAGAAAAAATGCGAGCAACCTGATCATTGCCATTGAGAGTTGGAGAAGCAAGAAAGTTGAGAGCTTTTGTCAAACATGGAATAAACGTGTTCAGTCACGATTTGTAAATTACTTTTGTTTCAATTCCTCCAAATGAGATGTTGACCTGACACCCGGCAAGAACTGTGGCCCACAACAAAGTTTCGCCCTCGGAAACGCCAATGTGTCGATCATCGTCTGCTCTTAAAATGTACCTCGTAGGTCTCCATCTCGCAAAACAAAGCGGGCCACGTGATGTTGAGTTTGTCCACGTGATCCGTTTCCTCCAATGAGCGTCCTCGTGTGATGGACGTCACATGCGCAATCGGAATGCGCGCGCTAGGAGGAGGTATCCAAAATGCCGTCGACGGCAGAGGCGAAAGCTCCGCTGGCATTATCGAATCAGCCAGAAAAGCCAAATCATTACACGTAAGTTGAAAAAGACTAATCTTTATTTACTTTTGTAATCTTTTGACTCTTATACGTGACATTGTTTTGCCCAACAGGTATCTCAAAGAGTTCCGAGTAGAGCAGTGTCCGCAGTTCCTTCAACACAAGTGCACGCAACATAAACCCTTCACATGTTTTCACTGGCACTTTATGAATCAACGGCGTAGAAGACCAGTGAGAAGAGCTCGTGATGGGACTTTCAACTACAGTCCGGATGTTTATTGCACAAAATACGACGAAACAAGCGGTATATGTCCAGAAGGAGATGAGTGAGTAACAATCGCCATGTTATGTGCTACAGCTGCGCCTTCAAATTAGTGACCTTTCTTGACGCTCCATATTTGCCAAGGCATGTTTTGGCTCGCGTTTCAATCTACGCATAAATGTCTTTGGTTTCGTCAGTTTTTCGCTTTGTGTGTCACTCGCAATTGTTTCAAACGCGTGACATGTGCGTACGGAAATCGCTTGTAAACAATGGCCGCCATATTGTTTGGCCACGCCATGTTGGCGGGAACGATGACGTAACGACTTGGAGCCAATCCATGCTAGGTTTCTGCTGTGCGATTTCACTCAAAAAAAGACACTTTCTCTTTTTCCGTCCTCAGATGCTTCTCGAAATTACATTGTTTTCTTCCCGCGATGATCGGAGGGAAAACCAGCTGATTGAAAGTGTCAACATAGTGCCGTGTTGATAGGACGCCATTCTGGCCACAGTAACTGCTAGTAAATGAATCTTTCTATTAATTCACGTTTTTACACCCGACACAACATTTCTGACGATTTTATCTGGCACGCTGGTTAGACATTTAAAATATATATAGCCTAACCATATCATATTGGAAAAATCAGAATTTAACGCATTAATTCCAGTTTTCGGATTCCTGAAAAACGTTCTGTGGCCCTTGCATGTCAAGAAATTGAAGTCAAATGTCATCGTATCACTGAAGAAACAATTGAGCCAGTTGGTACAAACTGTCAGTGTATTTGGGTGAAATATTGTGGACAACGTTCTTGGGCATATTTAGGTTGAGTGGCTGTCTGTTACATTAAAGAAAGCCTTTTTTATGAGGAAAAGGACCAACATTTCTGATAGGTTCTTTTTATGTTCGCCGCGATAATAATGTAGGGCATAATTATTCGGGATAAAGATTGACTATGCCTCGTAGAACAATTTCCGCACTCGTGTAATAACTTTTCCCCGCAGATGTCAATTCCTGCACCGAACAGCGGGAGACACGGAACGCCGCTACCACTTGCGCTACTACAAGACCGGCATATGTGTGTACGACACGGATGCCCGTGGATACTGCGTAAAGAATGGTCCCCATTGCGCATTTGCCCATGGGCTGAATGATCTGCGAGGACCCGTTTATGATGCAAGAGAATTGCAGGCATGCATGGATGGAGATGAGGCCAGCAACGGCACACTGCCACCCAATAGTCTGGACAAGGAACGCAATGTGCTTAATGAGGATCCCCGCTGGCAAGGTATCTCCGGAATGGGGAGAAAAAAGCAATTTTGACACGCCGTCTTCTCGCAGACACAAACTATGTGCTGGCAAACTACAAGACTGAGCCCTGCAAGAGGCCTCCGAGGCTCTGTCGCCAGGGTTATGCCTGCCCACAGTATCATAACAGCAGAGATAAGCGCAGGAGTCCCAAGAAGTACAAATATAGGTAGGTGACCATTATTTCGTATCACACTGAATGTCACATAGGGATGACTACATAAAGTTGTACGCACATTGACATTGACCTCCGGGGGGGATCCTAGAAGGATCAAGTAGCTTCGTTCAGAGGGTTCAAAACATGGCGGAGGAGGACCAAAAAATTGCTTCACTATTCCGATATATTTGTCCAAAAGGAATGTACAAAACATCGGATGCGTTAAGTAGCAGTTCTACCCTCTCGGTGTACTCTGTCCCTCATACTCTGGTGTCTCTACTAAACGGTCTTTCAGAGCCACGAGCGTGTATCTCAGGCATCCGCCATGCGTCACAGAGCCAGAGCAGCACCTATGCGCTTTGACTTACAAGCTGGAGCGCCATGCTCCGGAAAAGGAGTGATACCGTTTAGTGAAAAGGAGCGCACACTTAACACAGCCATTGGCTCAGCAGTCGTTTGACAGGAACAACTTGGTGGTAGGGGTATTTTCGTTTAAAAGGAGTTTGATTGACTGTTCTTCGCAGTAACTGTCATTTATGACATATTGATGCATATCCTTACCATGGTTCCCACTTGTCCTTGAAACTCTCGAATACCCTGGAATTTGAAAATGCCATTTTCGAGGTCTGGAAAACAATGGAGTGTTTCAAAGTTCTCGAAAACCCTCGATTTAGCATCTTTTTCTCGTAGAGCTGCTACTGCAAGTTGCGCTTATCCTGGGTGAAAACTCTACTTTTGAAACGACACTGTGCCTTGCCGAGGTGCTCATCTCCCACTATTGCGGCCCCTACACTGTCGTCTTGTGCCGTTCTGACGTGTCCTTTATGTTGTGACGTGTCCCTAGACGAGGGGTGCCGAAGTGGCGGCCCCTGAACAGAAAAAAAAAAGAATTGGGCCCAAGCTATGACACGGTGAAGAGAGTCGCTTGTTCATTGGGGAGAGGGAAAAGTAGGTATATCTGCCACAGTCTGGCATGACTGATCTGTAGCGAGAAAAGGCAGCTTTTATAACGGGTATTACAAAAATCAAATAACATTTGCCTGTTTCGTGACTGGACACGTAATTCCTATCCAGTGTGGAGACATGAATGCGATTGGTGCGTCAATTGCACCAACCTTGCTACACCCTGTAACATCATCCACTTGTGCCACTAGAAGCAGCTGAGCCCCTCTGCAGGGGGCAGCACGAGTACAGGTTCGCTGTTCCTGACACGCGTTGTCTGATGAGTGAAAATTGCTTACTAGTTTGTTGCATGCCTGTTGCTGCCAGGCAATAGTAAAGTGATAAGACCTGCCCCAGCAGAA
Source organism: Ornithodoros turicata (assembly GCF_037126465.1). NCBI lineage: Eukaryota > Metazoa > Arthropoda > Arachnida > Ixodida > Argasidae > Ornithodoros > Ornithodoros turicata. Next base: position 83,354,756 of record NC_088204.1, read on the forward strand.
GCAATATCACTAATCAGTATCACTCTTTCTCTAATTTTTTAAACCACGTTTCTGTGCTGTGTTGCCGTAATTGGTCATATGACGTCACTAACGCTCGTAGTAGACTGTCAAATAGTCGGAACGAGAAACCCGAAATAAATATTGGAGCCACTGTGAAAGTACAGGGACAAATTGAGCACGGAAACAACTAAAATGATGTTGCAGCGTTAAGAGCGCGCTGAGCAATTTCCAGCTCAATGCTGCCATAAGAATGCTCCTTGAACAATTTCTTGGCTTCTCACACGTTGCGCAGTTTGAGCTTGGGTGGGGAGGACTTGATGCAATTCTTGACTAAGTTTATGGGGATTTCATAGCAAGTGTGGCGCTCTCGGTGGTTTGCTTGGGAGCAGTAGAATAGGCATTTCGAAGTGGAGCTTATTTCACAGAGAGTGGCTTTTGATGACTGATTGACACAGTATAACATGGAGAGATTGAATGTTCAGGTCAACACCATGCCCTAATGTAAAGCAAGGTGACGAATGGGGAGACCCTGTCAACTGCGATAACGGTGATGGCTGCTCCTATTGTCACACTCGAACGGAGCAACAATTCCACCCAGAGGTGCGTATTTCTCTCACCCTTCTTCTCTTACTCCTCCTCCTCCTACTTTATTCTCTGTGCAGATCTACAAGTCGACAAAGTGCAACGACATGCAGCAAACTAATTACTGCCCTCGGGGTCCTTTTTGCGCCTTTGCGCACGTAGAAAGTGAGTAGATGGACCTGATCTCGTGTCTCTCTTAACACTCTTGGATTGCAGAAGAAATTTCTGCCGTCAGAGACATGGGTCCGGACCACTCAACCAATCTGGCAGCCATTTTGTCCAATGCTCTGCCCAATCACCAGGTAACGTTTTGGACACTTTTTTCGTGTTTTACAAAAAGGCGGCGTCTTCCTGCACGCAGACACAAAGTAACAAGTCGGATAATCTATTCTCCGATTCTGGCCACCATCACCATATCTCTGATCATCTTCATCACCATCATCAGGTGCGTTTGATTGACGTTTTTCCCGGTGATTCTTTACTTTAATTATGCAGGGAAATGACAATGGCAATCAGCCTCTGCCAACTCCTATTGGTCGGCCGCGTTCCTACAGCTCGTCCACCAATCAGTCATCGGAATCCTTGCCCATGTATCCCAAGGCCCCAGGATCTGAGAGGGAAGACAGAGAGGTGCGAGAACTTACACGAGTGGAATTTAACATCAATGGGGTTGCTCCATTTGGGTTAATCTCTTTCTTTTCCTGGGATAGATAGTGCTATCCCAAAAGGGAGTATTCTTTTCTAATACGGGTAAACCTACTTGTAACCAACTTGCGGTGGAGACCGCGTCAAGTTACGTCCCATTTTTAGGCCGAGAGTGTTACCCCATGTTGTGAAAGAGACTGAAAGGTACGCGAAGAACGTTCCCTGACCATGTCTCGCACTCTTGCGTCCTCAACAATGTATCGCCTCTTTGCTGGACACCCAATCATCATCAGAGTCCCAGATGGCTGTTCGCTGGCAGTCTTGCGCATTGATCGCGTCACAGATGGCATCACTAAGACAGGTGAGATAATGCAAAGAGAAGCTGTTGGGAGCTCTCTCGGACACCCTCACCCTGGGTGGTAACAGAAACGATGGTCCTGATGGATGCAAGGAACTCGGTTCTTCACCTACTTTGAGAAGGATCCTCCCGGTAACTACTCTCGGTATAACTGGTATCCTGTGTTGGGATGGAGCATTATAAGCGGTATTTAAGGGTTTTTGGCTGCGCCAAATTCACAATTCTGCGGCACTGATTGGTAAATTCCGCGATTTTCCGCGGCAAGCAGTGAACGGCTGCTTGAAATGGGAAACACTTCATTTTCTCGGATAATGTGGGAACAAAAATTATTTTATAAGATTACAGATTCCAAGCACCGTTGTGGCTCAGCATTACATACATGATATCTTGTGTTCTCCTCTGACAAACAATGTCGCCTGGAATCATTTTATACCTGCTGAAAGGTCTTTCACCATCTACAGAGTTTATAGGAAGATTGTAGGAGGGAGCTTACAATACGTGCCCTATGGAAGTTACGGGGCACCCGTTTTGTTTCTGGGCGCATTATTTAAGAGTATTTAAAGGACGTCAAATCAAAATCCCCCTCAGCCACCACAAAACTGCACACGGGAGGGACGCTACCCCTTCCTCAGGCAAAGTATGCGCGATAAACTGGGGGCTAACGAAGCTACAATCTGTCTGTGTTGGTCCTGCAATGTGGGCAAGTCTGTAAAGCAGGCTTCACCTCATGCAGGGAAGCGTCAGGTGAAGCCCACTTTTGGGAGGTGTCGTTCATATTCTGCGAATAGTCTGATATTCGGACATCCGAATATTGGGTATTCGATTCGCGAATGAAATACTTCGAGTGACTGATATATTATTCGAATTGGAGATTTGGAATATCCGCACACACCTAAAAATGAGGGATTCCGTGCCAAACGATGAATTCCACGAAAAACCCAAGGCCTTAGCAATATTATGTTCTGTGGGAAGAATATTGAGGGTCGGAAAGAGCTGCAGTATAAGTGCTCTCCACTGTATAACAAAATTGTCAATGTAACAAAGAATCGCATTTTTCTCAAATGTGTTTGTTACGTGCGGAAATGGTAAGAAATGTTAGCTTGGTGAAAACTCTGGACAGGAGGTACTCTGGTATTTTGGTTTGTTCGTAGATTGTGGCCGCAATTGCTCTAAAGTGGGCTGTGCCTTCCCATGTACAAAACCACGCAGCCTCCACCATTGTGATACTGGGTGGACGCAATGGCATTGTCTCTTGGTCATCCGAAAGTTAATCCTACTAATGTGGGCTGTACCTCGGAAACGTTGGCTTTGCCACATAAATCTGCTGCCACTTGCATGTGGTAATTGGCAGTCATCCAGTGTTGGACCTTCTGCCTGGCCAGTACTTTTCATGGGGCTTCGTAAGGATAAATTATAGCCAAGTCCATAGAGATGCTTGACCTCGGTGCAACTATTCCGTGCAATATACATGAAAAAATGTTGGTACGTTCAACATATTGAATGAGGAGCGTTCAAGTCAAACCGGGACTTTTCGTTTTTCGCAAAAGTGAAATGAACTTACAGGCGAGAAATTAGTTTTATTTTTCGACGTAATCTCCAACTGCACTAATGCACTTGTCCCAGTGTTTCACAAGGCCTTGGATGCCAGCAGCGTAGCAATGCTTACTGACGCGTAGCAGCCATGATTGGAACGCATTCTTGACCTCGTCGTCGCAGCTGAAGTGGCGGCCCCCAAGGAATGCCTTTAGTGGCAGCAACTCCCAGCCAAGTTCCTGTAAGGTGCCTGTCGTGAGATGCGCGGTATGCGGGCGTGCATCGTCCTGTAGGAGGAGGACTCCTTTGGTGATGATTTCCGAAACTGGAGGTGTTCATGAATGATAGTGTTCAACGTTCCCGCAGAAAGGTCCGTCTTTCAAGCCAGTTCGAGACATGTTATCCGTCGGTCCTTGAGGATCACTCTGACACTGGGCTCTGAGCCGCCCCGGCCGGGATCGTCCTGCACTGATGCACGGCCGTCTCGGAACCGTTTGCACCACTCAAACGCTTTGCTGCGGCTAAGTGTATCGTGGCCATACCGGACGTGAAGTCTTCTGTGGATTTCAGATGACTTTACGCCTTCATTCACGAGAAATTTTGTGACAGTTCACTGTTCGACGTGTGCACTCACCTCGTTGTCGGCCATCTTGTCTAACACGTGTTTTGCACAAACTTTGGACCCCCACGTGGTGAACGCGGAGGCGTGTGAAAATGATGAAAAAGAAGTAGCGGGAGCCATTTGTACACTCAGGAGACAAAGCCCCGGTTTGACTTGAATGCCCCTCGTAGTTGGTTACCACCAAGACTTCAGAAAGAGTACTTCACCTTTGATTTTCAGTTTACATCTTCTAAGATCTTGCATCAACTGTCTTGCAAGCTCTTTGAGACTACATTACGTTGCTATCGTAAATTGGAGTCTTGCGTAACAGTGACAAGTTTTTTTTTTTTTTTTTTTTTGTCAGTTATTATGGTGTCTCATTGAACCTGCTGTTTTCTTCAGAATTAGCCATTTTTTGTGAAGTATTGGATATCTTGCAGAATTAGTGTAAGGATTTTCTGAGTCAACATTCTTTGAGCCTTTGGAAAGTTTGTTAATCGTGGCCACTTTTGTGTCCAAATTTATTCCTTTCGCTTCTTTGTGCATGCCACAAGTAACAAGTGCGGTAGGAAAGCTAGAGTTGACGTAACATCCAAAAGAGGCGAGATACGCCAGGGCTAATGACATTTGTGAGGAAGTTGTTTGTTATACCTGTTGGAGATTTCCATAGGACTGAAGTTTGTTTTGAGTTGGTCATTATAGGTGAGACATTGTGGAAGAGACTAAGGGAGAAATTTAGGTATGATAGTAAAAGCATTTAATGCCGACCTGAAACGTAACCTGCTCAATGGAATGACGGGCAGCAGTGTTGGTGGGTGGGTACGAAGACGTGCAAAGAAATGCGCCTAAACTCTTGTAATGTACAACAGGTTCAGTCCCAAAAAGTGTGAAGCACAAAGATTGATTCCTACTTGAAGAAAGGCTCATCAGAGCTAAATGACTGAAGCTATCCTAGAACCTTCAAGAACAGCTCGGGTTAATATACTAAAGAAGTGAAGAAGCTTTTGACGGCAAAGAACGTGGCAAATCTGCAGGATCAAGATTCCATTTCATTGGAGTCCTTTCTCTGATTCTTCTTCCCCCTCTTTGAAGGAGCATGGAAGGAGAGAGAAATATTTTGTATGACTGTTCCTGAAGGTAGAATGTTCCTTAATTTTATGTCCAGATACTCGTACTAGCATTCTTAGGCTCAGTGTAGCGGGTTGTAAAAGTTGACAGACCCATAGTTGTGAAACTTTGGTTTCAGGCGAGCATACGGAAACAGCTCAAGTCGCTGGACGATGGGGAATCCGTGGAAAAGTCTAGACAAGATCCTTGGATGGGTACGACACCTCCTATGCACCTTTCCTCGTCTGCGTCCGCATCATTTTACCATTCTACCAATACTGTAGAATCTGTTGTAGGTGAGTTTAGAGTAGAATTTGACAATTTTTCCCCCTGTCAATGGCACCTTTTTATCTAGGTAATGCATTGGATGACCTCAGTTTAGATGACATCAATGTAGAGGCATCATTAGACAAAGAATTGGACTCTAACCCGGTGACATCGTCTCTCACACAAGGCCTAACAAATTCTGGTGCGTATAATTGTTGAGATTCATATTGTCCAATTGATTGATTGATATACTCGGTTGCAGGTCTGTTAGGAAGTTCGGCACCGGTTAACATTCCGGGTGGAGGAGGACGACGTCTTTCTAACTTGTCACCACCGCTGGGGAGCCTCACAATGCCTATGGCAGTGGAACATCCCATGGACAAAGTAGCTTATCTTTCTCAAAAAAAGCTTATCTCTCTATGTGTGTGTGTTGATGGTTTGAATATCTGCACACAGACTGCAATGGCATTTTATGGTCACTCGGGTTCCTTCTCTGGCAAGTTCCAGCATGGTGGATTCCCACCCATGTACGATTTTGGTCTTTCCTCACCATCTGGGGGTCACCACCCCTGGGAGAGTCATGCCAAGATGTCCTGGGAAGAGGGTCTCGTGCAAGCACGTGCTGTAAGTGCGTTAGGTTAGGTTAGGTTAGGTTAGGTAATAAAATAGCGCTCTTTCTTTCAGTTGTGTGAAGCTTGGAAACGTGAAGCTGAAGATGCACATCGTAGAGAAAAGATGGCAGAGCACCAAAGAGATGAGGTATTCCTCCAATGAGAGTCATTGGATGAGTGATTGATTGACTCATGATTGTCAAGGCTTTAGCTCAAGTGGCGATGCTCCAGAAAGAAATAGAAGCCATGGCCAGTAATCGAGTCATTGGCTCCCTGAGAGTTCAAGAGCTTGAGAAGTTGCCCCCGTCACAACTTAGGCAAATGCAGGAACAGCTGCGATCGGATATGGATGCCATTGAGAAGGTACCCTTTAGCCTTTTAGCCCCCCCATTTTAAGTGTCTTTTGTGCCTTTCAGTTGGCAAGCTCAATGGAGCGACATACAGTACGAAGCTCTGAGGGTCCCTACTGGTAGGACCCCATTGTTCCCCCTATATATTTTCCCTCTCAAGTGGTAGCGTAAGTTTTAATTGGCTCAAGTTTTCCTAGAAAGTTTTTTCTTAGGGAAAATACATGACGGGGGAGCATTTTCTTCTAGGCACATTTTAATATTGTTAGGCTTTTCTGTTCCCGCACAGTTGAATTACCCTCATATGAAGGATTTTGATTTTCGTGTTTCTAGTTGCAGAGAAATCGGAATGCTTTTGGGACCACGCATTTATGTTGCTAATAATAATAATATATATGTATTCGCTGCCCAGATTGAAAGAATGCATTTGTTATATGCGTATTTTGTGTTGTAGAAAGAACATTGTTTTAGCGTTTACTCGGATGTAAGACGATTAAGACGATCGTGAAGACGTTGGAGTAAATGCGAGTTATTTCGAGGAGCTCTCAGAAAATGAGTTTCCAAAGAGTCTATGTTAACTACTGTTAATTAATGTCGCAGTTATTATTTGTCATTTATGTTGCGATTAAGCTCGCATCTCATAAAAAGACGGTAGAGAGAAGCTTGTTTCTTGGGATAAAGCGTTTCCAAAATGGCGACCAATCTAGGAATTTGAAATAACTGCATTTTTAGTGTAAATATTTGACTCTTTCACGTTTGATATTTTTGCGTCACTCTTAAAAAGACCTGTACATAGGCAGAGGCAATTTTATTCAGACACAATGTAAATAATGTGTGCATGTTTTGAAGAGAAAATTGTCACATCTAGAACCTAACAAATTTCGGGGAAAGAAACACGTTTGTAGGATGATGAAAGAAAAATTGTACTGTATTAAAATCTCTTAAATTCCCCGTCAATCCAAGAACAAGCGCACAAGTTGTGGAAAATATTTTTGACAAAGTGTGAGAAATGTATGTGCATGTGCATTGGTGCTTCAATGTGTGCGTTACGAAAAATCATTTAATTAAAAGATTTTCACTTGGGTGGCTCCAATCCAGAAAGAAAGAATGCTGTAATCTTGTTGGATTCCATAATAGTTGTCACCAAAGGTAGTTGTAATAGTAGTTGATGTAAGTAACCAATTGTGGTAAAGCAGAATTTTGGGTTAAAAATGTGGGGGAAGACGTTTTTGTCCTATCGGATATTTAAGCTGCTCACCTCCATGTAACCCTTCTTTTATGCCGATAATTTAATGCCATTTCATATTTATAAATCTTGTACATAGTCATTCATACTAGGCTGAAAATTGTAGGGATATTTTTGTTAAACTTAGCGGGACACTATGCAAGTTGATGGGCATAGTATCTGTGCTTGGAAGGAGAAAAAGAAAACACAAAAATTGGATGTGCCATTTACTATGCAGAAGCGTGAAATTCCTCACTCAGTATTACATCTTTAAAGAAATGTTGACTACTTTATAATGAAGTTTTGTTGTAATTCTTTCATGAGAAGTATCTGTACTAAATTTCATATAACTAGGCATAATTATGTAAATAAATTCTAGGATTTTAAATGGTTTCCATCGGTGTGGTCTCCTTCTGACATGACATGACATGAAATGAAAGAGGATCCATTCAAGGATAACCAGGATTTTCCTTTGTGTCTTCCTGTGTGATTTAGCACTATTGAGATTGGCTTACTGTATAAGTAGGGCAAATTCTTTTTGTTTGTGCCACATTTTCCAAGCAAGTGGATATAAATTTCTGCAGGAGACTGGGCAAAATTTTAATGGAATGTTTTCCTGTTGCTGCTTATACAGCCCATCAGTAAGTGTGCTTCGCCCTTTCTCATTCTACGTACATTTCTGTAGTTTATCTTGATCTCTGTCTGCTGCCACATAATATAGTTTTGATTAGCCAGAGGTGCATCTTTTGCACTGCAGCAGGCACTCAGTGTTCATATGTCTACAGTGAGGACTATGACCATCGCTACAGAAAGCCAATTTCAAAACAGCATGACTCTACATGTTTCTGAGCTGGACAAGGGGGTTTTATCTCACCTGATCCTAACTACGTTCAGATCAGATTAATCGGCAAATTTTATCTCCGGACATCGATGTCATTCCGCCATGGCCTCCAGCAACTAAAAAAGCCTTGGAAAAATGTGCACCACAGCAACAGAGATACCAGCTTCTGACATTGCTACCTGAGAGAGAAGTGACGCGCCTTATTCCCGGAGCAACAAAACATGTAATCGACAAGGCACGAGCGTAGATTGGGGCTGGACACATTTCTACCACTCTTACCTGTAGTGTGCAAAGCCCAAACAAAAGTGAGAACACCTGCCAACTCTCCCGTATTTTGTTCCCGATAGTACGGACCCGGAAAATTTTGGCCCTTGAGCTGTTCTCTCATTTTCCATTAAAAGCCGAAAAATTAGACAGTCTGTTGGTGGCATCACCATGCATGGCTGGAGGTTGCAGCAGATGGCATTCCCCAAACAGAAGAAATACAAGTGACTTTTCACTGGTTGAGCGTAAGCAACCACGTATGACCTCCCAGAACATGATGAAGCATCGGTGAAATGCCACGCAAAATGCAATGTTGGAGAGCTTGAGTGTTGGCACATGACGAAAGCAATGCCTACCTATGATGAAGGGGAATCGCAGTGCTGGTGGCAATGCAATTCAGAGTCTCCCAAATTGGCTACAGCATTTTTGAGACTAACTGACAGAGTTGTACACAATGAGACGAGTTCTCGTCAGTTGAGCGCAAACTTTGAGCTTGTGGTCGTTGTCTCCATACGGGAGTTATGTATAGAGACTCCAACGAAGAAGCAAGTTTATTTCGGGAATGCAAAAGTTGAAAATTTTGGAAATGAGTGCAGAGAACAAAGTTTGGGAAGCCGATGCCCTTATTAAGAAGGGCATCGTTCATCAAAGGATCATCAGTTGAGAAAAATGTTTCTCCAAGACACTTTGCCAAACCAAGGCCACTACTGGCAGCGTAATTACTTGTGGCTGTTCACTTGTGTGGTGATAACATCTACTCTTAGTTTAGTAACCATGAGCGACAATATGGCCTCTTTTCTCTCGTCTACATATCGGATGGTATCATCAACAGGAACCAGCTGTAAGTTAAGGCACCGTGCGTGAATTTGTGCTCCAAAGAGGTGAATGTGATTCCATCGGCCAGAGGGACGCATCTTCCAGCAGACTGTGACCAACCGGCATGAATGGTCCTCTGTGAGGCCTGTATGAGGGTGTCTCACGTCTGGTGCAAGAAGCAAATCGGAGGGCACCAAGACTATGAACCAAGTTAACAGCAGTTAGGAATGTGTTTTGGAGGATATAAATGTAATAAAAGTAGGCAACTTTCCCCTGTACACGAGGACTATCAGACATCTCTATTTTCGTTTGCAATACGTCTCAAGATTCCATCGGAATATTTTGTTTCATGGAATATCTGAGCTTCAAGACACACTTCGGTGCATCAGAATCGAAGTAGTCGTCGTCGCTTCTGGAGGGCAGGACTTGCTCCACTTTCAAGCGTTCTATCCTCAGTAGTAAGCATTATATTGTGAAAAAGCTTAGGTTTTTTGTTCAAACCAGTTTGGGTTTTTGTGCGAATGCTTCGTGAACATAGCCAATTTTTTCATAGTTCCTCACCACGAGATAAAATTGTATTCCGCATAATGATGAAAAGAAGATAGAATGCGCTTTTACAGAAAACCTGGCTCCCGTGAGAAACTGAAATTATCCCGCAGAGTCAGTCCAGAATGAGGTGGACAACCAGCAAGTATATTTTGTGGTTAGGATTCGAGGGTGCAGAGATGCGATGCTCAAAAGTGGACGAAAAATGTGATTTCACCCAGTTACCAGCAGAAATTTATATCCACTTCGCGAAATGTGGGTCTATCGAATAAAAAATTTAAAAATAAATGGTATATGCAAAGGTTATGACCCTGCGGGATAGAAGCACATTTGCGGAATATTTCACGGTACGTTGATTCTGCACTCCAGTGTTCTTGGAGGTGTCACTTACTTCGTGGGACTTTAATTTTGCAGAAAAATAGCAACAGTGACTTGATGGGGCATCTGCTCCCCATGCATTTTATACAGCAAAGAAACGCATCAGAAAGGAAAGAAAAACAGGATCAACTTGAGTGAATGTAGTCAAATACAAAATCAATGTAAATATTATTCAGCAAAAAGAGAAGTCCTAGAGAGAAGTTTGTTGTCCTGTATTCTGGAATAACCCAGGCTTGAGCCCTTGAATAGGCTAGATATTTTCTACGGTTGCAATTCTGTGACAGTCTGTTGGGGACAGGCATCATGTTATATCCGTTAAGAATCATTTATTTGCTGCCATGATGGAAAGTAAATGTTGTGAGACTTTACACATCCCGTTAGTTGAATGTGCCAGCATAGAGTAATTGCGATCCCAGACTCTTTCAATTACTTTTTACCCTTATTGGGTACGATGGGCCACTTTTCTTTCCCCCTTGGAAAGAGACCATTTTAGCCTGTCAAGGTCAGACATGATGCAAGTATTTTGCCCTTTCTGTCTAGTACTTGAGCTGCTGAATTAATGAGTGACAAAACTTCCTGCAGAAAGGGGAGCTCTTTGTAATACATTCTATGACTGTAAATACAGTCAATGCAGTTGGCCAGAACTGTCATGTCAACTGTGGCTCTCTCGGTTTGAAAAAAAGGCCATGTCCTGCAAGAGAAACAACAATTTCTATGTAATGGGAGAGATTTACTTTTCTCGTACATACCACTGCAATTATCCAGCAAGTCCTGCGCCTTCTGTCGACAGCACGGCTTGCATAAATCAAAAATGCACTTTAGTCCCTACAAGAGACAAACACGTGTTGCATGCAATAAACGTTTAACACATTTAAAAGTCTCGTGACCTTGGGATTAGGGCATGCACTGCAATGCTGGAAGACCTCCTTGGTTGCAAAAGCCTTCTTTGGATTTCTTCGAAGACGTTTCAGTTGTTTCTTGGACAAGCTATACAAGTCCATGTCTGGTGGCTGCTTTAAAGTTTCCATTAATTCCAGTAGCTTTCGGTGTTCCATCTTGAGGTCCCGCTTTGTCATCAGTGTCACTTCGGGGCTGATTGTCAAAATTAATCCCAGACTACCATCATCTCAACTGCCTTACCTTGGACGAACGTATGGTTGACAGATCCACGGCGGCAACTTGGCTTGTGGAGATTCTGGATCAGGCTGCCATACAATTGACTGTGGGAAAAATGGCACGTGTCATCAACAATTTCTGCTTAGGAGGCAAAAGGTACCCTGTGGCGCTTTCTCAGTTCCTCCGCAATCCCTTGGAACTCGTCCAAGTCACTGGCCTTTGCTAATTTTTCTCGAAGATCCACATGTTCTGGCATCGTCATACTGAAAGTAACTAAATTCATCATTAGAGAATAATTTTGAAGAATAATAATACTTGCCAATGATGGAAGAGTTTAAAGAGGTGTCCTCGAACATAGGACGTGGGGCAGGGGTACGTCCGTACCAGGGCAACATACTCCAGGGCCATTTCCCAAACTGGAGGACTCCTGCCGGTAAATATGGCCGGGTTGTGCAGATTACCTTCTGTGGAGGTCAAATTCTTAACACTGACCAGCACTCAAATTTGTCACTGACCAGCCGACATGACGCCATCGACACCAGTTTCTCCAAGACACCGCTCTACGTCTTCCAAGTATTGTATATTCCCATTGGCAAAGACTGGTATTTTCACGTTTTGCCTGGAAAAGAGAAATTCATTATCATTATGTTTAGACATAGACAACACATACTTTACTGCTTTGATATAATCCCAATCTGCCAAACCCGTGTAACGTCCCTTCTGATCTCTGGTCCGCCCATGAACAGTCAATAACTACGGAACCAGAAACAAATTAGATGAACAGAAATTGATTAGAAACAATAGACGAACCTGGCATCCTGCGGACTCCAGCATTTGTGCATACTGTACTGTCCTCTCGATATCAGGGAATACACGAACCTTGCAAGTAATTGGTATTGCAAGCTCTTTGTGAATTTTGCTGACTGCCAAGAAAAACGTGCCTTAATACAAGGCAAGTGCAAGTACTAGGTGAGTGACGTACCCATGGAACGAAGCAACTCCCATTCGTCCTGTAGAAAAGCACCGTAATGGCCAGCTCTAGCAATTGCTTGTGGACATCCAAGATTCAAGTCAACTGCACAACACTGGTCCACAACCATTTGACATGCTTCGTACAGAATCTCGGGGTCGTTGGCACAAAACTGCAAAGTTACTGGTCTGTAGAGCGAGAACTAACAATTGATGATACTTACTTGTACTATTAGAGGCTTGTCTTCTTCGCAAGTGGTCATACTTTCTTTTCTGTACTTGGGATCTTTGATGAACACGCTGGCATGCAGCATTGGTGTGTAGCACAGGTGAGCTCCATGGCGTCTGCTAAGAAGTCGCCAGGCCAATTCACTTTGATCCACCATCGGTGCCACAATGTACTTGGCACTCTTCAACGTCTTAGACCAAAACTCGTAGCCTTCTAGCTTTTGTGACATCATTTCAACTTGGTGACATACAAACTGTCCCTACAGCTGCTTGCTAGAGCATATGGCTAGAGGTAGAGGGGTAGAGGGTTCCAACCACGCTTGCGCATGCGCACCCGATTGAACGACACCTTGTGGGCCTCTCTGGAACGAGAATCAAAAGGGAATAGGTCTATGGTTATTAATGGGAATAGGGAAACCTAATGACGGATATTCTTCCCTTCTGTTATTAATGGTACCGTGATGTTACGCCTAACTTAGTTCATAGAAATAGAACTAGTAGGAGTGCTAAGGACCGTCTATATCTACCAACATATGTTGCTAAACACGATACCTCTGGAATGGCGCAGTAAAACTGTGAAGGTAGTAAAATGTGCTTGTAAGACATGACGAAATCTACGAAACGTGGAAATGCCCTTGGAAATGCGTGGAAACGAGGCAACCTGGCAACCTTTTCAGTCAAAATGGCGGCGCATGTGCATGTGGAAAAGGTATGCTCAGAGACAATTTCGTATTTTCACGCTAATTTTCAGGAAAGATATGGTTGTAAATCTTGCATAACGGGCAGATTGGTTCTTTTGGTCGAGCTACAGCAGTGATAATCTTTTGGACAGGTTGCAGAAGCCCTCAGGACACTACGAAGTGTGGCCAAGAGATACCAGGTGAAAGACGCAAAGAATCTCTTAATTGACAGCTCGGATGACAACCTTTATTTGCAATTGACGCTGAAGAAAATTCCCTACAACACAAATGCCAAACTGATTAAAATGTAAGTAGATTGGTTTATTTCTCGCAAAAGTTGACATCTATTTTGGACTGTACAGAGATTTGCCCTATACGCTGGCTTCGGAAGACACCGACATATGCCTGTTTGTTGGAGATTTGGAGAAAAAGAACCCTCGTGCCGAGAACGAGAAGACGGTCGATTACTACAAAGAATTGCTCCAAGAAGCAGGTGTCACACGCAATATTGATGTACGTCTTAACAGAGCCCTTACGAGAGAGTGTTTAACTCCTATATATCTACAGATAATACCCCTACGACAACTGCGGACAGAATACCAACCGTACGAAGCGAAACGCAACTTGTGCGCGGGTTACGATGTCTTCTTGACGGACCAGCTCATCTATCCTATCATAGCGAGGTACCTCGGCAAGACGTTCTACGTGAAAAACAAGCTTCCTCGCAGAGTGGACACGAAGAAAAGCAACTTGAAATCCCACCTGGAGCATGTTTTGTCCACAACGTACCTGATGCTGCGCTGCGAAGGCACGGCCAGGTTTGTACGACACACTTTGAGGAATGTGCAACTCAAGTTTCTTGACTATTTGCAGCACAGTGTTGACAGCCCACTTGGGAATGAAAGATGCACAGGCTGTAGAAAATGTCCGTGCTGTTTGTGATGTGCTGGAAAAAAAATTGCCCGGTGGTTGGGATAATATCCTCTCTCTCCATGTGAAGACGCACAAATCTGTTGCCCTTCCTCTCTATATGTCCTTTGGTATGTATCAATACATCAAATGGTATCTCCTATAAGATGTTTGGGACTCTTGAGGCTTTTGAACACACTTGTGTATGTCTGATAAGGACTTTGGCAATTCGAGTCAAGTGATAAGTTACTTTTAAATATCTCTCCATTCGTAGGCACAGTTGAATACATTCGTTGCTCTGTCGCAGATGAAATGTGGCACCTAGATGGGGGTTTAATGAGCTTTTGGTGCAGGTGTAAGAATTCCATTGTCATGGAGAGACGTTAATTTTCTGTGGTTATTCGCGACAGTTCCGTTGTTCGAAAGACCACGCTTAAAGGACCTGGTTTTACCAATGCTGTTTCTGTTCCTAAAAGGGTTAGTTGGTGAATGTTTCAGTGACAATTTAGTGAAACAGATTTAAACATTAAATTCAACTTAAGGCATAAGCCCTAATTGGCATTGGCCCTAATGGCTTTCCAGGTAGCAGATGCACGTACAAAAATATGGAAAACGTATTTATCGGATAATCCTCGTACTAAACGTTAAATTTAGAGTGGTCGTGGCTCGATATAACTAATAGAGAAAGCGAGCACCTTCTTTATAGCAAAATTTGAAACAATTGTTGAGCTGGGTAATTAAAAGGGACCCTCTGCAAGGAGGTGGTTGTAACATAACTTGTTTTCATATAGTTACATACTAGATGATAAAAAGTGGTACTGTCATCCCCAGACTCTCGGAACAAAGTCTTTGTTGAAGCCCCACCCAAGAAGAAGGAAGTCCTCCAGGATGACATCTCGACTGTACCTGGTGGCAAAGTGTCTGTCTCGCTGCTAGGAAAGCTCAGACTCAAAGCGGACAAGGATCAAGAGATGGATGAGGAGGGTGAGAAGATATTTGCTGAGCTCATGGACATGCAAGCGGAAGAAGAGAAAGGCGAAAATTACCTGAAACACCAGAAGATGATGAGTCGAAAGGCCTTACTTGGCTCTGCCTTTAGGAATCCCAGGGAGAAGAGACAGCTTAAAGGCGGTGAAAAGGTGGTGCACAAACGGAGGAGGAAATAAATCATTTTTATTTCATTTTATTTTATTTCCAAAGGAAATGAGGATCCCCGATTTGAATGCAACATGAACCAGAAATTGTCTCGAGGTGAGATACATATTTAAAAAAAAAAGGAATTCTCGGTGCGCGTTTCAAACGTTGTTAGTATGAAAACCCCTGACGCGAAGGACATATGCACACACACAATCACTCGTGCTTTCCTGCTACTTAACCAACCTTCCTCTCCCACGCCTAAAACCCCTCACCTTCTGCGGTGGAATATTAATTTTTTCGTGGACTAAGATTTACTTTGAGAGAGAAAAGCTGCATCCGTGTCATCCGGGTGTTCTTTTTATTTATTTTTATCCTTGGCAAATTTTTCATAAAAAGGGCTACGAGAGCGGCACAAGTACTGTTTTTGCACGTGGGTGGAACTGGGGAGGGTGCCCTTCGCAGATTCTCCCAACAAAATGGCCTTTTCGTGACCTTCCTTATGATTTCTATGGCTGCCTTATAAAGGTTGCATTTGTTTGTTGGAGACAAGAGACATGGTGGGCTGTGACGTATATCAAGTTTTCACCTACAGGCGTGTTCATGCTAGCCATGCCATTGAAAGATGACTCTTTTCAATGCAACAACTATAGTGTTCGTAAAAGAAAATGTGATAACAACCATGACAAAGAAGCGATAAAAGAAGAGTTCGGATGCGACCAGATTTGACAACACCATTCGAGGCTTCGTTTTCGAGCAAATGCTAGATAATCTGGGCAGCAGCACCGAAAAAGTGACCACCACCATGGCGGCTAAACGTGTTCGTTGGAGTCGAGGGTGGGGAAAAAAAAAAAGGAAATACTGTGACACATACTCGCAGAAGCCACTCCTTGTGATTTTTATGGCTGACTGTGACCACAGGGCCTCCAATCCCAAGTCTTTTTGGAAACCATGTGGAGCGCAGAAGTGGGCCGTACTGAATTCTGACCTGGGGTTGATCTTCTCCGAGGGGGCATGGTTTAACATAAACAGGAAGATCAGAGGTCTGTAAGTACTGGAAGACATCGGTTGGGTGAGTGAGGGGAACCGGTACAAGAGGTTCATGTATCGCGGAGGAGCACGTTGAAAAGATGTGCGCAAGAAAGGCAGTAAGACGATTCTCTGTGTCGACAAGAAGGCAATGTCAATGGAAAGCGGAAGTCTGCGGCTACTAGAAAATTGATGGGAAATCCCTGTGCTGGCGAACGACTAAATTCGGAAGCTTCTCAATCCAGCGGACATGGATATGGTGGTGGTGTTGACGGTCATGAGGTGGAACAACGGCGGGAAAGTAACATGAACAAGAAAACCAGTCGTCGTTTGGGAGTGTTTTGCGACCAGCAGAGGTGGAAGGAACGGTAGGGCGTCCCATTGGAAATGCACAGAGAAAATTTGCCGTTTTTGTTATGCGGAGTTTGGTTCTGAGCGCATTCCGTCGTGCAGTACAAGAAAACGTGACTTTTTCTGCACTCACTGGCGGCACCCAGGAGAAGGAGCACGGTAACCGCCAGGATTTTCGTCAGAGTACCTAACTGCCTTCTCCTGACTGGAAGGCTGACTATCGCTATCCTTGCGTTTGCTGACCATGAGCGAGGAAGGCTCCGTCTTCTGGATGCGGGCCAATAGGAGGACGCACTTAGAATAGTTATTCTGCATTTACATCTACATTTCAAGGAAAGCAAGGGAGGGGACAGTTAGCATGTGGGCTCCCCTTACAGTGGCACCCTGTAATTCACATTCAAAGAAGAGTAGTATCAGCGACATTTAGTACGTTTAACATATATAAATCATCAGCATCATTTCGTCAGCGAATCCCCATCAACCTGCGCCAGCAACATTTTAGGATCTATACATTTAACATATGTAAATGAACAATAGCTTCAAAGGTGCGGAATACGACTTCTCTACAAAAAAATTCAAATATACACTAAATACACATATATATGTATTGACACTACATCAAGATAAGGCAATAAGGTACTAGGAATATACTGAGACTGCCTGTTTCTTCATGTAATATTAAAATCGGAGTTGTTTGCCAACTAACCAATTATTAATAACCTTCTTGGCCTTTCTTTTTGATTTTTCATTTTGTAGAGACCTCAGCATCTCATTGAACATTGTTGGCACATAGTATGATCTGATGTATTTACCATACATTGTTCTTAACCTGGGTACTTGGTAAAGTGGGAGGTGGGGACCTTGGGGGGGGGGGTTTAAACCGTTGGGGAAAATAATGTTTCATTAACACAGTACGCATGTACAGATTTCTAAAAGACAGTATCTTGTATCTGCCTCTCAGCAATTTGCTTCTGTATGGCCTTAATTACATTTTCTATTCTTCTACATTGGTAATCTGAGCAGTTGCCAAACAGAGCAATTCCATACCTTAAGACGCTTTCTCCAAGTGTCTCATATACAAGGGTGGTGCACGATTCCCCCGATTTAAACTCCCCCGTCCCGATTCCCCTGGCACGAAGCAACCGGCTCACCTCCACCGCCCCCAATTCACCCGTCGGATTTCCCCCGCCGTAGTGCAGTGACCCGCAACGGTTAAAACAGAAGAATGGCTCGGGAGATAACACAATTTTTAATGCGTTAGCGCTAGGAGTGTTAAAAATTGAAAAAACTATATGTATGTGTGTGTGTCCTTGTATGAGATGGCCTCACCGAGGCAGAGGTATAAGTGGACATGCAAAGGAGAGATAATAATAATAATAATAATGTTTTATTGGTGCCCAAGAACTGTCATGACGACCCTGTAAAGCCGAGAGCAAATGTAAATGGAGGCAATTAAAAGTAAGAGGTAAGCGTAATTGAAGGTAATTAGAGGTAATTAAAGCAAGAAAGTTGAGTTTAAAGGTAATGAATGTAAGATATATGTAATTAAGAGAAATATTAAATGAAATTAAAGATTACCGAAGGTAACCGCAGGTAATTAAATGTAATTAAAGCTAATTAAAGGCAAGGAAATGAAATTCAAGATTACCTCAGGTCACTATAGGGTAATTATACAGGGCAACTGAAAGTAATTGAGGGTAATTAAAGGTTAATTAAATGGACTTGCATATACGAATTGAAAGTGTCGAACCGGAAGTGGAGAAACGGAAGTCAAGTATGGACCGGAAAAGGCGCTTAATGCTAACACATTTCTCTCGCATTTACCGCTAAATCGCCACTGAATTTTATTCATCTCTTATTTTTAAACGGCGAGGCTAAAGCATGTCATGTCTATATGCCGCAAAAATGCTCAATTTTTTTGTGGAATTCAATTTCGGCGTTAGTGCCTGTTTTGATATAAACGCCTGTAACTAGCTTTATTCCTACTATTCGGCAGCAAAAACAGATAAGGCTTGTGGAAGGCGTCGCTCTACGATACCTGCCCGCGCGTTTTCGAACTCATTTATTGCTTGAAGGGGCGCTTTTGACAAAATTGCTGATAAATAACGAGCTTGGGGTTTGATTGGAGGTCAATCGCTGGTTAGTATCAATATAGTGCCGGGTAATATGGAACGGGTCACTTGGCGTTAAAAGCAACGTGTTCGAGTATTTCTAGTTCTATGTATACAGATGTCATGTAACGACTCATTTATGTTGCTTCCGGTAGCCCTGAGACCGTAGTTGCAGGGCTGATTTTTGTCTTCCATGTGTCATCAAGATCCACTTCTTTCTCTGCTTTCCACACTGGAGTTGGGCTCTACGTAGAGCACGAAAAACTGGGCTGTAATTTGTGATGCCTACAACTCCTTTGTAGTGCCTTTAACAGAGGTTTTTTTGCCTTTTATAGGCGCCTGAAACCAAAACTTTTTCATGCCTAAATATGCAGGCTCCATATGATTGGTGGTTTTGCCAGGTATTTCTAGGAAGAGTGTTCATGAAATGCTGAGTATCGCCCAAAACGGCCCGTATAGATGACCATTGATGAGATCACTTGATTAGATACCGACGGCTCAAACACTAAATGCGTCACTGTCGACGCCTATCAAAGTCTTTGTTTCGTTTCTGAAACGCAAACTGCGCGAAAAGTGTCACGGGGGAATTGGAACAGGGGGAATTGACGGCGTGGGGGAAATGAGACGGGGGAGTTGGGACGGGGGAATCGTGCTACACCCATATACAACATGCCTTATGTTTCATTGGCATAAAATTTCAAGTTGTGAACATACGCGCTTACCGTACGTAACTCCTTTACAAGGACACGACCTACTAGATTATAACGTGCCCGCATTTTTGGAAGCTATCGGTGGCGCTTCCCATCGTCCCAGTTATTGCTTCCTCAACTTCAGTGACTTTCATCTTTCTTCGTTAATTTCTTAAGCAATTTGAGGCTTTGTATGTATTTGTCCCTTGTTCCAGCGTTCCAGCCTCAGAACATCAGTTCTCTCATGTCTTCCTCAACTTCTACAATACTTTGTACTTCAGCTTATCTTAGTATTTCTGTACAAGCGCGGTGGACGTTCCACAGATGCGAATATATTCCAAAAGCCGGGAATCATAATGCAAGATGGAAACAATAACACCGACTTAACATAACAAACTACCAATTTATTCAGACGTTTCGTCTCCCATACGGGAGACATCATCAGTGCACCCTCGGGAGGGAATGAGTGACCGAAAACCAGTTTAGTCTTTGGACACATCGGGAAATTCCACAGATGTTTCATTCTAAGGTTGATTATCATCATCATTCTACGCGTTTTCATAGGAGATAGGAACAAATACATGGGAAAATGGCGACCTTGGGGGACCTGATAGGAGCTATCGCTGTCGTCTGCTACGGTAGTCGTACATACGCTTCTGCGCGTTCAGAATTCAGAATTCAAATTTCCATCGTCCAATCGTGGCGTGCCGATGAGTAGCGCCCCTGGCGGATCGTGCGGACGCCCTGATGCTGACCCTGGTGCGGACGCCCTGACCAGCCGCCGGCTCTAAAGCGAAACGCACCGCCTCGAAAATATTGTCGCCACCAGCGTGCCAGCTCGGAAGATCTCTCATTGGCTGCGCATTATATGTATAAATATTTGGATGTTCATTGGTCTAAAAAACTGGCGTCAGTTTCCTTCGCGCTGATTGGGCGAGAGTCATTTGGCTGAGGAGCGAGCATCCGAACGCGCGAACCGCTCAACGGAAGCAGTCGAACGGAGGAGAAAGAACGACATCGCGTCTGTCCGGCCACGCGTGTTCTCTTGGACTGCAACCGTTGTGCACGCAAACGCTACGGGGTAGTTTGAGGGTTTTGAATGCTTTAGATTTAGATTGTTGTGGCGAACTGCTAATGTGAGAACGGAATGGCACATCCACCTCATCATCGCAACAGCGGGAAGACGAACATGACATGGAATCCCTGCACTTCCAAAGGACGCAGAAATCGTCAGAGAGGAAGTCTGCACTCTTTCCGACGTACTGCAGGTGAACGGTAAGACAAGTTTGATTAGTTTTTTGTGACTGAAGGAAGTAATGCAGGTTTATCACGTTAAGTGTATTACGTACAACATTTACGAGTCACTCGGTATGTTAGCGGCGTTTCATTGTGCAGTGTATTGCCGTAACTTGTACGTTTCTGATATGCCGTTAATCAAATTATGTGTGGTTATGCTAGTTGCCCCTCATGCGCGTCGCAGCCGTTCATTTACTGTGATCTAAGAACATTCGTGACAAATGCCTCGGTGTTCAAATACGAAATCAAGATAGATTGCCTATCATAGCAGTGATTTTCGTGCAGAGTTACGGATCATCAATATATTTTTTGTTTTGTTTTAGTTCTCCCGCAGCCACCGGCAACAACGACGCACATAGCTCAGCATTGACTTTTGAACGGCCCTTGGATGTCGAAGCACCTAAAGCTCCAGTGAAGCCTGTTACAAGACGTAAAAAGATATGTACTGTAGCTTTTTCGAGGCAGTTCTCGAGGACAAATAAAGTGGATTTGTCATACACTATCGCTTTTTGATTGTCTGCTTCGGGACAGCATGATCGTTGCTCTACAGCAAGACAGCTAGCGCCGAAGACAAACCAACGGACGAGTCGGGTGGGGGCAGGGGGGACGAGAGGAGAGACGAAAAACCCGAGCAGAGAAGGGGAAGGAGGTTGAGAAAGGAGGTCGGTCTGCGCATGCGCACTGGGCCTGAGCTTTTTTCCCGCGCAGCAGCTCGGGGACGCTGTGAGTGGCTCTTCGAGATCACGTGGTTTGGGCGCCCGCCATTTTCCCTGGACCATTGCGTAAACGGCAGCTTCCGGCGGATGCCCTGACGCCCTGATGCTAAAGGGTCTAGGCGTACCTGAACCTGAACCTGAACCTGAGCAGCGGACCAGCGGACAGGCACTCCGGGTCCGGGCACTCCATACAACATGATCACGGAGGAGAAGTAAGGAGACCGAACTCTGCCGCGACGCCGTTGAAAAAGTGTGGTCCCGATTCCTCGAGTCTAATTGTGGCCGCGGCGCGGCGCTCGCGCTCCGTCAGGTACTTGCTCCTCTGAAATGGCGTGCTTGTAATGCGCTGTGTCAGACTTACTAGTGCGTCCAGTGCAAGCAGGAAAAAATATTTTGATAAAGAAACACGATTGTCGTGTATCAAGGAACGATCTCTCTTTGCATTTTTCGCCTGGAGTTGTTGTTGGTGCAACGCGGGAGGTTTTCATTTTACAATGTGGGGAAGCCGCCGTCAAGGGGGATCCGCGTTTGCTCGAGGCTTGAATGTCTAAATAAGCGTAGTGCTCTCGCAGTTAAGAAGCTGTTAAGAATCGCGGAAGTATGTTTTGTTTTATTTGAGATCAAAAGACACCCGAAGGAGCACAAAGGTTGTTGTTTGATATCGTACAGGATGGTAAGTTGCACCACTGCGAGATCTACATTGTCAATGGTGTGCACTGATTATTATTACTTCCCACGAACATCTCGCAGGGAACATCTCTGAGGAAATGATGTAATTGAGCAAATTTGGATTCCAGCTGTTGCACGACAGCGTCGTAGCGCGCGTTTCTACCACACGCTTCGCGTGCACAACGCTTTGGGAAGCGGGAGCTTTTTGTCGTAATTGTGAAGCATCCGCTAGGGTACAGAGGATAGAGTTACATTTCACATGACACCATACACGAATTTAATACCAAGGTGCCAGAACGCACTTTCATTCCCAGGTTTGCAAACGCGGTAGAGGACTGTGTACACGTACTGAGCCCGTACAGTTTAAGGAAGAGATTCCCCAAGACGATTTTCATCTTGGTGTCCGGTTGGGGTGTGAAGCCCATATCTACTGGATTTGGGGCTTTTTTAGCTTGGGTAGAATACCTGGTGTAAACGTTTTGAGCAGCATGCTTGTGCTGAAGTAAATTGAAACTCCTAGGCATGGAACTGAACATCAAACTCAGTGTTATTCAAGATGTCAGTGTTGGACAACACACATTACAGACTTTCTCTTCTGTTCCCAAAACCGTAGCATAGCGTGTCACTAAACGTCGCCATACACAAATTTTTCTTAATTGCTTTACACGTACGCAGATAAAACTTTCCCAGTCCCAGCTTATGCGGCGACACCACATAGAAATTCTACATATTCCGAAAAGATCGCGTCCGGAAACTTTAGAGATCTTCAAACATATCATTCCCTCCACGCCATTTAAATGCGTCTTTTCAGCACAGCCTTTGCTTCCTTTGGAGTAGGTCCCACCTATGACACGAAAACGAGGCAACAGAAATTGCAAAACAAGATTGGAGCTGACCAGAAAACATTAACTCATTGTTGGAGAAAGCGTTGTTAATTTTTATAACACAAACACTCGTTTTTAACACTTCTTAGTAGAGTATTCGAGGACAAACAGCGCATTGCCTTGCAGGAGATTTCGCGGAGCTAGTACCGGAGGGAACGCGAGCGCCGCGCCGCGGCCAACAATAGACTCGAGGAATCGGGACGTCATTCTCCAGCCGAGTTCGGTCTCCTTACTTCTCCTCCGTGAACATGATACAACCAGGCTCCAACAGCTCCCCATAGCGCCCATAGTTCAGGTTCAGGGTAGCCTCGTCCCCTTTGCATCAGGGCAGGCACCGAAGTGGTGCCACAGGCTAAGAGAGAGAGAGAGACGGAAAGAAGGAAGAGGAATCATGGATGAGGGGAGAAGGAAACTGAGCGAGGGAGGGTACAGGGAGAGAAGTAGTGAGGTCGGGGTGATGGAAACAGAGGGCGTCCTCAGAGATAGTTTGTCCTAGTTTGAGATAATTCACACAACACTGGGCACACGACCAATGAGAGTGCAACGTTGTAGAAATTATGCAATGCCAGTCGGCCAATCAGGAGCCTTAACTTTGGCTGACCTTTCGACCGGTTCTGGCTACCATCGACTTCTACCGGATTTCACGCCTACCACCGTTACCCGATATTCAAAATAACTGAAGCTTCTTTTGGCTAACAGAAATATTTATTTGACACAAAGCACTGATTCAAAGATCTGATACATGGATGCACTGTGAATACAAAGCCCGTTGCTGACGCACTGTAACTAAGTTCGAACTTAAAGCAAAACGAACACAGCTCTCGAAATCCGACGGGGCCCGCGCTTGTTCTTCACTCTCCAACCGCTCCAACTCACGAAGCATTCCAGTTCTAGAGTTGATAGACTGTTCGTCGGATAATAGTCGTGCCCAGGAACAGTACAACACATGTTGAATCACATCGACGCATGAATAAACCAGCGAACACTTCTACAAACTGTTCTGCCGATTGACATCACCGAAACACGGAACACAAGAGGACGCCTTGCCGGCCGATTTAATGATGAGCATCTTCTTTCGTTGTTTGCAGAGCGGAAAAGGCGCTTGTGTGGCACGTAATCGTAATCCTGTCTTTGTTGTCAGGCCTCAAAATCCGACGGCGCTCGAACGCGTTCTTCACGCTCCAACCGCACCAGCCCACGAAGCATTCCAGTTCCGTAGTTGATAGACTGTACGTGGGATAATAGTCGTGTCCAGGAACAGCACAACACGCGTAGAATCACAAACTGTTCTGCCGATTGACATCACCGAAACACAGAACACAAGAGGACGGACGCCGTGCCGACCGATGCGAGCTATTTCGAAACTATGCTGAAACCTGAAACGGCCGCCGGGACGCTGCACCAGCCGCCGGCTCTAAAGCGAAACGCACCGCCTCCAAAATAATGTCGCCACCGGCGCGCGTACGCTAACGATCTCTGATTGGCTGCGTAATATATGTATAAATATTTGGATGCTCATTGGTCTAGAAAACTGGCGTCAGTTTTCTTTGCGCTGATTGGGCGAGAGTCATTTGACTGAGGAGCGAGCATCCGAACGCGCGAACCGCTCAACGGAAGCAGCCGAACGCCGAACGGAGGAAAGAGAAAAACGACATAATAAGGAAGGAAGGACAGGAGACATCGGGCGTCTGTCCGGCCACGCGTGTTCTCTCGGACTGCAACCGTTGTGCACGCAGACGCTAGGGGGTAGTTTGGGAGTTTTGAATGCTTTAGATTTAGATTGTGGCGAACTGCTAATGTGAGAACGGAATGGCACATCCACCTCATCATCACAACAGCGGGAAGACGAACATGACATAGAATCCCTGCACCTCCAAAGGACGCAGAAATCGTCAGAGAGGAAGTGTGCACTCTTTCCGACGTACTGCAGGTGATCGGTAAGACAAGTTTGATTACTTTTTTGTGACTGAAGGAAGTAATGCAGGTTTATCACGTTAAGTGTATTACGTACAACATTTACGAGTCACTCATCAGTACGTTAGCGGCGTTTCATTGTGCAGTGCATTGCCGTAAATTGTACGTTTCTGATATGCCGGTAATCAAATTATGTGTGGTTATGTAGCTGCCCCTCATGCGCGTCGCAGCCGTTCATTCACTGTGATCTACGAACATTCGTGACGAATGCCTTGGTGTTCAAATACGAAATCAAGATTGATTACCTATCATAGCAGTGATTTTCGTGCAGAGTTACGGATCATCAATATATTTTTTGTTTTGTTTTAGTTCTACCGCAGCCATCGGCAACAACGACGCACATAGCTCAGCATTGGCTTTTGAACTGCCCTTCGATGTCGAAGCACCTAAAGCTCCACAAGAACAGTGAAGCCTGTTACAAGACGTAAAAAGATATGTACTCTAGCTTTTTCGAGGCAGTTCCCGAGGACAAATAAAGTTGATTTGCCATACACCATCGCTTTTTGATTGTTTGCTTTGGGACAGCATGATCGTTGCTCTACAGCAAGACAGCAAGCGCCGAAGACAAACCACAAACGGACGAGGCTGGGGGGATAGGGGGAACGAGAGGAGAGACGAAAAACCCGAGGAGAGAAGGGGAAGGAGGTTGGGAAAGGAGGTCGGTCTGCGCATGCGCACTGGGCCCCAGCTTTTTTCCCGCGCTGGCCAGCAGAGACGTTGTGAGTGGCTCCTGGGGATCACGTGGTTTGGGCGCCCGCCATTTTTCCTGGACCATTGCGTAAACGGCAGCTTCCGGCGGATGGCTGGGGGGATAGGGGGAACGAGAGGAGAGACGAAAAACCCGAGGAGAGAAGGGGAAGGAGGTTGGGAAAGGAGGTCGGTCTGCGCATGCGCACTGGGCCCCAGCTTTTTTCCCGCGCTGGCCAGCAGAGACGTTGTGAGTGGCTCCTGGGGATCACGTGGTTTGGGCGCCCGCCATTTTTCCTGGACCATTGCGTAAACGGCAGCTTCCGGCGGATGGCTGCACACACATGCGCGCGTACAAAATGCGATTTCAAAACGTTGTCGACCAATCGGAGCGCGCATGCAGCCTGGGCCAATGAGCTTGCAACGTTGTAGATTGGCGCAGTGGTACATACTCTACAGCCGCATCCTCGGTTACCTGAGGAGGACTGATACAACCACCGGGCGCTCGGTTTTGAACGTTTTGAAAATGACGGGGGAGGGGGGAGGGGTGGACCAAGACGCGGTGGCGGCAACCAAATCTCGATTGAACGACTGGTGGCATGGAAAGAGAAATAACTAATAGGGTTTTTATTAAATACAAGAAATACCAAACACTTGATGAATCAACCAATTTGTAGCCTTATTTTTACTTTAACAGGCTAGGTGGCGTATGCTACCGCCCGATGCAAAGCGAAGGCCGCTATCCATCCATCCATCTATCCTTCCGTGCGGACGCTGCTATTCATCCAAACCTAGCCGAGGTTTTTGTCAGTTTTGTTACTTTTGGGTCGTCCAAAGCCTATAACATGCTTCCTACCGCAGGACCATCTACTTCAACCACACAGAGGTATTGAATCATAATTCATTGGCTAACCAAATGACATTCTGAACAAACAATCAGGGCCGGAGAGAATGCTGGTGCTAAAAGCGTGATTGTTAATGCTCGACAGGTGAGGACAGGTGAAGGCAAGCTGGGTTTTTCACTGAACACTATCACTTTTCAGAAAGGCAATCCGCTCTTAAAGCACATCCGAAATGTTCCTTGGGAATTCGGAGAAATAGAGCCAGATTACATGATGGGACAGACATCATGTGCACTTTACTTGAGGTATTTTCCGTTCCTTACTTAGCCGTAGCAATGAAATGTGTGAAAGGTTCCAAAATGCAGCCTGCGTTACCACAACCTCTTTCCCGAGTACATTCACAAAAGACTCAAGTCCTTGGGACGAGCCTTCCACCTACGACTGCTCCTCGTTCAAGTTGACGTGGTATTTACGCTTTTATCTCTTTTGCCCAAAATTCTCTAATCAGACTCTCTTGGAGAGGGATGTCTGCCTAGCTGTACAACTCAACTGCAAAAAACATCTCATAGCTTCTATAAATGATATGCGTGTATGGCATTCAGCACAAAAGAATGTCTTTCTGTTTGCAAGTCCGTTACTACAGTTGGGATTCGTTTTTGGTTCATCACTGGCCTCGGTGGCTCAGTCGGTAGCGTGTTCGCCTTCTGAACCCGGCCGAGGACGCCAGCAACTTGGTGGCAGGGTACAAGTTGCTTAGACACGCCGTATTCCGCGAGGGACGTTAAATACGGGGTGCCGTGATGAGCTTTCATCGCACGTTAAAGAACCCTCAGGTGGGCAAAAGCAATCCACACACCGACCGCTGTGGCGTCGCTCATGATCTCAGTTGTCTCGCGATGTAAACACCCAATTATTATTATTAATTTTGGTTCATCACATTTAGCAGGTAGACAGCTCTTCTGAACAATCATTTCCTTCCTTCACGGAGAATTTCACATTGAATGCACACTGTGTGAAACTTTTTCAAACGTGGATCAAGGGTGGCTAATAAAAGAAAGCAAAGGCCCTCGTGTGTGGGCCTTTCCTCAAACTCCCGGGTACGGGAACACTCTGTTATTGCTATTGCGTGTGCTATGAACCGTGTAAAATTTGCTGCCTACCATTTACAACTTTCGTACTGATGGTCCACATATTGGTATCGTGCACTTTAAAGAGGGCATGTGCTGTGCTTTAGGGTTTTATATTTCGTTCACTAATATAGCAACTAAAGGTTCCAAAACCACAATAATAACAAATAATGCTGATTGATAATAATGATAACAAATAATAATAACGAATAAAATTCACTGGGATTGTAGTGCGGGTAGCCAGAAAATCATGAAAAAGGCAAGCCCCTTTAATATGAATGCCCTTATATTGCTGGTGCAACTTGACAGGAATTACAATCACTTGATGTGATGGTGTTTCGTAATAAGTCTCATACTTTCAGTCTGACCCTCATCCATCGTTGAGAGAACTGGCCAAGATAGCCATCCTTGCGGACTGTACACTTATGCTAGCATGGAGGTAAATTCTTCCTTGGCACGCAGATGCAATAATGAGCTACTATTTTATACAGTCCCGAAGAGGCGGGAAAATACATTGAGACATACAAAATGTACGAGGCCAAGCCCGCAGACACACTCCTGGAGAAAGGTGACAATGATGTCTTTAGCAAGGTGAGCGCAAAATACAAAACATGTCCCAACTCATGGACAAGCTCATATTTTGTAGCTGGTGGACTGCCTCACTTGTGTCAAGTCCATCAATCGACCTGACGCCATCAAGCTTCTAGCGTCTTTCAAGGTTTTCAAAAGAAGCTGCCGTAGGAAGCCTTTTTAAAACCTACACTATATCTTGCAGACCCTGGACAGGATTGCAGAAGCATCCAATGATGAACTGGCATTGCATCCTGGAATGGGTCATCACAAGGTAAGTAGCCGCCTCTCAAAGACACTGGACAAAAGTTTACGGCGTATTTCTTCATCGGAGAGGTCCTGTGCTAGATAAGAAACAGATGACCGTCTGTGCTATCAATCTCTCAGTATGTGTGTCCACTCTTGGTTGCTGCTAGGGTATCACTCCAAGGGAACAAACAAAGGATACTGTAGTGTAACATTGTCTGTGGAATATTACGATTATTTTCAGGTTTTTTTGTCGAGGAAGTCTTAAGATTAGATTAGGTCAGATTGCAAAAGATAATAATACATTGCGATGGAACACTCTGAAAAGGATACCTCTCGGAAATTTCTATCGAGTGTTATTTTGCAGGCAAACCGGCTTCATGATGTTTTGCACCAGCCCTTCTTGAAGGCCAAGAAAATGCAAGATAAATAGCAATGGTCATAGTAATAGTACAGCCACTGATATGAGACAAGCTTTGCTCTCACACAATTGCTTTGCCGGTTTTTGTGCTGGCAAGCAATGAAACCACAGATTCCAGAGCCTTGTATGTAGCATGCTGGCTCTGCATCGGGCTCCCTTTTTTCCTCAGCGCTTGGCCTTGGAGAGAGAAAAAAACAAACAGTGTTTTGTTTTATGGACTTATTGATATACTTACAACATGATGATGTCAAAGCGTCTGTCAAGTAACAATTAATGGGGATTTTTAAGTCAAGTTGATTCTCTGGAAAAAGGAGAGCAGAAAGGGAGGTTCCATTACTCAAGATGGACAGTAGAGAGTGAGCTACAGAAGGATTGTCAAGACACCCATCTTGAGGTGCGTGTGAAGACCTTGTGAACACTAGTTCTCCTTCAGAACCATTGAGAATGGTGCTGTAGTAGCAGCAGCAGCGATAATCTGGGAGTATTCCATCCTTCCAAGCAAGAACCATTCAAGAGGCATACATAAGCAGCACTCGCTTTCAAGCATTTTTGTCTCTTTTGTACTCAGACTGGTGAGATTTAAGGAATTGGAAATACTCTTTCTACTAGCCTGGCATGTATTAACATGCTCCCAGTGACACAATTGCTTTTGATGATGTAACTACTACTCTGCTGTGAGACAGAGTGGCTTTCCAGTATGCCTCCACCAAACTGATGGACGTTAGAGTGCAGGCACTGTTACCATGAAAACCATAATTTACGATACAATTTACTCAAATAATCGTACGAGGACAAATTCTTTTTCCATATCATTCAAATAGTTTCCTGAAGTATCAAAATTGAGACTTTTTTGTAGTCTTCACTAGAGTGTAAAACTGCTCACGTAAGACCCTGAAACATGTAGCCAACTTGCTACGTTTCCACCATGTTTTGTACTCCCCGGCATTAGCGAGTTTTAGTAGATGGAAAGGTGTTCATTATAGCGGTTCTAAAAACATGCCTTTTGAAGCAGGTAACATGGCTGCTGAGACTAATGGGGTTATGACCATTCTAGTAATATAATTGTGACTGTAAAGGCACAAAGCTCGCACTTGAAATCCTGTAAAAACTATTCTGCTCTGTACTTGAAGCACAAAGTAGCTATTTCTGTACCTTGTATTGCACTACAGCAAAGCACTCAGTCAACTGTCAAACTGGTGATAAAGAGACCAACGAGAGTTAGCAATAATAGTTGTTGCATTTTAAAGAAGCGTGATAAAAGCCAGGCATCACTTTAGCCATCATGAAAGGGTGACGCGTAAATACAAAATATATTTGCTTGCCCAAATATTTTAAAGTACTTCACTTTACTTATTGCAGAATTGCACGGTCAAACCCTAATGTATAGAAATTTACGAGGATCACAATTTCTTTCATTGGATTAAGTATTTCGTGGTACCAAAAATCAAGTTTCAGGAGGAAGCTGTGACAGGGAATATAAAGTATTTCACCGTACCTTGAAGTTGACTGTAATAAAGTTAGACGCTTTTCCTCATAGCCTCACTGACATCCTGGAGTCCAGAGGTGAAGAGCAATTTGGGTAATGAGTAATGTCATTACTTGGATTGAATGTTCTGGCACTGCCAATAGTGTGTTGATCAATTATGACAGACTTTAAAGGAGGTGACATTTAACGTAAGTTCAAACCCTGTCTTGTTAGTCAAACTGTCCATCATGGAATGAAAATATTTTTGCTCTGTGGTGTATTATAACTACTGAGTGACTTTTTCGGGTTATTCCACCTCAAACTGACCTCCGACCAGGTTAAACCAGATTTCCATTCACTATGAATGTAATGCTAGCGCTTAATAGACAAAAACATCCGAAGGCACAATTATCGCCCAAATTACAGATTTAAAAATGAATCTGAGAAAGGCTTTTAACCTGAAAAAAGTCACTCCTTAATTACAATCTGACACGATCCTTGCACGACATCCAAAAGGCTTTCTTCTCAGCTCGCTTGTACGTGCTTGAGCCATGCTGCTCTGATACACTGACATTTTAGACTGAGTGGAGGATTTTTTAAAGGTGTGTGTGGCCTCACCCTGTAGTTCTCTTTTCAAGTCTGAAAATATTTCCCAGGATATCTCACAAACATATTGAGGCTCTGCTTTGTATATGTGAACAAAATTAGCTTTTAGAAAAGAAAAAAAAAAGACTGTTGTACAACTCAAATGTTAGGTAGAAACAACTTTTTTGTGTGTCCATAGTTTTGTTTCCATAGAACCATTCTGCAGCAGTCACATGACTACTGCCATATGTGGAAGCAAACTATTTGATTTGTCCCCAACAGCGTGGGTTGCCAGTGCGAAACACATGGCCCGTTCGTGCATCCCTATATCATCATCCTAGCAATTGAGCCCCTTACTTCCAATCATGCACAATTTAGCCACAAAGACCACGAAAAGCACTAAGATTCACATCAGAGCTCACAGTTTGAAGCACAAAATTTCTTTCGGAAGCCATATTTGCTTGCAATTGAGTGTGAAGTTCATTTCAGTAGTTTGCATTCAAGCGGGCAGGGTCCTTATGGGAAATTATACTTAAGCCAGCTCCTCCAAGTACAAGGACACACTGGACAAGCGCACGGACATAAAGTTGCTTTTCAGACAGATGAACAAGAATGCATCAGGTACTATAGCTCCCCCAACTGTTGCAAAGTGTATTTAGTAAGTATTGCACTATGGTAGAACGAGAGGCCACTTGAGGTCTTACTGTGTCTTACAAAGCAACGATGTGTTGCTCTGGTGGCTAGCTGAAAACCAAAAAGTGCCAAATAATACATCATCTTTGCTCAAAGACTTGGGCTTACCTATTCTCTCCCTCAAGTGCTCAAGTTCTTGCTCAAGTTGGAAAAAGCCCTGCAGTAAATGACTTTAGTCACAAGTCCAAAATATAGTCATAAAGTAGAAAATAAACACCAAAGTAAGGTCGTAGGTCTGGGCAAAGACACTTACGGCGTTACAAGCTGCAATGTCGGTAAACTGCGATGTCGCGTGGGTCGTTGTGCTTTCTTTTTCTGCTGCCTTTGCAAATCCTGCTTCCACGAAAAGATTTTCGAGTTGTTCGTTATAGCCCTAAGGAAAAGACTACATTTATGAGTGTGCCTTTTTGGGGTTGACAACACCATCTATTTGTACGGATCCCCCACTTTTTCCAACCTTTTCTGTAAGTGCCCCTTTAGAGAGGTTCGTTTCAATGATGTCCCAACGTTGTCGATGTTCCCTCAACATTCTCGGATAGACGAGAAGGGCGTCACGATGGCAGACCAACCTGGTGACAAGTATGGCTCGATAGATACATTGCTCTGGCTCTGTGACATTGGTCAACCAAGTGTCTTGTCCACAGGCTAATGTCACCTTAAGAAAATGCTTTGCTCGTGAGAGCTTTAGGAATTGGTAATGCACTACCTCAACAAGACGTTCCTTTTTGCCACAAAGGTCTCCTTTGGAGTACACCATGGCTGCAAAGGTGTTGTTGACAATTTTCCAGCCTTGCCACACACTGCAAGATTTATGGGAGTCGCTTTAGATCCCTGTACCACTGCAAAAATGCTCAAAGTGTGGCCCATCTGAAAAGATTGCCCTAGTTGGCAGTCGAGTGCTTCAACATGGTTAACTGGAGTCCTACAGCTCAGAAGAATTGTGCGCACCTACCCTAAAACTCCTTTGTAGGCATTCCACCGGAAAGATTCCTCCACCTGAGTAATGTTTTGGAAAGGGCAAAGGCTGTAGCGGTAACTGTGGGAAGAAAACTTGATGCAGATTTGCCTTTTATTCAAAGTAATACTTACTCTGTTGTTGTGTAGTTAAAACATTTTCCCACCAAACGCTGTAGCTGTGAAGGCCCTGAGAAGTTTTCTGGGTTTGTTCTGAGGACAAGTCTCTCTTGACTTGGTGCATAATTATTGTTGCCGAATAACCTGAAACACAAAAATGCCAACGCCAAATAGGGGCAAAAGAGCATAAGGGGGAGTAGCCCGCCTGGAGGGGCGCCAAAAAAAAAACACCCTTCGGGTAGCTACAGAGAAGTAAAATCAAGAATTCATGGAATATTCCCCAGGAGAGGAAGAGGCTTTGCTACCCACCCGCTTGACGTTTCAGGGATGAATCGTATAGGGACATTAACTCCTTCCAAGTACGTAACAACTGCAACGAGAGATGCACTGTAAATGGGCGTAAATGACACCGAGGAAACTTGCCTGCAAGTAGCAAGACGATGCGTAAGCCCACCATTGTGAGGATTATCTGCTTGTGTACGGGACCACGAGGTTATTTTATAGCGAAAGAAAATTAACAGAAAAAGAAGATAAGTTATTACCTGAAATAACGAAGGAATGAAACAAGAATGCGCACTGTGTGAAACGCATCAAAAATAACTTTTATCGCCAGAGCTAACGGCGGTTCTGCCAGGACGGAACCAGCGAAAGCGGAACAGCCTGGCACGCCCGGGACTCATTCACTAACGACACTGACGACCAAAAGAATCATTGACCAGTTCAGTGCCGCCCTTCGTCTCTCCATTCGTCGCCTTTTGCACAATATCTGCAACCCGCCATGCTCCAGAGCCATTTATAAGGAGAGTTTGGCGGCTCTATTCTGTGATCTCTTGCCGCCTCGTGGGTGGAGCCTATTTTGACGTCTTGCACCGCCCAAAAAGCCTGAATCCAAGCAGAATCCGCGTATAAGCCATCTGATGCGCGCCATATTGATGCTGTCCGTCAGCTTTGTTGTGGACTGGCAATGAATGCAATCTACAGGAATAACCGGCTTATGACCTACAGCCGCCTGTGATAAGGGGGCCTTTGTTGCCAAACTGTTCAAGGACGAAGGGCTTTCGAAGGGCAATGTACGCACGTACGGCGTCGACGAGGACGGCTGACAACGGGACAATAGAGCACGGCGAGGGAGGTGGCTTAACCGTGACGTCACATGACGCGCTTCAAGTTAGGCTCCTCCTAATGGCCAAACTCACCCTATAATAAACGGCTCTGCCGTGCTCACGATGCCGTTGCCACCTACGTTGTCCGCTGCACAGGGGTGGCATCCGTAGACGAAAGCGTGCTGGACAGGTCCTGGTCAGGCCCCCACAGCTCCCCCTCTTCGCGGCTCTAAAAAAATGTTTGCACGTCATAAACACGTGGTATTACCAGTCCTCCTCAGGTAACCGAGGATGCGGCTGTAGAGTATGTACCACTGCGCCAATCTACAACGTTGCAAGCTCATTGGCCCAGACTGCGTGCGCGCTCCGATTGGTCGACAATGTTTTGAAATCGCATTTTGTACGCGCGCATGTGTGTGCAGCGTCCCGGCGGCCGTTTCAGCAGTTTCAGCATAGTTTCGAAATAGCTCGCATCGGTCGGCACGGCGTCCGTCCTCTTGTGTTCCGTGTTTCGGTGATGTCAATCGGCAGAACACTTTGTGATTCTACGCGTGTTGTGCTGTCCCTGGACACGACTATTATCCCACGAACAGTCTATCAGCTCCGGAACTGGAATGCTTCGTGGGCTGGTGCGGTTGGAGCGTGAAGAACGCGTTCGGGCGCCGTCGGATTTTAAGGCCTGACAACAAAGACAGGATTACGATTACGTGCCACACAAGCGCCTTTTCCGCTCTGCAAACAACAAAAGAAGATGCTCATCATAAAATCGGCTGGCAAGGCGTCCTCTTGTGTTCCGTGTTTCGGTAATGTCAATCGGCAGAACAGTTTGTAGAAGTGTTCGCTGGTTTATTCATGCGTCGACGTGATTCAACGTGTGTTGTGCTGTTCCTGGACACGACTATTATCCCACGAACAGTCTATCAGCTCCGGAACTGGAATGCTTCGTGAGTTGGAGCGTGAAGAACAAGCGCGGGCCCCGTCGGATTTGGAGAGCTGTTTGTTTTGCTTCAAGTTCGAACTTAGTTACAGTGCGTCAGCAACGCAGTGGACTTTGTATTCACAGTGCATCCATGTATCAGATCTTTGAATCAGTGCTTTGTGTCAAATAAATATTTCTTTTAGCCAAAAGAAGCTTCAGTTATTTTGAATATCGGGTAACGGCGGTAGGCGTGAAATCCGGTAGAAGTCGATGGTAGCCAGAACCGGTCGAAAGGTCAGCCAAAGTTAAGGCTCCTGATTGGCCGACTGGCATTGCATAATTTCTACAACGTTGCACTCTCATTGGTCGTGTGCCCAGTGTTGTGTGAATTATCTCAAACTATGGGCTCTATGGGGAGCTGTTGGAGCCTGGTATTACTCCGTCAGGCATCATAGTTGATATCCATTGGCCGAAGGACATTGCGCGCTCCGCTATTGGTTGGCAAAGTTTCAAAAGAGCATTCTTTCGCGGGCTGCCTGTCTGGCGGGCAGTTACGAGAAGAGAAGGGAGCGAAGTGGCAGCGGTGTCTCGCGTCTCCACGATGTCAGTTGACACCACGGTATGATGGCATTGTTCAAAGAGAAGTCCCAGATTTGTTCGTGTGTGAAAGTGACTCAGCGCGTGTTGTGATGTTTCCCGACACAAGTATCCTACGTACGAACAGTCTCTCGAGTTCAGAACTGGAATGCAGTGGTGAGCTCACGCCTGAGGAACACTTGTGAGCGCCGTCGCATTTTCAAATGCAGTCACAACGGAGACAGGATTCGGTGCCCATGCGACAAGCATTGCCCGCTTCGTTAAAACCTTCGCACTGCAACCAACGAAAGGAGATGCTAACCGTGAAATCGCGTACACTCGTGTGAGCGTCGCTCACTTCTGGGAGTAGAGTGTGTGTGTGTTTTTCGAGTTCGAACTTGGTCAACGAACGCAACGATTTGGACTCTGTAGGCACGGTGAATATTTGTGTCAGACTATTGAATCAGTACGATGTTTCAAATAAATGTGTATTTTGTCAAAAAATTGCCTTTGTTCTGGAATACGGAATAACAAGCGTCGGGCATGAAAACCAGTAAAAGGAAAAGCCAATGGTAGCCAGTACCGGGCCGAAAGGCGAGCCAAACTGAGAGACTCCTGATTGGCCGAAAGGTAGGCATCATAGTTCATTTTCATTGGTTGCATGTCCAGTGTTGCCTGAATTATCTCAAACTATGGGCTCTGTGGGAGCCTGGTCCTGGTCACACAGGAATCCATATGCACACAAAACAAACAAACGGAACGACTGAAGATATACGTGCATCACAGCCCTTGCCTTTGCGGACGATATTTTGATACTAACTACCAATGCAAACGACATGCAAAAACTCCTGGACTTTTGCACGCACCATGCCAAAAGTGAGGGCATGCGGTTCAGCCGGGAAAAGACAAATATCATGCACTTTGGACCGTCCGATGACAAACCCACGCTGCGCCTGCAAGAATTTGATATTCAGTATACAGACACGTACAAATACCTCGGTATTACGATCGAAAATTGCAAGGAATATCTCCAGAAACATGAACAGAACCTCATCCTGAAAACAAACACGAAAAAAGGCAAGGTGTGGAATATAGCACGCCACTAATTCCTACCAACCATACGGCGTGGGAAGACTGATATGGACAGCTTACGCCGTGCCACATACGTGAATGACGTCATTTGCCTCAGCAAGCAAGCAACGGACCAGCTAGAACGGCAACAACGCTTCTCGGGGGATCATTCGCCACACTAAATCCCGCCATTCAAGGTCTACCTACTCTTTCCAAAAAACCCGGGCAAAATACCTTGGACGTCTCATTCACAGACCAAACGACACCCTAATAACACGAGTCTTCCGACACCTCGATTACAGGGGCACCCGAACGCACTGGATAAAAAAAATCAGCCAAATTGACCGCATATATAGCAACGACACCACCAGACACAAAGCGAGGAACGAACGCGAGTGGAACAATACAACCGAGAAGGAACTTACCAGGACTGAAGAGAAAAGGTGGAGACAGCGAAGAAAAG
The DNA here is from genome assembly GCF_037126465.1 of Ornithodoros turicata. NCBI lineage: Eukaryota > Metazoa > Arthropoda > Arachnida > Ixodida > Argasidae > Ornithodoros > Ornithodoros turicata. The sequence goes on from NC_088204.1 coordinate 83,391,474, forward strand.
ACCTACTCTGAAAACAAAACAACTCCGGCACCCGAAACCTTCTACAACGGAGCAAGTGGCTTCTTGTTTCAAGCCCGTACAGGCTCCCTCCCAACACAGAAGCGACTCTGCGAACTATTTGGAAACGCAAACCTAGCATGTACCCTATGTAACACCGGAGGACCACATCCTGCAGACTTATGGTGAAAGTCACTGAAAAGGTTAGCCAGCTGTAGGACTCGAACCCACACCTTCTGGATTACCGTGTTGTTTACCTGGATTACCGTGTCTGTGTTGTTCCAGCCTCAGAACATCAGTTCTCTCTTGTCCTGCAGACTTGCCCGGCCTTACGCGAAGACGGAGTGCCCAAGACACCAGTCCCTATCGCCATCATGTTGGGCTTCGAGGCGTCACCCAGCTCCCAACCCCAGATCAACGACACGAAGAAAGTCCTCCTTAAGTGGGAAAAGGCCTCTAAAATCAAATCAAGGGCGCTCCACGAGACGGCCGGCAGACCCCATCTCGAAACCGAAACCGGCCAACCGAAGCCAGAGCTATCAAGTGGCGCCTCCGCAAGACGAACCCCCCAGCATCGACTCAAAACTCAAATTCCTCGCTCCACTTATGAGAGCTTGGAGACTCGCCTGTGACTCCTTTTTTTGGATGTCTGCCCTGCTGTAAAAGGGATTAGGCGAACCTGAACACGTCACAGCAAACGTCAAGGCGCACGTGACCCTAAAGATGGCGGCGCTCGTGATCGGCGGCCAAACCGTTTGTAAACAATGCGGTTGTTGTCTCTGCGCAACGTTTTGGATGTCTTCCGATCACGGTAATTATTTTTATCCGATAATCTCGCAGTAAAACGCGCAGTTTTGCACATAAGGCCTCGTATTGTTGACGACTTCCAAAGACGATGCGCTACCATGTTGCGGAAGAAGCACCGCATACTTTACGGTGCCATCCATCTCTTTGCGTTATGACGACGGAAATATGTCGGTAAGCGTCAAAACGACATGTAAACAAAGTCACATGACCTCAAAATGACGTTTTCTATGACGTGCGACCAGGACAAGATCACGACCTACTAGATCTACTATAATCTAGTAGGTCGTGGACAAGATGGCAGTTTTGCCAAAAGCACCCGCTTGAGGGTAGTTATAACGATGGCGGCAGTGCCGTGTATGCCAAAGGGAGTGTGGCCATTAATGGGACCATGCCTATACCCGGAGCTCCACCCACTTTTTGAGATCTTTGGCCAATCACGAGGCAAAATACAGTTCGCTATTAATCCCAGGCTTTCCAAGCTATAAATTAACTGTATTCACTGGGTGCCGACATTTTCGGGAAACTGGATTGGAGTGGATTGAATAGGATATTCCCTGACGACCAAGCAACATAATGGATTTTGCGTCCACTTTTAACGGCGCCATCTGGATGGAGAGGGGCATGTGGCTCCTGGAAGGTGGCTCCTGGGAGGCTCTTTCGCAACACCGAACCCCGCTATTGAGGGCGAACTCGGCTGGTCAACGTTCGAATATCGCGAAGCCAGGTCCAAGACGCGATATCTCGGCAGACTGATCCACGGACCGCGCCAATCTTATATGAGTCGCGTCTTTAGACACGTGCGTTATCTGGGGACGCGCACAAACTGGATCAAACGAATCACCCAGTTCGACAAAATCTATAGCCGCAACACGAAGCGAAACACCGCTAGATCAGAGCAACACTGGAACCGCATTATAAAGAAAGAAATGAACACCATTGAACAGGAGAAATGGCACACATCCTTAACAAAAAAACAAAGTTTAACGACATATGCTGAAAACAAAGACGCCCCAGCACCTGAGGACTTCTACAATGGAGACAGAGGAAGCGGGCTTCTGTTCCAGGCACGCACTGGATCCCTCTTAACTAAGAAGCGACTACATCAAATATTTGGACAGGAAAACGCACACTGCGAACTCTGTGATGGGGGCCAAGAGGAAGACATCCGCCACATCCTCCTAACCTGCGCAGCCTTGAAAGACATAAGGGAACCACAACCCAGGACAGTGGAAACCTTGCTAGGATTCAACAGTAAATCTGAAGACTACGATATTGCAAAAACAAAACGACTTCTACTGGCATGGGACAGAACAAAAACGAAACCAAAAGCACAAAAACTGCAAGAGACCATCACGCGCTCACGAAATGTCTGCAGCCACCCTCTCCCCCTCTCCAACGAAGCCGGCACTGAATCGCGCCACCCAGCCAATGCAAGCCGACTAGAGACAACAAAGAACTATGCCACCTAGCGAGAGTAGTACACCCTACACCAAGCCCTACACAGACGAATATTTCATAATCTCCTGTTGGTTCCCCGCGGAACCTATTGTATATATTATTTTTTATATTTGTTTCTCTCGCCTGAGGCACCACTTGTGGAGCCCGCCCTGATGCTAAAGGGTCTAGGCGTACCTGAACCTGAACCTGAACCTGTCGGGTCAAATAGTACGGTGTGAGAGACGTACGTGCGGTGCTACCACGGCGCGAAGTTCAAATCTGCCCAGAAAAGGTTCGTTAGACCGCGACAAAGCAATGGGGAAGAGGAAGGTCCGGAGCAAAACGGACGAGCTTATCCAATGCGAATACTGCCTAAGGTGGATGTATGTAGAGGAAACGCCACTTTCGAGGAAGCCCAACAGTCGCGTTCATGTGCAAAGTGTGCGAGAGATTTCAGAACCTGGAGAGATTATTAAAAGAACGTGAAGAAAAATCGAAAGCGGATATCAAATCGTTGGAAGAACTAGTCGAGTCACTCACCGACAAAAATAAGAAGCAAATGGATGTTATAGAAGAACTGACCCTAAAGATACAAGAAATTGAGAAAGATAACGGCAGTCTACGCGCAGCAATACAGGCAGCAGAGGAAATAATAAATAGCCTCCTCGTAGCAAGCCCCACAAATGCAAGAGCAGACAAGGGACAAGAAAATGGCGGAGATGGAGACGCACAGGTAGCCAGCCCAGCAAAGAAAAATGGCGATAATCATAGAAACAAGCGGATGGGTGACCACACAGAATTCCCACAAAGGGAAATCCCCCAGAACCACGATGAGAATGGGGTCAACCAGGGCATCACGGAAAGCCTTATCAGGCCCCAGCCTTCTCCCGAAAAGGAAACCGGATTGGGGACTCTAATGTGAACAGACTAAAAAGACCACTACTACGAAAAATAGAAATGGACTCACGAGTAACTGTGATTGCAATGCCTGGTGCAAAGGAGGGTAATGTTTTCGAGAAGGTACGACAGATCGAAATGGCAGAAGGCCAAGAGAACATGGTGGTGGTCATGGCAGGCCTTAATGACATTCTGGACGGTCGCGAACCGGCTGACATTGCGTCCAGCATTGTTGAAAAGGCAAAGAAAGAAACAGCAGAACACAAGAACATGGTGTTGGCGATATGCTCCATCCCTTTTGTCAAAGAGAGAGGAGAAAAAATACGGAACAATATCAAACAGCTAAACCTCGAACTGAGGGAAGCTTTGAGTGACAATCCGAACATCATGTTTCTGAACAACTACTACGCTCTTCGAGACGCTGAGTCATCAGGAATGGTAGATATAGATATTTCTCACCAGAAGGAGCAGAACGTGCAGCATTACAACTCGTCGAGAGACTAGAGTATTTTTTAAATGACGGCCGCTACACGAGGCGAAAGTACTACCCCGACAGTCGGCCTTACCCACAGCGACACCGACCAAGGAGAAGTTGGCCTATGCCACGATACCACGGATATGCAGCGGACGCAAGACCGCTCGTATGTGGGATCCGCGGGCTCACCGTTGGCATTACTAGGTGCGGGACCACACCTAGGCAAACGAAGCGACAGAACCCCCACGAACCAACGTAAACGAAGGAGTAAACACAGACGGAACCGAACCGCGAACCCCGTAGAATTCAATATGGCGACCCTCAATCTACAGGGAGGAACCGCAGGGAAGTGGGAAGAATGGAAGGAAAGAAGGCATATCCCTGTACGCACTAACAGAAACCCATCTCCGCAACCAAGAAGCACCACAACTCAACAGTGATTGGCAGTGGGTAGGAAACAAGGAGAAAAGAAAGGAGAAGGAGTGGGATTTATGTACCGCAGACAGGCGGTAACAGTAATGGGGAAAAACGAGTGTCGAGAGCATCTATGGTTGCACCTCCAAACAACGACGGGAAACGCCTTCTCAGTAGCCGTAGTATACATGGCAACCGGTAACGAAAAACAGTGGAACGACGATATATACAGCTGTCTACAAAGGGACATACTTGAAATCGAGAGGAGGCATGCGGGAAGGAACATAGTAATCATGGGAGATTTTAACTGCCACTGTCTGGAATTGGATGGAAAAGAGACTGCTCAAGCAATGAGAACACTAGCCGAAAAATACAGCCTGACGATCCTCAACCTGGAACCTAGTTGCCAGGGTCGGAAAACGTGGTCGCGAGGCACTCAAGCGTCATCCATTGACTATGCTTTAGTGAACCACAACCTCTATCAGGACAAGGCGTACAGTCTAGATGTCAACATTGATGAGGAGGGCACGTTCAGCTGCGACAGCGATCACAACCGACTTAAAGTGACCATAACATCGAAGAAGAAAATCGCACCCACACAGAAGAGAACGCGAAAGAAAAGAATAGAACAGCTTTGGAAAACACACGACGAACAGGCCTTGGAAAAAATTTCGGATGCCTTAGAAGCAGCCCTCCAGGAAACGTCAGACATCACATATGAGGCTTTCGTGTCACTACTGGAAACCAAGGCGGCGGAGGCAGTACCGAAAACTACCGGCAGACACAAAATAAGACAGGATAAACCATGGTTCGATACGGAGGTAAAAACCGCAATCCAGGAGATCAGAGAACGACGAACGGCGGTAAAAACAAAGGAATATCCTACAGAAGAGGAGGCCCTGTATCAAAGACAGAGACAGAAAGTAAAAGAGTTGATAGCGCAAAAAATTCGATCATTTCACATGAAAGTTGAAGCAGAGGTACTTGAAGGGGGCAAAAAAGCCGGGTCAAAACTGTGGAGGTTCATACGCGGGATTACTGGTCAAGAGAGCACAGAACCGACCTACAAGATCCGCACCGAAGACGGCACCGAGTTACACGCGAAAGGTGACATCGAAGATTCCCTCACGACATACTACAGGAAACAGCAACAAATACTGCGAGATCGAAAATCGCAAAGTGGATCGGAAACACAACAACAAACAGAACATAGGTGAACGGGAACGGTGGCGGAAATTAAAATTGGAATAAGCCAAGTGGAAAGAAACATAAAACGCTTGTTGAACGGGAAGGCGACTGGTCCGGACGGTATCCCGAATGAATTTCTGAAAGTCTTGAAAGCAGGGGCGATAGGGACTATATGCAAGTGTTTCAATGAAATATTGCAAAGCAAACACATACCCGAAGCATGGAAGGAAGCTAATGTTAGACTCCTATTCAAGGGAAACGATAGGCATAAAGAAAATCTCAATTCCTATAGGCCCATAGCGCTTCAAAGCAATATATACAAACTTTTCTCCAGAATCATGTCGAGAAGACTACAAGACGAAGCTGACTGCCATCTGAGCGAAGCACAGAATGGATTTCGACGAAACAGGAGGACCGGAGACAACATATTTATTCTCACCCAGATAATAGAATTATACCAACAACAAAAGAAAGAACTGTTCATGGCATATTTAGATCTGGAAAAAGCATATGATGCCGTTGTACACGAGCTCCTTATCCAAAAAATGAGATCAAAACAGCTGTCGGAATCCACAATAGCACTTGTCCGGAATATCTACAAGGAAAACTACAACACGTATCACCTTGGACCATACAGGTAAGGAAGAATAAAGCAAGACGTGGGCCTGCGACAGGGATGCCCAATGTCCTGTTCAACATCTACTCGAAGAAATCACTGCGGCAGGAAAAGGCACGAAGAAAACAGACGGCACTGACGAACATTTCCGCTCTAGCATTCGCAGACGACATAATTCTCATCGCAGAAACGAACGAGGACCTCCAATATCTCCTAGACATATGTAGCACCAAAGCGACCGCTGACAGCATCAAGTTCAGTACAGAAAAAACCAAATGGATGGGCTTCCGGAACAAATACCGGTTATAAATTTTACCTACAAGACAAAGAAATCCAACATACGGAGGCATACGTATACCTCGGAATAACCATCCGGAACAATATGGGACTCAGTGGGACGCCTACTATGGAAAGCCACAGTTGTTCCAATGGCAACCTATGCCAATGAGGCTGTCTGTTATCAGAAAAAAACTATAGATCTCCTCGATCGGGAGCAGCGAGAGACGGGGAAGTGGTTGCTGAGAGGAAACTTTGCAACTCCAAATCCAGCCATCGAAGGGGCGTGGTCGACGTTCGCATTCCGGGACGCGCGATCAAAACACAGGTATCTCGGCCGGCTCATACACAGTCCCGACGATAGCTACATAGGACGAATGTTCCGCCACATCCGGTACATACGCACTAAAACCTCATGGATCAAAAGAATCAACGAAATAGACCGGATGTACAGCAAGGGAACGACAAGACAGAAAGCCAAAAGCGAAACAGAGTGGGCAAGGATAATCACCAAAGAAATGAACAAGATAGAAGAAGAAAGGTGGCGAACCGCAACGGGTAAAAAGGAGAGCATGGACTTCTACAGTGAAAACAAAGATCAGCGAGCACCAGAAACGTTCTACAGGGGCGACCACAGAAGCGGACTCCTTTTTCAAGCCCGGACTGGATCCCTATTAACTAGACGACGAATACACGATTTGTTCCACACTGACAGCGCGGAATGCACCATCTGCAACACCGGGGAAGAAGAGGACCTCCAACACATACTATTATCTTGCCCGACACTGGAACAAACAAGACCGAAACCGGAACCAATGTCCTCGCTATTGGGCTTTGGCAGCGACTACTCGACACAGTGCATAGAGCAGACAAAGCGCTACCTGGAAGCCTGGCAAAAAGCGTCGAGAGAAAGTTGACGATATTGTAGTGTTTCTTTCTTCTTTTTTTTTAGAGACTTTTCCTGTCTCTACGCCTGTGAAGCTCTTACACGAGCTCTGCCCTGATTCAAAAGGGATAAGGCGACCCTGATCCTGTCGGGAAGACGAAGGATAGCAGAAGGCAGAAGCATGGTAGAAGTAGGAGAAGCAGAAGTGCATGCTAGCAGAGCTGATAGGCGGGTAGAACCGCTAGTTGGAACAGACTGCCTGTATTATACGTACTTTAACTATAAAACATATGATTGACTCGAGAATGGGCAAAGGTGCGTACATGAATAAAATTATGTCATAAAATGCAAATTTTTGGCAATCCGTAGCGTTTTTCTCGCTATGTGCCTGTGATTGCTGTCTTACTAGGCCTAACAAGGTCGACGAAACATGTTATTTTCAGGCAAACATTGACACTGGAGCGTAATTTAAAGGTGATTTGCAAGATAATTGCAACATCTACACTTCGGGAATAAAATTGATGTTATTTGTGAAAAAAATTCGTCATGAAATCCTCGCTTCGCTGTTCTCTCTTGATTGACAGGTCGAGCCTCTTTTTTAGGCTCCTCCTAATGGCCAGACTCCCTTTGGCATACACGACACTGGATGGCGGGTTTGTGTCACCCCTGTGGTCAGCTGCAAACTTTAGCCAGTGGAGTGCAACTGTATAGCTTCCACAGTTCCGCTGGTTCGCCACGAAAACCACCGCCACCTCCCTTGGCCACGTGATCATCCGTAGCAAATCGCGAAGGTAGAGCCGAAAAATGGCGCCAAAAAGCGCGCGCTGACTTGATCGAACTGCGCATGTGCCCTTCTATACCCTCTCTCTCGGATTCTCCCCGCCCCCCTCTGTTCCCAGCAGGGGTCGGCAGAACCGTAAAGATTTTAAATAATATGGTGCGGTAATCGGTTCGCCAGACGGTAAAAACCTTCCCATCCGACTGTCGCGCTCCAGCTGCATCGCTCGGAATCTTGCCGAATTCATAGAGCGGACAAATTGATAAACCAAGAGTCCATGCACCTCCTGCAGACTCACCTTCAAAAGGTTCGACATCCCATTTTTGTGACTCGATGTGTAAAAAGAAAAGATGCGCTACAGGACAGCTACACTTTGCACTGTTGCCTCGACTGCTTCCTTTCCATTCAGCGTCGCTGCGTCAAGGCGGCAGTGACATCCACAATCAACGCAGAGAAATAGAGAAAGCCTGCTTATTGCCTCCTTTCCCTCCATCGCTACGTGATAGTCAGCCGCTACTGCGATTCACCGTTCTGCGAATTTAAGAACCCGCAAATGCAGACAAAAAGTGCTTTCCAGAAAATGAGTTTTGAGAAAGATTGAGACCGTTTCGCATGAGTTTTTCTCATTTCGTACGCGGGGACGTTCAATCACAAACAACAGGGTGGCTGGCGCCTGCAGCTCCATTTCATATTTAGGTGCTTTTGAGGTTTATGTTGCTGCTAGTAGCGGCAGTATATACCGCTTTCTTTCATGTGCCTTCATGTCTTATTGTTCGCTTGTAAGCAGTAAAAGAATGGTCTTTTGTCTAGAGTTTCAAGTGCCTGGGACAACCTTTCCCTTCTTGTTCTAGGCACGTGTAACGCCCGCACTTTGCAGATGTCGCACAGTCTTGAGGCCACAATACAGAGTTGGAATTGGGTGGTGGTGTGATTGGCTATGACCGTTGAAATACGATGCCGATTGGCTGACTTTTAATTGTTACGTCACGTCGACGAGCGCGCAGTCGGGAAAGAGGTTGGCGTCTTCTCAACGTGGAGCCCTTGCTGCCGGGTAGTACTATGGTTCTAGCTACCATAGTAGTACGGCAGCTGTACAACAGTGGTGTGATCGGCGCTGCGGTCGCGGAGCGTAAACCTAGTGGAACACCCAAAGAACGGGGCAGGTCAAAGGTGAGAGGAAAAGAAATCTTACTTTTTACTTGGGTCTGTCTGGGTCTCAGACTAACCCTACACTGCATGGGAAGCGTAAGGTGAAGCCGACTTACAGAGTGGCGACGCTACCCAACACTACCAAAAGAAATATTGAAATCTCCATTCTTGAACAGGACAAGAATTTTCCCATTTAATCTGGAAAGAAATTCCTTCCAAGGATTTGTGCAGCCTTTATTACACAGGCACAAAACTACCTATTTACAAAAAAAGCAAAAACTGTACAGTGTCACACTAAGAAATGATTTTGAAAATAACACCACAAGCCACCCTTGTTACTGGAGAAAAAGGCACATATTCCTCAAAGTTTAGCCGCTATAAAATAAACACCTTCTAAGCTCCGTTAAATCTCTATACAAACATTCTGAACAATTCTGCCAGTGTCATTTATATGTGTGTATTATGTACAACTTTTTGAGCGGATCTTGCATTAAACTAGTGACAAAAACGGATCGTTCCTTGTAAGAGCATTTTGGAATGTTTTGCCAAGAAATTTTTCTCTGTTCTAGAACTGAGCAGACTCTAGGTGCAAGAACTGTTGCGAGCCTCCTTGGTCATCTGTATGAGCAGATAGTGTTGGCACGATGTCACAGAGAGTATAAAAGAGGATGCTTTAAGGCACAACAAGTCCTTCTTTCAGCAGCAACACAACCTCAAAAGCACACCATTCAAGATGTTTTCCATGAAGGCTTTGTTTGTTTGTTTTGAAAGACAACATATGTGGACATCCCATGGTATCCGTCCTTACGCTCCATATCCTGCAACAATCACTTTCACTGGAAGCCAATTTGTGAATGCAAGAAAAGCCACCTGGCAGAGCGTTGGTCCACTGATACGGAACATCACATTCATGTATGTCAGGCAATAAAGTCTGCATTGTCCCACGTGTTCCGAAAGTCCCATGACCGAAGGTCCACATCATCCGTTGCAAAAAAGTCAAATGGGTCGTCGTTTGCATTGGTGGACAACAATGGGTCGTGATTGCTCGTGGACGATGTTCCAATGCCATTTGCCATAGAGGTGGATTCAGAGAGATTTGCTGTGCGTGGCATCATCACATCCAGCCAATCAGACAGCTCCATCTCCATATTCAACGCCGGATCGTGATCCGCATTACACAATGACTTTGTTGCTTCTCCATTACAGCCAAGGACGTTGATGGAATCCAGGTCATCTATGTCGAGGTGGAAATCAAAATCGAGTGATGCAGAAGGAGGTGGAGTTTCAGGTGGAGGTCCAGGAAGAGACGCTTCTGAAGAAGGTGGAGGTGTCGGAAAAGGTGGCTGGACACCAAATGAGTTGTCCGGGGGATCTTGTGCAGCACTTGGAGGCAATTCTAAAAGAAACAATTTCTCTTCTCTTTCTCTCTCTTTCCAAACAACAAGGATACCCACCTCCATTCTTGATAAGAATCTCCAGCACGTCATCCATATCCTGGCTCTTGACGGTATTGCTAGGCACCTGGAACAAATTGGCTGCAATTAAAATCAATGTACGGGACTGTGCTTAATTAAATTTGCAGTCCTTCTTTCCTGATCTAGCAGCCACTCATTATTGAGCAATTCACGTATGTAATTTGCCAAATTATTAAAAATAATCGTCATTCAAAGTACTCTTCCAAAGCAGTGTGCCTGCTGATGGGAGAAAAAAAAGCGAATTTTTGTCAGTGTGGTTTCACTGCAATATGGGATGACATCACTATAGCAAAAATTAATAGCTCTGCCACAACATAAATGGCATGTATTTTCTGTGCTCTCGTTCCATACCTTTTCAAAATCCGCAATTTCTCGTGGTAAAAAATTTCTAGCTTCTCCGTATTCTTATTTCTAAGTGAGTTACAGAGGTACAGAAGAATTAGCAAAACTGTTGTGAAACTGTCAACTGTCTACTGGAAAACATAAGAACCCAGGCTTTAACAGAGCCACACCGCAAAAATCTTTCTACGGCTTTCTAGTACCATGAAAACCTGCATCCACGATATATCATGAAAATATGTGAAATGTGCTCAAGAAGTGCGCGGTTTCAGTTGCTGCTCATTCACGTAGCAAAATTTAGCGATATATATCTCAAAGTATGTGCTTATTTCAGGATATGTAAAAATGAGAGTGGATTTAAATAGAGAAAGGTTACAATTCTTCTATTTCACATTTCCCCAAAAGCATCTAATTAATAAGCTAATACATAGATTTTAAGTAATTACTCGTCCGGTTATGCTTACTGACGGATGTCCACCTGCGTCTAGGTACCTCTCATAATTTTTATAAAAGGAATAAACAGCCTGTCTTTTCTTTTATGCAGAATTTTATGCCAATGCAGCACAATGTGCATTGATAAGGGTTCCCTACATCCCGTTTCCTTCAACGTTAAGTGAGGTCAGAGTTATCAACGTTGCTTTTGTCGACGACTTGCGGTTGACAGCAGATGGCATAGGTCAAGTAGTTAGGTATGCAGACTACTGTGATTACTTTTGTGATTACATCAGTGGTTCGAGCGCATGTGGAGATTAGGCTTTAATATCTGCAATGTGCTCCCTAAGGTCAATAATGAAATAGTTGATTAATATATCTCGTTTAATTAGCCTCCTAACAGGAGATATGCGAAATGAAGCGCCCTATCTTGCCCGTTAGCGAAAACGCGTCATTTTCGTGGAGGCGATGCTTGGAAAGCACGGCCCCTCTGTTTCATGTACACGGTTTGACTGAATAGTGGCAGCTGAAAAGGGCTTCTGTTGTCATCCTATGTACCACTGCGTTAGTAAAAGTTTCTTGTGGAGCAAGGCAGCAGTTGGCAGCATAGTGTAAACGACACTGCAAGCTTTTCATTCTGCTTAGTAAAGAGTCGTGTGATTACCAAAACGTTTTGTCGTGAAAAGGACTGCGCATGTCGAAACTCTCAAGAACGAAACACAATGTTATTTAGTAATGATGTAGGTGTCACTGTAGGCGAAGCTGTACTAGCATAGAGGAATAAAACGACAAAAGGGAATCGCTGTAACTGAGCACTAGGAAGAAAATGACATGATGAAAAAACCTGAAATAGTATCCTGTAGTTGAGGCTACTATCGGACCAGACTAAAGCTTAACGAGTACATTCTCCATCATTCAGAATTAATACGAGTCACTTTAGAATCAGACATTTGCCGCTCGTTTATGCACCACTGATGCAGAACCTGAAAGGCAGATCCATAATGTGATATGAGTGATCCTGATTTGACTCTTTTTGTAAAATCACTCAACTTATGGTGAATTATATCATAACCCGCAGGTGAATTGTCAAGTGTGATAGATTGGCGCTCTCTTGACGTACATCCTAGCTCCAAATAAGCATGTGCACAATAATTTGCGGTCTCTACGTGTGTTCTCTACTGTGTTCCAGTTTCTCGTGCATGAGGGAAAGTAAGGAAAGAAATTAGTCGAGCCACTAAATAAGTCAGAACACAAGAATAGGACATCATCTATGAATATTTTTTAAAAATCTTATTTGTGTTTGTGTTAAGGAAGATCACTTCTTGTAGTTGAACTACGTAGGATAAAACCACTCTTATTACAGGTTCAGAATGGTGGCATTTATGTTGATCAAATATTTATTTATTAAATAACATAAATGTTGGCCACGAAGTCACATGCTCGACAAACGGGTCAAGTCGTGGCTTAAGGAGAGCAAGCAGCAATGATAGAACCAGATACCTTCCAACATCTAAATCTGAAACCTAGTACTATATCGTCTAATTATATATCACAACTACCAAATGCAGCAGCACTACAACCGCGGCGTGGTTACCAGAATCTCAGGAAGAGATTGCTCGGCACAGTGCGGCAAATGGTACGAAAAACTCCTGCATCAAAATATTCCCTTTTATAAGACCATTATCTCATTTAATCTTACTATCACAACAGCAGCTAAAACTAAAAAGTGAAGTATTGCAGAAAACAAAGTAAATGCAAATGCCGTGCGAGATCTTGCTGAAAATGGAATCGACCGCAAAATTGTTGGACTATTTCTGCTGCTGAGACAAGAGTTCTGAACAGTTTGTCATTCGTACATTCCACCGAAATGTTCTGTACTCCACCGAGAAGTCGTGCTTCAAAAATTGCGGCCGTGGATTCCTCTTAGCGGAATCCCTCAAGCCAGCTCGTGAGAGATATGCCTTAGCCATGGCGCTATTTCGCATATCTCCTATTGAGAAAAAAAAAAATACAATTTCTAGTAGTGTTGAGTTGTTTCCATCAAGTAATCCAATGAGAAAAGTAAAAGCGTTCTTAGTTCTATGAAATTTTTTTACAAATAAAAAGAATATAGTATCACAAACACGAAAACACATAAGCCGTCCTGAGGCGAGTTTGAACCCAATTTCATTGAAGACGTTTAAGGATGAGATAAACACCTTTTTCACTAGATGTTTCGTTGCTTCGGTATAATCAGGTGGCTGCTTGGCCAAGTGCTGTCCGTCGGTCTGCTTCGGGGACAATCTAAAAGTAATCCGTCTGAGATTGAATCAAGGATCAACATAGGAACCTACCGTGGGCCGTTGTGCACATTTCCTTGGTTATTTGAAGCGATTGCGTGAGAATTACTGTGAAGGAAGTTTGCCAGTGAAGCCTTGACTGCGGCAGATGATTGACTCGAAGAGATCGGATTAATGCTCGCTGCTAAGGATCAACACGTTATGTTGTGCAATACGTTGTGCACACATCACTCTATGTACTATATTTGACTTACCTTGCTGAATTTTATTCTGCAAGTGCTGCTGAATTAACTGGCGCTGATAAGCTTTGCTGTCCGCAGGTTTTACCATTCCCCTGCATGAGTTAATGTACAGTTGTAATGGTAACATCCTATCATAACCAAGATGTTCAAGTACAAACCTGTCTGACAGCGATGGCGTTGTGACAACACTCAAGTTTGCCCCTGCTTCGGTATAAGACACAGGCTGGGACCTGCAAAGCATTGGTGACAAATATGCCACAATTAAGAGATAACTTGCCTTTGCAGTTCCTGTTGGAGTTCCTCGATGCATCTCTCCTTGAGATCTTTCTGTGGTGGTGACGACTCCTGTGTATGGTCATCCACTTCCATTGGTACCGGTGGACTGAAAAAGGAGGCTGGAAAGAAAATCCCTAGACATGTGCGCAGCTACCTTGAGTCCAATCCAAATGAAGGCGACTGTGGGGAAAACTCCACCTTGTCAACCATTCCATCTGTGTGTGGCTTGAGTCGCTCAATGAGTTGTGGCTTAGAACCTGATACTGGGAGGTTCCTTCGTTTCAGTTCTGCCTTTAGGTCACTCACTGAACATTTAATAAGCATTACAATAAGAAACTCTGTCTGCAACTGCATTGCTCTCAGAGGAAATATAATGCGTCGTATTGAGCCAACCCAATAAAGCAAAGTTGACATTTAAATACAGAATAACTGTCGCGATATAACGACGGACAAAATGAACATACTTTTCCAACATTTACCAGCAATATTTTGACGCTATTAATAAATCAATCAAAGTGTTGACGAACCCTTCATGTCTTCTAGCTTGAACTTGTGTGGCTGAGGTGTGGGAGGAGGGCTTTGCTGTTCAACTGGTTTATGCTGAAGAAGAAGAAGAAAACAATTTTTTTCTCTCCTCTACCTTTTGGTTTAGAAACGTACCGCGGGCAGGATGATCTGCGGATACTTCTGCTGCCACTCCAGTTGCCACTGGAGAAACAATTGTTGCTGTTGAAGCAGAAGCTCATATGAAGACTCCGTCGATGAAGGAACCGAGTTGTGGTTCTTCTGGGCATTTGGAGGACCCTTGAGAACATTTGGGATCAAATCCTGTCCAGGTTCAAATACAAACAAACCTTGTACTCGTGAAACTTGATGGTCCTCGCCTTTGGCTGTGACTTTGACTTTGACTTCTTCCTTGCCGCCTTGCCTCCCCCTGCAGGCTGCACCACATGGGTGCTTCCACTGGTGAGAAACACAGTTGGCGTTGCAACCACCACATTTGATCCCAAGTACTGAAGTTGGTGAGATGGGCACAGCGTAGTGGGCTGACTTTCAGGAGATGGGACTGAGGACGCTTCAGAAAGGTCCACTGATGGAAGACTGACCATAGAATATTTTACGTTAATTTTGTCGCCTTTTTCTAGACATGCAACAGAGAGTACCTGCTCTGAGACTGATCATCTGGCGATGCAGCCAAAGAATCACTTCCCTCACTATCTTCATCTGTCACAAATGGAGGTGGATGTTTTCGTGTTTCCCCTTCACAGGTACGTCGAAATGGGATCTGGCCCTCTGAAATCAATCCCGTTAACACTGTTAACTGTAATCAGGTGAGAAAATACCTTTCACTGCCTGCGCAAATGATTCGTCTGTCTGTAAAATGTTTCCCTTAATCAGCTCCAGGGGTCCGGGTCGGTGTGACAGCCGGTCGTTGAGGCCATCAGCCAAGCGGGCCTTCTTCAGCTGTCGTTGCTTGTCTTGTAAACTTGGGTCCACTGTTGTGTCTGTTGCCAATAAATGTTTGAGCAAACAGTGGCTCAAAGAAATGTGCACCATGGGAAGCGTGCAATTTCTGGGTATATTTTGTACCTTCGAGAATGTGTTGTTGTATGAGCTCCTGCCTGTCGGGCCTTCTCTGAATTTTGTTTTTCAAGTAATCACCCATCTGAAAAGAATGACACATTGACCTTAAACAAAGAACAATGTCTGCCAATGTTGCAGTATGTACTTTGGCCCTCTCCAGACTTTTCCTTTGTTCATGGAATGCGGGGGACGTTTTCAATGCTAGAAAAGAGCAGAAACAATCACAACAGAGCCATAGCTACAATACAAACACTCACATGGCATGATGCCTTGATCCACAAGTTCTGAAATTGGCCGACGAAGCATCAGCTTCACCTTTAACGCTGTAAAGGAAAGAGAGGTGCAGAAAAGGTGCAGGTCTTTCAAGCAAGAAACATACACTCCTTGTTCTTGTCCATTGCCTGTTGGAGTGAAGCCTCATCCACCTGGGGTGGACCGTCCGCCATGAGATTGTAGTCCTTGAACCACTCCGGATAAATGGCCACTATTGTATCCAGGAGGTCCTGGTCTAATTGAATGCCCCAGTACACCTGGCGATCCCCGTTGCCTGCACATGGACAAGACACAATATGCAATTCTACTTTGCAGCAAAACAGATTATGTCAAGCAAGCATGTTCCCAAGCTATGACGGAATGTTCAGTACGGGACCAGAGCCAAGAGAACGCTGACCATATTGTCAAACTTTGTCACATGTTGGAGCACTGTGACTTTGGGTGACCTTGTCACTGAGTGGCCTAGAAGCAATAAAGCCGCCAGACAGGATCTCTTCGGACATGCTCAGTACCACAAGCAGCACACTGTGAAAGTCTGTCGGCGGGCAGTGACTGCTGGTTGGCAGTGGAGATGAAGCAAGTCTACGGCGTCTACCAAGTAATGGCTCAAGTGCCTGTGTTATGTTGGAGGTTAAATCACCCGATGTGGAAGTTACTAAGTCTGTCCAAGCTTCAGTCACGACCCAAAGCAACTGAGGGTTCTCGGGATCAAGCAAGGAAAACTAGCTTAAGATCCATCAGCTGGCAGCGGGAACCAAGAGCAACATCTGCTGTGCTGACCAAACTCCAACCCAGCCTGGGATCATTATTTGCCTAGCTGCCACGAGTGGATGAAGCCAGTTGGACATTCCAAGTTGGCAACACCGATGACAGTGTAAGAGCCGTGGTAAGATGAACCAAGCAGTCTATTTGAAACTTATTCCTTTTTCACTCCTGAGGAGCTTTTAGCAAAGTTAGCTGGTTGTTTTTGAGGCAGCAAGTGACCATGGACAATAAGTCTACAGCAAGGTGTGGAAGGTGTTGAAGCATATCCTAGATGATATCCTGGTCGGGGGCAGAGGTGGGCCCTCGCAATCTTTGCCCTCACCTCAATTTTTGCCAGCAGAAGTTGTGAAAAAAGTCAATCTTTTTTGTTGCGAATTTTCCTCATCTCAGTGTTCTTCCTGGAAATTTTCTTTGGCTCCATCTTTTTAGTTGTTTTTGCGAGGGTCTGTCTCTTGACCTATGTATCAATACATGGCTGAGTAAAAGCTTGGGCAAATATATTCAAATGAGATGTAAGCTGCCATACTTGACAAAAAGCTCCTCCCCTAAAACATATCTCCACCACATAATGTGTCAACCAAACATTTTTGTGTCAATTAACATAGTCACGAAAAGCTTCCCACTTTCAACAAATCAGGGGTAGAGAACAATGTCATTCAGGATTATGGTTGCAAGGAATGTGGCATGCACTAAAGATGTGTTTTAAGAGTGTAAGGGGCACGTTACAAATAACACATATAGAAAGAGGTAACATTTCGTTGGGTGTGAGGAACACACGAGAGAAAACTTTTGAAAATTCACCACAAGGATTTCGGTATTGGCAAATGTTGCTGACACATCTGTGGTAGGCCATTTCTGCACCAATCGCAAACATCTACTAGGACTCTTGCACCATGCAAGACCACAAGTGCTGTCCACGTATGATTATGGGCTTGAATACAAATGTCCATCTGAGGAATACAGATGAACTATTCCCAGTAGCACTGGGCAGTTGTATGGTAGTTGTTGCTTTGTGAGGTTAGCATGCTAGTGGCAGCACTGCAGATACCTAGGGCTTCCTTGAAGCTCGCTAAATGCACCCGCAATGAGGTTTGGCATCGGACAGTGACAGGATGGCATGACGAGAGTAGAGGGGAATAGAGTTGTCATCCCGACACAAGCTAGAGACCATGTCCTGGAGCTATTGCACAGCCAGGAATTGTTTGCATGAGGGCATTAGCCAGGACCATGGTCTGGTAACATGAATCTAAACATAGAAAGCAACGTCAGAGTTTGCCTACCATGTTAAAGAGCATTAAAGTGGTATCTAACATGGCCAAAAACTGCTGTCATCTTGTAAAGCAATATGTGAAAAGCATTCCCACAAAATATTTCTGTCCAAAGTTGTTTCACCACAGCGCAATTGATTTGGAAAATCGCTGCCGCGGTGACAGGCCTTAGCGCTCCAACTGCAGACCACACCCACTCTACTGTGACGTTGGTGGTAGAGGGCCCCTCATTCGTTCGTAGAAAAAAACGTCTGCTACGAACATTGCGCGCTGTTTCTTGTTGACTTTCTATTCTTTATATGATTTATATTACGTTTTCTAAAAAAAACAAAGCATATATGCAGCCTGAGAAAATAAGATTACGATCACAAGAGTAATATATCCGTGGCTTCTGTGCAATCTCAGGATTCACAGTAGCAGAAAGCAAGCGATGGCGGCGGTATTGTGGCGCCACCTGTTAGGCACTGAACCAACTGCGTGGTGAAAACGGTCGGACAGGCTGCACACTGTCGGGCAGCACGGGGTTTTCGCTGTACAAGCGCAGTTAATTTCGGGCTGCACCACTCGTTCTTCCCGTGGTGTCGGTGGTCCCAAAAAATCGTGGTTGTGTCGTGGACAGCCTCCAAACCCTCCATTTCGGACATCACATAGCCGGAGAACGCATGGCGTCTCCGAAGCGGTACCAGACGCGATCATGTGATGCCAGGTCCAATGAGGAGCGTCCTTACCACTTGCATCACATAGTGACGTGCGTGGTGGTGCTCATCACGTGCCTATCGTGAAGGCGAAGGAGGGTGTTTCGCGCATGGGAGGAGCTATTGCAGGCATCCCAATTTCGCTACGGTTGCGCTAATTGTGTGGGAAATGTTTTCGGCCCCCTAACATTCCATACTGACCAAAAACAGAAACAAAGTTGTGGGCCTCTAGACTGCTCCTTTAAGGGGACACACTGCATCCATGGGAATCTGCCAGGAACTCCTGGTCATTTTGCCTTTCAGGCAAAGGTTTCTCTTTTGGCTGAAAATTATTCAGATGGCATCAGTGACAGTGTGTCGAACCCACGAGAGTTTCAAGAATTTATGTGCAACAATCCAACACGTCAAGATTGCACCATACCATACGTCATCAAATGGTCAAGTGGAGTGCATGGTGCAAGAGGAAGTCATCAAGAATGGTAGTGACATGACGCTTGCAGGTTTCCTAGCAATTCAGCATATTCTTCCACACTTGACGACAGGCAAATGCCCAATTGTTGTTGGGCACAAAGCTTTGTACAATGCTCGACCGACTGCACCTGGACCTGCAGGCAGATATGGTTGACGAGCAGGTACGACTGACACAGAAGCTTCCAGGAGCTTCATTCAGAATTATCTGGCAGGCCACGACAGGCTGCCTGAGATCATTGTAGATGTCAATGTCATACAAGATACGCACAGTTGATGGTCGGCTGTTGAAGCAGCTTGTCGACGAGACGACAAGTCAGAAGTAGTCTGCTGACTTGAACAATCCAGTGAGTTAGTCACAAATCCTGTAAGCCCCATGAATGACAGCTACAGAGCCGAGGTAACACCACCAGCTGTAGTGCCAACATGTGTACTGGAGCCCAAAGGGCAGCCGGTCCACCACCAGCCTCCACCTAAGGGAGGGATGTTGTGTTGGCAACTATGAGTGGTCACCAGGGGGCCTAGTGGATTCCTGAGCAGCATATAAACAACAATCTGTATGCAATGCAGCATCATGGAATAAAAGTACAATACACATTTAAAGGTAAATTCTCTGAGGTAAGCAGCTTTGTTGTCATGGAAGCACAGCATCGCTCGTCCGCAATATTGCGCAAGGTTTCCAGAAAGTTTGCGATAACGCTGCCCGACATGACTCAAAATCTTATCAGTTGATTGGGCGTGGTAGATACGGGAAGCCACGTTATCAACGGTCTACGATTAGCAAAGTTTACCTGTTTCAGTTTGTACAAAACGGGGAGATAACATCCCGTTCGACTGGCCCGTTTTCCTCGAGACGAAGGAAGAGCGTTTGAAGAACGAGAGAGAGGCCAAACGAAAATAGCTCCCAAGAAGGGGAGTTTCCGAAGAAGCATTTTATGAAGCATAACACCGTATATACATCCGATACATTTGATTATCACAAGATGTACATGATATGTGTTCCCGATAGTTGAAAGGTCCCTGATATTCCCCTTTGAAAATAGTAGGAAAAAGTGTTTCGTGGAATGGTAAGAAATAAGATGAACTGAGATGAAGATGAAAAAGTATACCTTGACAATGAGGACAACAGGACAGATGGGCCCCGGCCTGTGACCGGTCGGGGCTTCCGGTACGCCGACGCTTGGCCACGGAGTACAATGTCGTGGCGGGCAACCAGGCCCGCTACCTCCTATCATTACTTATCTTTTTCTCACTCATTGATACCCGGGAATGTTGAGCACTATCTAGAAATCCTCGTGTGAGAAGCACTAACCACCATTGTGGACCCACAGGTGCCGTCCTCTCCAGACAGCAGCGCCACGTCCAGGAATAGCTTCCCTGGCACGAGTCCCAACTTTGCTTTCTGTCTATCGAGTCTTCTTAATTCAATTTTGCTTTTCCATTCCGTCCTTCAAGACCTTTTTCCCAAGTCTGTCTCAAAGTGTTTCCCCCATTTACCTATCGCCGTTTTACACCCACATGTTTTCTTTTTTTCATGTTTTCCCGAGGTCGCTGAACTGGAACTGTGTGACGGTTATTTTTGCTTTCGTCCGGAATCGGATTTTTCCGCTGGGTCGACAACAACCGTGTCTTTATTTTGAGGTTCACAAACGAGCTTTTCGTAGCCTGCCTGTCGTTCATGGTGCTTCAACATGATGGGCCAAAAGCTCAATTTCTTCTCTCAGCTTATTCTATCGGGCCTAAAGAACGCTTTGAGAGCACCATCGTGTCGCCTGTAAAGCGTGCTTTGTCCGTCATGCACGGGAGCATTTCATCCTCGTCATGGAATTTGCTAGCAAAGTATTCCTTCTTGCCTCAATATTGGCGCCTTGCCTAAAGGTGTCAACCTTATAGTGCAAAAGAAACAAGTTCCTATTTTAAGGACCTCACCCCGAGGAGACGCCATCGTTCGTTTTACCGGCAAGCATTTAACGCCATTTGGTTAAAAGGCCATCATTTCTAACCAACGAGAGCCCATTTTAATGGCCACCGTCTGGGCCAATGCCAGGGCTATTATTTCCCATCAAGGACGGTATCGTTTGTAAATACGAGGATGAATCGACTGACAGATTAGAGTGACGCCAGAGGTTCCCGTCAAAGACTGTACCCCCTAAAAACCGAACCAAAATTGTTTTTCTCGCATTCAACAAAACCGGTTCGCGAAATTGTTCAGACGCGTTATGAGAGATGGGCCATTCCAGACAGAGGTGTAGCTTAAATTTCGCCCAGAAGAAATTTTTTATTGACCAATACAATTTGGCCCAAACATGAAACATTTAATTCATTTCATTGTCTGCTGTTAGAGAGGAAGGGTTCATTACCGCATATCTCTCAGCAGCTTGAGATTATTTATGCTCCTGTACGGATATTTGCTTCAAGTAAAAATTGGACAAGTGTTCCTTGCTTAACTAAGCAATCGAGAATATCGAACATTCGTAGAAAATAACACTTTTCATATACCTCAGGTCGTCTTGGAAGTAAAAAAGTGATACTCAATTGAAATGAAAATCTACAGATGGATTTGTTCTTACGCGAGGAAAAAGTTGATGAGCGCATCTGACCATTATGACCCTTTGGCCTTCTGCGAGGTTCTACCCACTCATCTCCTAAATCTTTATTTTTGGGCGTATGTTTTTCCTGGCGTGTATCCCGACAGTTATCGGCGAATAGAAATCCCAATGCAATTTCCGCTCATTCAACATGGCGTTCTAAGCTGCGGTCGGGTTTTTTACGGCGAACGAAAAAGTAAAGGCGCATTTGTGTATGCTTTTCTGATCTTGCTGGCAGCAATTCATCTCTGTCATGTCCTGGAATGTCCCTCTGTATTCGGTGTGTTTCGATTAAAACCGTATGAGGGAAAATTTATCCGGCGTATGTTTTTCGATTAAAATTGAAAACGCGGAACCCTACCTATAACACATGAAAAATATGCTGGCGTATTTATTCTTAAACGGGAGGAAACGATTTTGCTGCATATATACCTGAACAGAAGATATAGGCTCAAAGTAATATGTAGTACTTCATGGTGGATGAAGCATGCCTCATTGTGCTCCATATTCAGTGCCATGAGCCAGGCAATTAGTAACGACGACGAAGCTGCTTCCAAGAGGCGGGTATGAGTACACGCGGTACAACTAGCAAACTTCCTTCAAACGGTAATAATGGTAGACAATGGATATGAATGCGCTGACCATTTTTTTTCTCCTTTAAGAAAAAAATATACACGTAGACTTTCAAAATGTTATGAGAGAGGGTGTCTTCTACAATAGCATATCTATTTTACTCCCCAAACGACCTCAACTAACGAATGAGCTGCAGCGGAGTATGGTGAAGGAATTTTTTTTTTCTCGTATAAGGGGGAAAAAAATTGTAAAGATGTGTAGAATTTCAATATGTTACAAAAGTGGATCTATCCTACAAATGGCACGACTTCTTTCATTTTCTAGACGACCTCAGGAATGTGAAAATAATATACGAAAAGTGTCATTTTTTTGCGAATTCTCGATATTCTCGATTGCTTAGTTGAGCAATGAACACAAGTCAGCTTAAAATTTTTACGTGAAGCGAATCTCCATACAGTAGTTTATGAGTATAAATAATCTCGGGCTGCTGAGCGACTGTTAACTTGCCAAAAAATTATCGTAAACTTGGTCCAAAATGAGCTCCGTTCTTGAGCTCTTACGACGTGACCGGATTTGCAACATATGCTCTTCAGGAAGCTAGATGGACCCTTCCCCTCTAACACCAGATAATGAAAGCTTAGAGATGCCGTCTGTGTGTCGGAAGGGACCGGACAACACTTTTTCATGTTCGGGTCAAATTCGAGGCGCCCCCACTGCTCAAGAAAACAAAATCTCGAGGAAAAACAAAAGTTTATACCCTACATACAGACCCAAATACAGTATTTTTTTTTTTTTTTTAAGCGAAATCTAAGAGGGTCTGGTTTCGGCTGGAATAGGCCAGAGCGGATTGAGCCAAATAAATCCAAACGGAAACTGAAGACCCCCCCAAGTGCACGAGGTATTTCCTCTTATAGCTGCTATTGCGTCCATTCGGTAGTTTTGAGGTCGTCCTTTTGGCAGTTGTGTAGACTTGCGCGATTTTTGTCGTCCAGCAACCCAAAGTTTTCATTTTGGTTTGTGAAACTAGCAGCCAGTCCCTGAGCATACGATGAGTGCAGAATGCATTGCACCTGAAATGGATATATGTGCTGTCCCGGCAACAACAACAAAAGTTACATTGTGTTGTTTGAGAATCGTAAGGGAATCTGCTCAGAATTCACTTTCCTCAACCGGTTCGGACCGATATTTTGCACAGCTGCCGAGCTGAACCCGAAGCGAAAATATAGCGGTTCCAATCAGAATAGAAGAATGCATCGACCAACAACAGAATCGCCCGTCAGAGGAGAATATATGGGCGGCATAGTGACGAAAGCCAGAACATTTCCGTCGTGTGGAAAGACGAACACTCGTAGAAGAGCCATTTCCTGCTTATAAATGAGCAGCTCAAGTGGCTCCACCTACGGCTTGTCCATAGGCTTTCATGCACAGAGGTCTGGAATTCCGTGTTGCGACGTTGTGAGGCAAATTTTTACAGGATTTCCACGCATGGAACAGGGGATGTCCCTCGAAACTTTCATCTTGAGTGTTAGCTGTGTAGACTTCCCTGGGAAAGTTCCGGAGGTGGGGGGGACTCACCAGCTAGCGATTCTTACCCTTTATTCCTACAAAACGTGACTGTCATCGTTTAAAACGGCTGTCTTGAACACTGGCGCTCCATGCTCCTTCAGGTTGTACCCCACAATATCCCAAAGTCGTCGTATCACGCCAGGCAGCACATTTTATAGAGAGCCGCGGGAGCCATAGACTGTCAGTTGAGAGTAAGCTGTTTCTGTTGTCGTGTCGTCCCCCTTGGCAGCCTAAACTAGTAATGTCAACCCCAACTTAGCTACGGCTGCAGCTATGTACAGAAGGTGGCTCCACGTGGAGTGAAACAGAGGCCATAGCATCGTCATTGTTGTCCATGTTCTACTTGGCCAAGTTTCTCTTCCGAGAACATATTAAATAAGCGAGTGTTTCTTCTGCAGCTAAGGACGATAGCAACACCATGATGCCAGGCGCTCGTCTGTCGTTTACCTGGCTGTACGATCACGTCCAACGGTAATCCGCGGTTTCCCTGACTGGCATCGTCCGATTTCCAAAATGGAAATCCTGCATGCATTACCTCAAACATTTCGCCGTTACTGTCCACGATGAACGAGGAGCAAAACGGCGTTTCAGAATGGGTCTTGAGGACTTGAATGGGTCTAGAGTTAAACCCGCTGTGAGCAGCTCTACATTCTTTGACTCTACTCAAGTTGCTCTGTCCTAAAGGGACATTAGCTCCAGTCATTGTCGAAACTATAGTATTCCTCCTGGATCACCGACACAGTATGGAAAATCCCATGCGAAAGAGTTGGACTGTTATTTATTAGAGTACATGATACGATGTTGAGAGTACGCGGGAATTCCCTCTCTGGAAAATCAACAACACGTCACTCCCCAAGAACTGAGGACGCCACTTTGACAAAAGGCGGGCGTCTCTCACAGGAGTTATGGGGTGACGTCACGCCCTCTTCAGCACCGGAATTTATTTAATATCTAAGCACTTTTCGGACGAAGAAATTAGCCAGGTAGATTGTCGGCAAATACCGAGCATTGTGGTACCGGTTTCATAGATGGGTTTCTGGATGAGACTGTCCCTGTAAGTACTTTTAGAACTAGCTGTTTTAGAAATACTTTTAAATGTCAGTATTTAGTAGCTTAACTTAGAGGAGCATGGAAGGACTCGAAACGAAACATATAAAGAAGAGCAGAAATTAGGACTACAAGCCCTGATGAGATATACTACACAGGGTATCCCAATGTTTCTAAGGAGCGACCGTCCCTTTAAGTACTTTTAGAACTTGCTGTTTAAGAAATACTTTTAAATGTCAGTATTTAGTAGCTTAACTTAGAGGAGCATGGAAGGACTCAAAACGAAACATATAAAGAAGAGCAGAAATTAGGACTACAAGCCCTGATGAGATATACTACACAGGGTATCCCAATGTTTCTAAGGAGCGACCGTCCCTTTAAGTACTTTTAGAACTTGCTGTTTAAGAAATACTTTTAAATGTCAGTATTTAGTAGCTTAACTTAGAGGAGCATGGAAGGACTCAAAACGAAACATATAAAGAAGAGCAGAAATTAGGACTACAAGCCCTGATGAGATATACTACACAGGGTATCCCAATGTTTCTAAGGAGCGACCGTCCCTTTAAGTACTTTTAGAACTTGCTGTTTAAGAAATACTTTTAAATGTCAGTATTTAGTAGCTTAACTTAGAGGAGCATGGAAGGACTCAAAACGAAACATATAAAGAAGAGCAGAAATTAGGACTACAAGCCCTGATGAGATATACTACACAGGGTATCCCAATGTTTCTAAGGAGCGACCGTCCCTTTAAGTACTTTTAGAACTTGCTGTTTAAGAAATACTTTTAAATGTCAGTATTTAGTAGCTTAACTTAGAGGAGCATGGAAGGACTCAAAACGAAACATATAAAGAAGAGCAGAAATTAGGACTACAAGCCCTGATGAGATATACTACACAGGGTATCCCAATGTTTCTAAGGAGCGACCGTCCCTTTAAGTACTTTTAGAACTTGCTGTTTAAGAAATACTTTTAAATGTCAGTATTTAGTAGCTTAACTTAGAGGAGCATGGAAGGACTCAAAACGAAACATATAAAGAAGAGCAGAAATTAGGACTACAAGCCCTGATGAGATATACTACACAGGGTATCCCAATGTTTCTAAGGAGCGACCGTCCCTTTAAGTACTTTTAGAACTTGCTGTTTAAGAAATACTTTTAAATGTCAGTATTTAGTAGCTTAACTTAGAGGAGCATGGAAGGACTCAAAACGAAACATATAAAGAAGAGCAGAAATTAGGACTACAAGCCCTGATGAGATATACTACACAGGGTATCCCAATGTTTCTAAGGAGCGACCGTCCCTTTAAGTACTTTTAGAACTTGCTGTTTAAGAAATACTTTTAAATGTCAGTATTTAGTAGCTTAACTTAGAGGAGCATGGAAGGACTCAAAACGAAACATATAAAGAAGAGCAGAAATTAGGACTACAAGCCCTGATGAGATATACTACACAGGGTATCCCAATGTTTCTAAGGAGCGACCGTCCCTTTAAGTACTTTTAGAACTTGCTGTTTAAGAAATACTTTTAAATGTCAGTATTTAGTAGCTTAACTTAGAGGAGCATGGAAGGACTCAAAACGAAACATATAAAGAAGAGCAGAAATTAGGACTACAAGCCCTGATGAGATATACTACACAGGGTATCCCAATGTTTCTAAGGAGCGACCGTCCCTTTAAGTACTTTTAGAACTTGCTGTTTAAGAAATACTTTTAAATGTCAGTATTTAGTAGCTAAACTTAGAGGAGCATGGAAGGACTCAAAACGAAACATATAAAGAAGAGCAGAAATTAGGACTACAAGCCCTGATGAGATATACTACACAGGGTATCCCAATGTTTCTAAGGAGCGACCGTCCCTTTAAGTACTTTTAGAACTTGCTGTTTAAGAAATACTTTTAAATGTCAGTATTTAGTAGCTTAACTTAGAGGAGCATGGAAGGACTCAAAACGAAACATATAAAGAAGAGCAGAAATTAGGACTACAAGCCCTGATGAGATATACTACACAGGGTATCCCAATGTTTCTAAAGAGCGACCGTCCCTTTAAGTACTTTTAGAACTTGCTGTTTAAGAAATACTTTTAAATGTCAGTATTTAGTAGCTAAACTTAGAGGAGCATGGAAGGACTCAAAACGAAACATATAAAGAAGAGCAGAAATTAGGACTACAAGCCCTGATGAGATATACTACACAGGGTATCCCAATGTTTCTAAAGAGCGACCGTCCCTTTAAGTACTTTTAGAACTTGCTGTTTAAGAAATACTTTTAAATGTCAGTATTTAGTAGCTAAACTTAGAGGAGCATGGAAGGACTCAAAACGAAACATATAAAGAAGAGCAGAAATTAGGACTACAAGCCCTGATGAGATATACTACACAGGGTATCCCAATGTTTCTAAGGAGCGACCGTCCCTTTAAGTACTTTTAGAACTTGCTGTTTAAGAAATACTTTTAAATGTCAGTATTTAGTAGCTTAACTTAGAGGAGCATGGAAGGACTCAAAACGAAACATATAAAGAAGAGCAGAAATTAGGACTACAAGCCCTGATGAGATATACTACACAGGGTATCCCAATGTTTCTAAGGAGCGACCGTCCCTTTAAGTACTTTTAGAACTTGCTGTTTAAGAAATACTTTTAAATGTCAGTATTTAGTAGCTAAACTTAGAGGAGCATGGAAGGACTCAAAACGAAACATATAAAGAAGAGCAGAAATTAGGACTACAAGCCCTGATGAGATATACTACACAGGGTATCCCAATGTTTCTAAAGAGCGACCGTCCCTTTAAGTACTTTTAGAACTTGCTGTTTAAGAAATACTTTTAAATGTCAGTATTTAGTAGCTAAACTTAGAGGAGCATGGAAGGACTCAAAACGAAACATATAAAGAAGAGCAGAAATTAGGACTACAAGCCCTGATGAGATATACTACACAGGGTATCCCAATGTTTCTAAAGAGCGACCGTCCCTTTAAGTACTTTTAGAACTTGCTGTTTAAGAAATACTTTTAAATGTCAGTATTTAGTAGCTAAACTTAGAGGAGCATGGAAGGACTCAAAACGAAACATATAAAGAAGAGCAGAAATTAGGACTACAAGCCCTGATGAGATATACTACACAGGGTATCCCAATGTTTCTAAAGAGCGACCGTCCCTTTAAGTACTTTTAGAACTTGCTGTTTAAGAAATACTTTTAAATGTCAGTATTTAGTAGCTAAACTTAGAGGAGCATGGAAGGACTCAAAACGAAACATATAAAGAAGAGCAGAAATTAGGACTACAAGCCCTGATGAGATATACTACACAGGGTATCCCAATGTTTCTAAAGAGCGACCGTCCCTTTAAGTACTTTTAGAACTTGCTGTTTAAGAAATACTTTTAAATGTCAGTATTTAGTAGCTAAACTTAGAGGAGCATGGAAGGACTCAAAACGAAACATATAAAGAAGAGCAGAAATTAGGACTACAAGCCCTGATGAGATATACTACACAGGGTATCCCAATGTTTCTAAAGAGCGACCGTCCCTTTAAGTACTTTTAGAACTTGCTGTTTAAGAAATACTTTTAAATGTCAGTATTTAGTAGCTAAACTTAGAGGAGCATGGAAGGACTCAAAACGAAACATATAAAGAAGAGCAGAAATTAGGACTACAAGCCCTGATGAGATATACTACACAGGGTATCCCAATGTTTCTAAAGAGCGACCGTCCCTTTAAGTACTTTTAGAACTTGCTGTTTAAGAAATACTTTTAAATGTCAGTATTTAGTAGCTAAACTTAGAGGAGCATGGAAGGACTCAAAACGAAACATATAAAGAAGAGCAGAAATTAGGACTACAAGCCCTGATGAGATATACTACACAGGGTATCCCAATGTTTCTAAAGAGCGACCGTCCCTTTAAGTACTTTTAGAACTTGCTGTTTAAGAAATACTTTTAAATGTCAGTATTTAGTAGCTAAACTTAGAGGAGCATGGAAGGACTCAAAACGAAACATATAAAGAAGAGCAGAAATTAGGACTACAAGCCCTGATGAGATATACTACACAGGGTATCCCAATGTTTCTAAGAGCGACCGTCCCTTTAAGTACTTTTAGAACTTGCTGTTTAAGAAATACTTTTAAATGTCAGTATTTAGTAGCTAAACTTAGAGGAGCATGGAAGGACTCAAAACGAAACATATAAAGAAGAGCAGAAATTAGGACTACAAGCCCTGATGAGATATACTACACAGGGTATCCCAATGTTTCTAAAGAGCGACCGTCCCTTTAAGTACTTTTAGAACTTGCTGTTTAAGAAATACTTTTAAATGTCAGTATTTAGTAGCTAAACTTAGAGGAGCATGGAAGGACTCAAAACGAAACATATAAAGAAGAGCAGAAATTAGGACTACAAGCCCTGATGAGATATACTACACAGGGTATCCCAATGTTTCTAAAGAGCGACCGTCCCTTTAAGTACTTTTAGAACTTGCTGTTTAAGAAATACTTTTAAATGTCAGTATTTAGTAGCTAAACTTAGAGGAGCATGGAAGGACTCAAAACGAAACATATAAAGAAGAGCAGAAATTAGGACTACAAGCCCTGATGAGATATACTACACAGGGTATCCCAATGTTTCTAAAGAGCGACCGTCCCTTTAAGTACTTTTAGAACTTGCTGTTTAAGAAATACTTTTAAATGTCAGTATTTAGTAGCTAAACTTAGAGGAGCATGGAAGGACTCAAAACGAAACATATAAAGAAGAGCAGAAATTAGGACTACAAGCCCTGATGAGATATACTACACAGGGTATCCCAATGTTTCTAAAGAGCGACCGTCCCTTTAAGTACTTTTAGAACTTGCTGTTTAAGAAATACTTTTAAATGTCAGTATTTAGTAGCTAAACTTAGAGGAGCATGGAAGGACTCAAAACGAAACATATAAAGAAGAGCAGAAATTAGGACTACAAGCCCTGATGAGATATACTACACAGGGTATCCCAATGTTTCTAAAGAGCGACCGTCCCTTTAAGTACTTTTAGAACTTGCTGTTTAAGAAATACTTTTAAATGTCAGTATTTAGTAGCTAAACTTAGAGGAGCATGGAAGGACTCAAAACGAAACATATAAAGAAGAGCAGAAATTAGGACTACAAGCCCTGATGAGATATACTACACAGGGTATCCCAATGTTTCTAAAGAGCGACCGTCCCTTTAAGTACTTTTAGAACTTGCTGTTTAAGAAATACTTTTAAATGTCAGTATTTAGTAGCTAAACTTAGAGGAGCATGGAAGGACTCAAAACGAAACATATAAAGAAGAGCAGAAATTAGGACTACAAGCCCTGATGAGATATACTACACAGGGTATCCCAATGTTTCTAAAGAGCGACCGTCCCTTTAAGTACTTTTAGAACTTGCTGTTTAAGAAATACTTTTAAATGTCAGTATTTAGTAGCTAAACTTAGAGGAGCATGGAAGGACTCAAAACGAAACATATAAAGAAGAGCAGAAATTAGGACTACAAGCCCTGATGAGATATACTACACAGGGTATCCCAATGTTTCTAAGAGCGACCGTCCCTTTAAGTACTTTTAGAACTTGCTGTTTAAGAAATACTTTTAAATGTCAGTATTTAGTAGCTAAACTTAGAGGAGCATGGAAGGACTCAAAACGAAACATATAAAGAAGAGCAGAAATTAGGACTACAAGCCCTGATGAGATATACTACACAGGGTATCCCAATGTTTCTAAAGAGCGACCGTCCCTTTAAGTACTTTTAGAACTTGCTGTTTAAGAAATACTTTTAAATGTCAGTATTTAGTAGCTAAACTTAGAGGAGCATGGAAGGACTCAAAACGAAACATATAAAGAAGAGCAGAAATTAGGACTACAAGCCCTGATGAGATATACTACACAGGGTATCCCAATGTTTCTAAAGAGCGACCGTCCCTTTAAGTACTTTTAGAACTTGCTGTTTAAGAAATACTTTTAAATGTCAGTATTTAGTAGCTAAACTTAGAGGAGCATGGAAGGACTCAAAACGAAACATATAAAGAAGAGCAGAAATTAGGACTACAAGCCCTGATGAGATATACTACACAGGGTATCCCAATGTTTCTAAAGAGCGACCGTCCCTTTAAGTACTTTTAGAACTTGCTGTTTAAGAAATACTTTTAAATGTCAGTATTTAGTAGCTAAACTTAGAGGAGCATGGAAGGACTCAAAACGAAACATATAAAGAAGAGCAGAAATTAGGACTACAAGCCCTGATGAGATATACTACACAGGGTATCCCAATGTTTCTAAAGAGCGACCGTCCCTTTAAGTACTTTTAGAACTTGCTGTTTAAGAAATACTTTTAAATGTCAGTATTTAGTAGCTAAACTTAGAGGAGCATGGAAGGACTCAAAACGAAACATATAAAGAAGAGCAGAAATTAGGACTACAAGCCCTGATGAGATATACTACACAGGGTATCCCAATGTTTCTAAAGAGCGACCGTCCCTTTAAGTACTTTTAGAACTTGCTGTTTAAGAAATACTTTTAAATGTCAGTATTTAGTAGCTAAACTTAGAGGAGCATGGAAGGACTCAAAACGAAACATATAAAGAAGAGCAGAAATTAGGACTACAAGCCCTGATGAGATATACTACACAGGGTATCCCAATGTTTCTAAAGAGCGACCGTCCCTTTAAGTACTTTTAGAACTTGCTGTTTAAGAAATACTTTTAAATGTCAGTATTTAGTAGCTAAACTTAGAGGAGCATGGAAGGACTCAAAACGAAACATATAAAGAAGAGCAGAAATTAGGACTACAAGCCCTGATGAGATATACTACACAGGGTATCCCAATGTTTCTAAAGAGCGACCGTCCCTTTAAGTACTTTTAGAACTTGCTGTTTAAGAAATACTTTTAAATGTCAGTATTTAGTAGCTAAACTTAGAGGAGCATGGAAGGACTCAAAACGAAACATATAAAGAAGAGCAGAAATTAGGACTACAAGCCCTGATGAGATATACTACACAGGGTATCCCAATGTTTCTAAAGAGCGACCGTCCCTTTAAGTACTTTTAGAACTTGCTGTTTAAGAAATACTTTTAAATGTCAGTATTTAGTAGCTAAACTTAGAGGAGCATGGAAGGACTCAAAACGAAACATATAAAGAAGAGCAGAAATTAGGACTACAAGCCCTGATGAGATATACTACACAGGGTATCCCAATGTTTCTAAAGAGCGACCGTCCCTTTAAGTACTTTTAGAACTTGCTGTTTAAGAAATACTTTTAAATGTCAGTATTTAGTAGCTAAACTTAGAGGAGCATGGAAGGACTCAAAACGAAACATATAAAGAAGAGCAGAAATTAGGACTACAAGCCCTGATGAGATATACTACACAGGGTATCCCAATGTTTCTAAAGAGCGACCGTCCCTTTAAGTACTTTTAGAACTTGCTGTTTAAGAAATACTTTTAAATGTCAGTATTTAGTAGCTAAACTTAGAGGAGCATGGAAGGACTCAAAACGAAACATATAAAGAAGAGCAGAAATTAGGACTACAAGCCCTGATGAGATATACTACACAGGGTATCCCAATGTTTCTAAAGAGCGACCGTCCCTTTAAGTACTTTTAGAACTTGCTGTTTAAGAAATACTTTTAAATGTCAGTATTTAGTAGCTAAACTTAGAGGAGCATGGAAGGACTCAAAACGAAACATATAAAGAAGAGCAGAAATTAGGACTACAAGCCCTGATGAGATATACTACACAGGGTATCCCAATGTTTCTAAAGAGCGACCGTCCCTTTAAGTACTTTTAGAACTTGCTGTTTAAGAAATACTTTTAAATGTCAGTATTTAGTAGCTAAACTTAGAGGAGCATGGAAGGACTCAAAACGAAACATATAAAGAAGAGCAGAAATTAGGACTACAAGCCCTGATGAGATATACTACACAGGGTATCCCAATGTTTCTAAAGAGCGACCGTCCCTTTAAGTACTTTTAGAACTTGCTGTTTAAGAAATACTTTTAAATGTCAGTATTTAGTAGCTAAACTTAGAGGAGCATGGAAGGACTCAAAACGAAACATATAAAGAAGAGCAGAAATTAGGACTACAAGCCCTGATGAGATATACTACACAGGGTATCCCAATGTTTCTAAAGAGCGACCGTCCCTTTAAGTACTTTTAGAACTTGCTGTTTAAGAAATACTTTTAAATGTCAGTATTTAGTAGCTAAACTTAGAGGAGCATGGAAGGACTCAAAACGAAACATATAAAGAAGAGCAGAAATTAGGACTACAAGCCCTGATGAGATATACTACACAGGGTATCCCAATGTTTCTAAGGAGCGACCGTCCCTTTAAGTACTTTTAGAACTAGCTGTTTAAGAAATACTTTTAAATGTCAGTATTTAGTAGCTAAACTTAGAGGAGCATGGAAGGACTCAAAACGAAACATATAAAGAAGAGCAGAAATTAGGACTACAAGCCCTGATGAGATATACTACACAGGGTATCCCAATGTTTCTAAAGAGCGACCGTCCCTTTAAGTACTTTTAGAACTTGCTGTTTAAGAAATATTTTTAAATGTCAGTATTTAGTAGCTTAACTTAGAGGAGCACGAAAGGACTCGAAAAGAAATGAATCAAAAGGAACAGAAATTATGACTAAAAGCTCTGTTGTCATATACAGGGTATCCCAGGGTATCTGTAAGATGCGACCGTCCCTTTAAACATTTTTGAACCCGGTGTCCTAGAAATACTTTTAAAAGTCAGTATTTAGTATCTTAACTTAGAGGAGCATGGAAGTACTCGAAAAGAAATATATCAAGAAGAATAGAAATTATGACTAAAAGCTCTGTTGTCATATACAGGGTATCACAGGGTATCTGTAAGATGCGACCGTCCCTTTAAACATTTTTGAACCCGGTGTCCTAGAAATACTTTTAAAAGTCAGTATTTAGTATCTTAACTTAGAGGAGCATGGAAGTACTCGAAAAGAAATATATCAAGAAGAATAGAAATTATGACTAAAAGCTCTGTTGTCATATACAGGGTATCCCAGGGTATCTGTAAGATGCGACCGTCCCTTTAAACATTTTTGAACCCGGTGTCCTAGAAATACTTTTAAAAGTCAGTATTTAGTATCTTAACTTAGAGGAGCATGGAAGTACTCGAAAAGAAATATATCAAGAAGAATAGAAATTATGACTAAAAGCTCTGTTGTCATATACAGGGTATCCCAGGGTATCTGTAAGAAGCGACCGTCCCTTTAAACATTTTTGAACCTGGTGTCCTAGAAATACTTTTAAAAGTCAGTATATAGTATCTTAACTTAGAGGAGCACGAAAGGACTCGAAAAGAAATATATCAAAAGGAACAGAAATTATGACTAAAAGCTCTGTTGTCATATACAGGGTATCCCAGGGTATCTGTAAGATGCGACCGTCCCTTTAAACATTTTTGAACCCGGTGTCCTAGAAATACTTTTAAAAGTCAGTATTTAGTATCTTAACTTAGAGGAGCATGGAAGTACTCGAAAAGAAATATATCAAGAAGAACAGAAATTATGACTAAAAGCTCTCTTGGCATATACAGGGTATCCCAGGGTATCTGTAGGATGCGACCGTCCCTTTAAACATTTTTGGAACCTGGTGTCCTAGAAATACTTTTAAAAGTCAGTATTTAGTATCTTAACTTAGAGGAGCATGGAAGTACTCGAAAAGAAATATATTAAAAAGAACAGAAATTATGACTAAAAGCTCTGTTGTCATATACAGGGTATCCCAGGGTATCTGTAAGATGCGACCGTCCCTTTAAACATTTTTGAACCCGGTGTCCTAGAAATACTTTTAAAAGTCAGTATTTAGTATCTTAACTTAGAGGAGCATGGAAGTACTCGAAAAGAAATATATCAAGAAGAACAGAAATTATGACTAAAAGCTCTCTTGGCATATACAGGGTATCCCAGGGTATCTGTAAGATGCGACCGTCCGTTTAAACATTTTTGAACCTGGTGTCCTAGAAATACTTTTAAAAGTCAGTATTTAGTATCTTAACTTAGAGGAGCATGGAAGTACTCAAAAAGAAATATATCGAGAAGAACAGAAATTATGACTAAAAGCTCTCTTGGCATATACAGGGTATCCCAGGGTATCTGTAGGATGCGACCGTCCCTTTAAACATTTTTGGAACCTGGTGTCCTAGAAATACCTTTAAAAGTCAGTATTTAGTATCTTAACTTAGAGGAGCATGGAAGTACTCGAAAAGAAATATATCAAGAAGAACAGAAATTATGACTAAAAGCTCTCTTGGCATATACAGGGTATCCCAGGGTATCTGTAGGATGCGACCGTCCCTTTAAACATTTTTGGAACCTGGTGTCCTAGAAATACTTTTAAAAGTCAGTATTCAGTATCTTAACTTAGAGGAGCATGGAAGTACTCGAAAAGAAATATATCAAGAAGAACAGAAATTATGACTAAAAGCTCTCTTGGCATATACAGGGTATCCCAGGGTATCTGTAGGATGCGACCGTCCCTTTAAACATTTTTGGAACCTGGTGTCCTAGAAATACTTTTAAAAGTCAGTATTTAGTATCTTAACTTAGAGGAGCATGGAAGTACTCGAAAAGAAATATATCAAGAAGAACAGAAATTATGACTAAAAGCTCTCTTGGCATATACAGGGTATCCCAGGGTATCTGTAGGATGCGACCGTCCCTTTAAACATTTTTGGAACCTGGTGTCCTAGAAATACTTTTAAAAGTCAGTATTTAGTATCTTACCTTAGAGGAGCATGGAAGTACTCGAAAAGAAATATATCAAGAAGAACAGAAATTATGACTAAAAGCTCTGTTGTCATATACAGGGTATCCCAGGGTATCTGTAAGATGCGACCGTCCCTTTAAATATTTTTGAACCTGGTGTCCTAGAAATACTTTTAAAAGTCAGTATTTAGTATCTTAACTTAGAGGAGCATGGAAGTACTCGAAAAGAAATATATTAAAAGGAACAGAAATTATGACTAAAAGCTCTGTTGTCATATACAGGGTATCCCAGGGTATCTGTAGGATGCGACCGTCCCTTTAAATATTTTTGAACCTGGTGTCCTAGAAATACTTTTAAAAGTCAGTATTTAGTATCTTACCTTAGAGGAGCATGGAAGTACTCGAAAAGAAATATATCAAGAAGAACAGAAATTATGACTAAAAGCTCTGTTGTCATATACAGGGTATCCCAGGGTATCTGTAAGATGCGACCGTCCCTTTAAATATTTTTGAACCTGGTGTCCTAGAAATACTTTTAAAAGTCAGTATTTAGTATCTTAACTTAGAGGAGCATGGAAGTACTCGAAAAGAAATATATCAAGAAGAACAGAAATTATGACTAAAAGCTCTCTTGGCATATACAGGGTATCCCAGGGTATCTGTAAGATGCAACCGTCCCTTTAAACATTTTTGAACCTGGTGTCCTAGAAATACTTTTAAAAGTCAGTATTTAGTATCTTAACTTAGAGGAGCATGGAAGTACTCGAAAAGAAATATATCAAGAAGAACAGAAATTATGACTAAAAGCTCTCTTGGCATATACAGGGTATCCCAGGGTATCTGTAAGATGCAACCGTCCCTTTAAACATTTTTGAACCTGGTGTCCTAGAAATACTTTTAAAAGTCAGTATTTAGTATCTTAACTTAGAGGAGCATGGAAGTACTCGAAAAGAAATATATTAAAAGGAACAGAAATTATGACTAAAAGCTCTCTTGGCATATACAGGGTATCCCGGGTATCTGTAGGATGCGACCGTCCCTTTAAACATTTTTGAACCTGGTGTCCTAGAAATACTTTTAAAAGTCAGTATTTAGTATCTTAACTTAGAGGAGCATGGAAGTACTCGAAAAGAAATATATTAAAAGGAACAGAAATTATGACTAAAAGCTCTCTTGGCATATACAGGGTATCCCGGGTATCTGTAGGATGCGACCGTCCCTTTAAACATTTTTGAACCTGGTGTCCTAGAAATACTTTTAAAAGTCAGTATTTAGTATCTTAACTTAGAGGAGCATGGAAGTACTCGAAAAGAAATATATTAAAAGGAACAGAAATTATGACTAAAAGCTCTCTTGGCATATACAGGGTATCCCGGGTATCTGTAGGATGCGACCGTCCCTTTAAACATTTTTGAACCTGGTGTCCTAGAAATACTTTTAAAAGTCAGTATTTAGTATCTTAACTTAGAGGAGCATGGAAGTACTCGAAAAGAAATATATTAAAAGGAACAGAAATTATGACTAAAAGCTCTGTTGTCATATACAGGGTATCCCAGGGTATCTGTAAGATGCGACCGTCCGTTTAAACATTTTTGAACCTGGTGTCCTAGAAATACTTTTAAAAGTCAGTATTTAGTATCTTAACTTAGAGGAGCATGGAAGTACTCGAAAAGAAATATATCAAGAAGAACAGAAATTATGACTAAAAGCTCTCTTGGCATATACAGGGTATCCCAGGGTATCTGTAAGATGCAACCGTCCCTTTAAACATTTTTGAACCTGGTGTCCTAGAAATACTTTTAAAAGTCAGTATTTAGTATCTTAACTTAGAGGAGCATGGAAGTACTCGAAAAGAAATATATTAAAAGGAACAGAAATTATGACTAAAAGCTCTGTTGTCATATACAGGGTATCCCAGGGTATCTGTAAGATGCGACCGTCCGTTTAAACATTTTTGAACCTGGTGTCCTAGAAATACTTTTAAAAGTCAGTATTTAGTATCTTAACTTAGAGGAGCATGGAAGTACTCGAAAAGAAATATATCAAGAAGAACAGAAATTATGACTAAAAGCTCTCTTGGCATATACAGGGTATCCCAGGGTATCTGTAGGATGCGACCGTCCCTTTAAACATTTTTGGAACCTGGTGTCCTAGAAATACTTTTAAAAGTCAGTATTTAGTATCTTAACTTAGAGGAGCATGGAAGTACTCGAAAAGAAATATATCAAGAAGAACGGAAATTATGACTAAAAGCTCTCTTGGCATATACAGGATACCCCAGGGTATCTGTAGGATGCGACCGTCCATTTGAACGCTCTTAACATAGTTACAGTCAATTTGGTTCAAAATCATGTTTCAATTGAATTTTTATTAAGATGACCAAATTATGAAAAATGCCCAGACAAAGCCTTCATGTGGAACAGCATGGACTGTGAACATCACAAACGATTTCCCTTGATTTTGAAAGAGAGTTTCTATAGGACATGCAGATCAGAGGCGGCTTTCTAAAACAGCAATAATCTTCAGATAAACAAAGAAATCAGGGCTTATCTGAAAGAACCATCAACAACCTCAACCTCAGTCGGTAGCATGCTCGCCTTCTGATCCCAAGATTGCAGGTTCGAATCCGGCCGAGGACGCCAGCAACTTGGTGGCAGGGTACAAGTTGCTTAGACACGCCGTCTTCCACGAGGGACGTTAAGTACGAGGTGCCATGTGATGAGCTTTCATCGCACGTTGAAGAACCCTCAGGTGGGCAAAAGCAATCCACAGACCGACCGCTGTGGCGTTGCTCATGATCTCAGTTGTCTCGCGACGTAAACCCCCAATTATAAATGAAACAACCATAGTTGACATTTTGGAGGATTTCACCCGTGGCATAATGGCCTCTGAAAATTCCTCTTTCGATTGTCATTTTCGCTTCGACATTTTTCCTCTGCAACAACAACAAACAAACAAACAAACAAAGTTGAATATTCAGCTTGCGTTTGAAATTTCTTTCTAGACAAAATGCCTGATGGGAACCCGTCGACAACGCTATTATTTTGGTCCCCATTTCACATTCGTATGAAGTAGGGGACAAGTTCCAACATCTGTTCCAAGAGTGGATTATACGAAAACTTTGGCTATACGTGAGAGTGTTCATTGATAAGAACGCTTATGAAGAGACGCTTATGAGCGTGAAACATCATGATATTTCACGGTTGTGTTGTCAAAGGAGTACCGTCCTCCCAAACAAACTGCAGTGCTACGATTCACATGTTTACAGCAATAAAGAGTCGGCATAAAAATATGTTCAAAAGGTACGTAGATGCACTGTCACTGCCATTCATAATTCATCGGAAGATAATGCAACCTTGTGACGTCCGTCGTATCACAATTGTTGTTAATTTGTGCCCCGATCAATGAAGACACCCCTTCTGTAAGAATGACAGTACCTAATACAAACCCACAAATACCCCGTTGCATTTTGTTCACAATGTTTTTCAAGAAAGTTCACGGTTTCATCCATGGGAGACGGCAATCTCGCACTGGTCAAGAAATCTACACACCCTGTCAAGGGTGAAGGGAGGCTTGCAATGGGAGTGTTGTGTTATTGCTCAAGTGATCAAGTGACCGCGTAGGCCTAACAGGTATCGTCTGCGATTAAAGGCACCGTAGTCGATAGTGAACTGTTCAACGTGACATCGATTTGGCCACGTTGCTCCAATATTACGACACGTACAGCTATCAGGGGATGCTTGAAAATGACCCACCTCAAATTTCTTCCTTTCTTTTGAGGTAAAGATAAACACATTTCTTCGCGAAGATTATCCTCTCGGCAGCCATGGCGGTGTCCCGGATGTTGCCTAAGTCACATGACTGCGTGGTTGCGGTTTGTTTCGGTTTCTGTTCCGGTGTGCGGGAAAAAGAATATAGAGAATGGGTTCGACAACCGTGTGTGTCTGTCTAACTGTGTTTCAATCTTCTGTTCAATTCTTCAATCTTTCAGTGATATTCGGTTGAATATCTGCGATATCTCGTTCTTGCAAGACGTGCATTGATGATTTTAAACGATCTGCAATCCCAGAGAGAACACTTTTTACACTTTTTACATTATGCATCATCTTCACCAGCTCGCTTGCTTCCTAGCCATTTTTTCACTATCTCCTGCGGACGTTCGAAATAGATCCCAACGTCCACGTCCTGAAATGGATATCAGGTGGACATCTCTGGGAGCTACATGAATGGACATCCCTAACCGTACATCCGCGGGATGTACCGTAACGGTCGTTTGAAGAATTGTCCGAATAGGGCCCCTGATGGGATGTTGCATGGAGCATTCACGGGAGAGAGAGACAAACATGGCAAGGTGTGTCGTAGCGTGACTTTCGCTGAAACCAAATGCCTCAAACCAAAAGCGGTA
Source organism: Ornithodoros turicata (assembly GCF_037126465.1). Classification (NCBI taxonomy): domain Eukaryota; kingdom Metazoa; phylum Arthropoda; class Arachnida; order Ixodida; family Argasidae; genus Ornithodoros; species Ornithodoros turicata. The sequence goes on from NC_088204.1 coordinate 83,431,406, forward strand.
AGAAACACACACGTTTATCGTTTTATTGAGTTAACACGCCAGGTCAGTTCAGTGTTATCGGTATGCGCAATCGCATTAAACTTGAACACCTCCCCCTTTAGTAGACTCGCAGGCAGCAGGACTCTCGAATTTGTGGAAGGCTCGCGTGACAAACAATATATAATACTGTATCAGTTTTCGCTTTGAAAAGGTGTACCACTGCCTTTTGGTGGAAATGGCCTGGAATCCCAGCGGTTTAAAGTGGAAAAGGTTTCATAAACCACGATTCCAGACCATTTCCACCAGGTCTTTGTTCTTAGAGCTTTTTTTGCCTTTTAAGACTTCGTGCTCATTGTCCGTAAGAAATATACGAGAAACAGACAAAAAAGGAGCAACAGAGGTGCAGTGGCCGAAACTGAAACAAAATGGCAGAAAAAAAAAACAAAAAAAAAACGCCTAAGGCCTAGTAAGAATCTGTCCACTTACGCAACAGCTGAATAAACAGAAAATACAGGGCCATGAGCACGTACGCAAGTATCCGTGCCCATAAAGACAAAAGACGGATGGAGTACCCTACGCTCCTGGAAGAAATGAAAAATCTCCAGTTTCAAAGCGCGACAGTGAACCAGCACTCCTCCCCATTGACCGATCGACAAGCCTCAGTGGTGGGACAGGCGTTTAAACCAACACTTTTCTGTGTGGAAATGTTCTTGGGACGACTCCATCGGAAACTGTAACTTAAAGTTGAAAATGTCTTACATAGTGAAAACAGTGCTAAATGGCGTTTTTAGAGCGATTGGCGACGTGGAGAATTAGAATATCGTGACGCTGTCAAACGTGACATATGTGTCGCGAGCTTCCGCAAATTCGAGAGTCCTGAGAGAACTGATGTTCTGAGGCTGGAACAACATAGAAGGGACAATTACATTCTTTCATCGAGAGTCCTGATCTCATGTGTGTCAAAATGAAGCACAAACTACACTGAAATGATTAATTGCTTGTCGTATTAACTCGCCATGAAGGTAACGTACGTTTCTAGCTGTGTCTTACTATATTTTAGTTTTGAGAAATTCCTTTGGTCCATCAAAAATGGAACCGCTACACCCTCTCCCCCAGGCGAGATTGATCAAAGCTTTGGCAAGTGCTTGGCCAACGAGCTCTGTACCCTGGCCAACGGCTTTCCAATCCTTGCTCTGCCTATCACTATGCAACGTTGCGCCAACGTTGGAAGGCTGAAAAGTCGTTGGCCAACTGTCATCCGACATTTTGCCAACCATCGGCCATATGCTTGCTTGGGATGACTGAAAGGTCGCTGGGCAATCTTCCCAAGTGGGGTGTGCTGCCGATGCAAAATCATTATCAACATTATTTAATACACAATCGATATCGGTTAAAGATGACATGTTGATTTGGCAAGCTTACAAGTTCAAATATTGAAGTTAAATTTCTGCATTATATTCCCTACCGATAAATGTCATTGATCACATATTTCCTGTGTACACACAGGTGCACGCATAGAAAACACTGGTTTGGGTAGCAAAAACCTTCACAAGTTTGCGCTGAAGGTTCCCCCACTGCAAGCTCTGAAGAGTATTTTCTTTATTATGTTTTGCTGATTTTATGAACAGGTAGCCAAAAATACATGGCTGAAGGTTTATAGTTAAAAAATGCAATTGCAAATACAATGAGACATAGAAATATGTCTCAAATATTGTTGGCTGTGTGACCAGCAGCCACCTTGCAGAGTTTGCAAAAAAATGGGTGGAGCTATAGGCACTGCTCTGATCATGTTTTTAAACAGTGCTCTCATAGAGCTAGCTAAATACTACTAATAAAAAGTGAGTCGCTGATGCCATCATGCTTGTTTGTTGCTCACTTGAGATTACTCTGATAGGCCTGGATTCTGTACATGGTTCCGGAAAACTGACAATTCTTGCAAAAACTAAAAACTCAAATAAGCAGCTCCCCCCATTTCTGTCAAACGAAAGCTCGGAACTGTAAATATACAATATGTAAAAACAAAAAGAAAAACCATGTGCCCGACAAAGCTTTAAAAAAACCAGGCTTCGTAATTTCCGGGACAAGAGTCTACTTTGCCAGCAGCTGCAAACACAAATGTCGGAATACAGCTCAAGATATGAAACCACAAAATGGTCAAAAAGAGGATCACAGTCTTTATTATTGGAAAAAAAAAAAAAAAAAAAATCTTGCATCCGTCAATACACACTTGCATCACCAAACAACTCTCAGCACAACTTGGTACAATATTACAAAAACGTCCTTTTTTAACTTAAGTTCTTGTTTCGATGTTGGCAAGCTTGTTGCCAGCAAGATTAAAAAATGTGTTATTGCGGCATCAATGCAGAAAAATTTCTTGACGCAAATGTAGCCATTTGCACAATCCTAAGATAAGCCAATTTTTGTAAAGACACGCGCAACTCTATGGAGTACGCAGAGATAAAAATGTGTCATAAAACCCTAAAATATCCCATTTTAGGAAAAATGCGTTGATTCAAAAAACTCCAGATGGCATTAGCCAAGAAAGAAGCCAATGAAAAGAAAGGCCAACTATTGAGAGCATTGTTGGCATCAAATTCTCTTTGGTTGTGACGTCAACGTGCCCTCCGTCTGGCTGTAGGTTGCCTTGCGAACTTCTTCTATGGCTTTGCACCAGGCTAGAGCGTAGCCCTCTGGATCTTCCAGGTAGTATGTACGACTGGGCTGAAAGACACTTATTTTCTTGCAATTTTCCTAAGCAGAAAAAAAAAGAGCATACCGTGTGCACAAAGAAAGTTTTGAAGTTCTTGGGTTCTGGCCTGAGATTTGCGGACCAAGGAATTTCTCCCTTGAGTACCATGTTGGCTGGGTCCACGTAGTAAAGATGTGGCCCTGTTGTCAGCAACAGCATGCGTCGTCTCGCAAACAGACCCTGAGAGAGAAAACCAAAGCTCATGTTTACAAATCAAAGGCTTTGGAATTAGCAAAGAATGAGTTACTGACTGCCATGTACTTTAGAACACATTTAGCCAGCGAGGGAAAAACAAGTTAATCATAGTCCACCAAGAAGTAACTAATACACACGGCACATTGACTGACATTCCAAGCAACTGATATTTGCCCCGAATGTCATTTGGAAAAATATTATGAAGCTATATTTTTAATTCTTTTTCTCAAAACAAGTTATTAAATTTGCGATAAACAACTTTCCATTCATGTTTAGTTTTGCCTAATGGTTTATCATTGGTTTCACTGTGCAACACGGGTGTAAGTTACTCCGCACAAATAGGAACCTCCAATGTGCTGGACTACACTTAATTAAAGCCCTCTTGAGACCACATAAACCATGGTGAACCTCCTCATTCTAACCAAGGATGAGAGAGTAGTGGAGGAAAAATTGTCATTTCAAAACATCTCACCTTTCGTTTGTCCACCAGTCCCTGTTTCAAGATGAGATTTCCCTCGACAAACTTGTGGTAAGGATTCGTCTCCGTCTGTTTTTTCATGCGCGCTGCATGCTCATCCGCCGTGATGTCCAGAATGTGTTGGTGCGACCTCGAAATGCGATGAGGTGACGTTGATTTTGTGGCGTCATCTTCTAAGAGTGCCAGTCCTAAGATGCGGGTCATCTGTTTGTCATCCAAGCCAGGTTCCAGGTCGTCAGGTACCTATGGCAGTATGGCATTTTCAAAAACTTTCATTTCAAGGGCATTTCTTACAACCAACCTGATACTGGGAACGCAATTCTTCGTTGCTCGAAGTGCCCGGCAAGAAGGGCGTCATCTTGGGAGGCTCCGTTTCCGGTAACCTCTCCCACGGTACGCCGGCAAAAAACTCGTGTTCCTTAAGCGTAACGTAGCCCCCATTTGCACCCAGCCGTTCATTCGGGTCAATTACCTGCCAGAAACATATCCCATCTTTTGTTACCAAGTAACGCGAGAGAGCCACTTACGAGAAGTTTCTGTACAAACTCTTTCGCGACTGGATTGAAACCATCCGGAAATTTGTATTCCAATTTCATAATCTTTTGGAACGTTAAATACTCGTTACTGAAAGAGAGAGAGAAATTAATGCCTCTTAAAGGAATGTCAAAAATATGCTTACGGTCCTCTGAAAGGTGGCAGACCAGAAATCATTTGATAGACGATGCAACCCAGAGCCCACAAGTCTGTGCTGAAAAAGAAAACTAATTTTAAGAGAGTCTTTCAGAGGAATGAAAGCTTCAGTTTCACACACCGCCCGTCAAGAACACAATCTATAGTAACCGTCCCTTCCCCACATTGTGGAACATCATTTGGTCACATCTTTTCAACCACACTTTCGACAAATATCAAGTACAGTATAAGTAGTAATTTTCGCCAATGCCCCTTTTTTTCGCGAATTTAAAGTCCTGCAAACTATTGGAACCAATGACAGAAAAATACGAGAATGGAATATGTAAGAAATTTGACCCAGGACGCTGGGGTTTCGTACACTACTAGACTGCATTCGCTCACAAAGTGTTCCGTATAATCCAGCCTTCGCGTACAAATCCCTCGTGGATTCCAGTTTCTTGTAAGCCTGGATCATCCAGCAAGCGTGTATGCACCACGCGGATAGGACTTAATAAAATTTGCCGCATCACTATCGAGTGCCAATGGCACCTGCTCGATATGGAGACAGGACAATTCGGCAATGACACAGATACAAGCCGAGTAGGACCCCCTAATCGCAGCCTTTTCATTCAGAAGTACTCAAAAGGAAGACAAATTCAACGAGTTCCTCATTTGTGATACCTTTTATTAGCTTCTTCAAGGACCTCCAGGTGAATGGCAATTCTATCGCGTCTCCAGGATACCCAAAGCGGGCAACAATGTGCATGAGCGTGACAAAAGGGCCTAAAAAAGAGTAGCCACTGTCTTCTATGGGGGCCACCATGCCGCAAAAATTTTACCGAAAATGGCAACGCAGCTTGGAACGGAAAAGCGAGAATTTCGCGAGAAAAAATTTATAAATTAATTTTATTGCGTAAGCACCTATTCTGTCGTAATTGTCTCGGAAATCGCGTTTAAATTACGCATCAGTGCCGATGTATATGTGAAAAGAATATGGACATCAATCGCGAGAAAATATGGAGAAAAACGCTAGTGATGTTTAGAAATATTGGACAGACTTTTATTCCATCTTGTTACGTTTCACAATTAGAGTATCCGCTCTGTAAGACATTGATTGGCTAGAGTGTTGTAGTATCCACAAAAAGAGTGGTGGTAGAACAGCGAATATGGCTCTGATAGCGACATCACAAGTGACCTTTTTCTTTCCTCATGATCCTGGCTACTTGAACAAAGGTGAAAAAAAGTGTGTATTGGGATTGTTCGTACCGCTTTGTGTGAATGGAAACAGGAGATGACACAGAAAGCGAGGGTCTATCTCCAAGGGCACATCAAACAGTAGCATACTACTAGACTTGGACAGTCATCTTTTTCAAACATCCAAGATACTTCTCTGTGCGTGGGGAACAAGCGAAATATTCTCACGGCAATGTGTTTGCCGCGTGAGACTATTGGATTTCCCTCAATTGAATGCAGGACACACCTCCAAAGTAAAGACAAACAATGTCGGTGCTGTCCAAGTAACAGCTAAAAACAACTCGGGTATTTGTAGCTTGCCAGTAGCTATGGTTCGTTTTATGGTTAGCTTTTAGAATCGGGAAGACAAATACTCCATCCAAGTGTCCACAACACGTATTTACCATTCATAAAACACGAGAAACAGCTGATGTTTACCTTCCTTAACTCCTCCTCACTTTCAACACTTGCACTTATTGTGCTGTCAAACGGCATAAAGTGATTTAGTGCATTTTACTTCTCTTTGGCGAACAGTGTACGTAGCCTCGACTCAGGCTTCGTGGTACAGGTCAAAATATTGACACAAAGTGAAGGCCTCGACAGCACAATTTTCAATGGCATGTTTATTTCATTTTAGTACGGTGCGATATTGTCACTACTTTCATCAACAGCCCCTGAATCTCGGCAGCCATTTTTGCTGCGGCACATGTTTGAGGCCAATTTCTTTTATGCTGGAAGGAGGAAAAAAAAAATTCCCTGGAAGGTATTGTGGTGCACACCTAAAAAATTTGCCGCAGTTTATTCTTGTCCATCGCAATCGTCACTTTCGTAAGCTGTGTCATTCGCTCGATTGATACTAAGACACCTTCGGTCCTTCTTTTCTTTCAATAGGAGTCAGCGAACAAGTGTCCATTCGTTTCAGTTTCAGACTGTCTGCCAAAGTCATGATGATGTTTCTCGATCTATTAGCCTGTGTGACAGTCTGTCCCAATAAATGGTTCTGCTGTTGTGCCCCAACATGCCCCTGTCCATCCAAAATATGCCAATCAAATCCACTGTGTTGGTAAGTCAGTAGGGAATATCCGTTCCAATTCTATCCAATCCAGTTTCCTAAAAATGGTGGCTTTTCCATCTGGAACTTACCTTGGGGAGCAACTCTTGTCAGAAAGCATTTCGGGCGAGACGTACTGTGCCGTGCCCACAAACGAATTGTGTCCATTGAGCTCCATTTCACCTATATCAATTTCATCTGAAATAAAACAAGCGCTAGTGAAAATGATACCTTACCTTTGACAACACTTACCAGATACCTCTCTCGATATTATTTTGGCTGACCCAAAGTCTGTGATTTGAATGTGCCACTTGTCGTTGAGGAGAATGTTTTCTGGTTTCAAGTCCCTGGATTGATACACGATTAGATTAGATTATTATAGTACACAATACTTAAAAACAACTCACCTATGCACTATACCTAAAGAATGTAAATGTTCCAAAGCGGACACAATCTCTGCCGAATAAAACCTGGTCACGTCCACATCAAAGGATCCATACTTGACTATGTGAGGCAACAATTCTCCGTGCTTGGCATAACTGACCACAAAGTCTGAGGCTGCAAGTCAAG